>NC_069501.1:178286459-178636459 GCF_027579735.1 Bombina bombina
CTGTTGGGAAAACAAACACAGCTCTTGTCATCGCTAAAGGAGTAGAAGGTGTTCACGGGAGAGCCGTTCACACTAAAGTTTGTTATATGTGCAAGTACCTGAGAGGATTAAATATCTGATTCCACTCCTCCCCTTCAGTACTACTTATTCATCCAATTGTTCCAGCTGCCAATATTGGACCAACCTATTGATTTCTTCCTGTACATCACCTTTAGCCCTTACATTTTTGTTTTTCCTTCATGCTTTTTATCCCATCTGTTTTTGCTGCCCTGGTCAAATAAGATTTATATTGGATTTAAGAATAAAAAAATATGATGTAAAAAAAAAAAATGATGATACAAACCACCATAGAATAAATGTCAAAGGCTAAGAGCTAAGGGTCTCAATTAGTCATAACGTTAAATGGAAGGCTGTTATGCACTATAAGTAGTAGGACAGGTAAGTTATCACACCATATTGTAGATCATATTAGTGGGGAACAAAGAGTCACAAACGACAATACGGCCAGACTCAAGGCAAATATAAATCATAAGTGGCATGTCTAAAAAGTAATAACAGATGTAGCCACATCTTTAAATGAGGATAAATCACTAACAAAGGAGAAATGCAAATAAGAAATACAAGGATTGTTGGTCTGATGAAGGGGTGAACACCCTGAACTGTTACTAAAGAAATTCATTTGTTGAACACTTTATAAGACCAGTGAGTGCTTCGTCCATCAGCTCTATTATTATTTTTCTTAGCACCCTGGCATGTGAGTATTTTGTTAGTGGGAGTGCACATATCTCTACAATATATATATATATATATATATATATATATATATATATATATATATATGATACTGTTCATGTTAAAATACATATATATACCAATATAGCCATAGGAAATAAACAGTCAGCGCTGCATCAGTTCCACACACTAAACAAGGAAAAAAGCAACAGCCAAGTAAAATCTAATCGCAGGATACAAACAAAGTGATATAGTCACAACTGTCATCTTAAAAGATAAATGATTAAAAATTGCAGCTAGGAATAGATACATAGGTATAGATATATATAGAAATATGTATTTAAGAATAAAAAGGACATTTTCCTGTAAGTGAAGAACATTGAAACGTGAAAAATGTACAGTAAATGTACTGTAAAACACAGATTATACATAAATACACACATATAAACACACACACACACATATATATATATATATATATATATATATATATATATATATATATATATATATATATATATATATATATATATATATATAGAGAGAGAGAGAGAGAGAGAGAGAGAGAGAGGGAGAAGAGAATAAGACTGTAGCACTCCAAAGTTGCATTTAGTGATTTATTCCAAGCAAAACAAACATAGGCTACATATACAGGGAGTGCAGAATTATTAGGCAAGTTGTATTTTTGAGGATTCATTTTATTATTGAACAACAACCATGTTCTCAATGAACCCAAAAAACTCATTAATATCAAAGCTGAATATTTTTGGAAGTAGTTTTTAGTTTGTTTTTAGATTTAGCTATTTTAGGGGGATATCTGTGTGTGCAGGTGACTATTACTGTGCATAATTATTAGGCAACTTAACAAAAAACAAATATATTCTCATTTCAATTATTTATTTTTACCAGTGAAACCAATATAACATCTCAACATTCACAAATATACATTTCTGACATTCAAAAACAAAACAAAAACAAATCAGTGACCAATATAGCCACCTTTCTTTGCAAGGACACTCAAAAGCCTGCCATCCATGGATTCTGTCAGTGTTTTGATCTGTTCACCATCAACATTGCGTGCAGCAGCAACCACATCCTCCCAGACACTGTTCAGAGAGGTGTACTGTTTTCCCTCCTTATAAATCTCACATTTGATGATGGACCACAGGTTCTCAATGGGGTTCAGATCAGGTGAACAAGGAGGCCATGTCATTAGATTTTCTTCTTTTATACCCTTTCTTGCCAGCCACGCTGTGGAGTACTTGGACGCGTGTGATGGAGCATTGTCCTGCATGAAAATCATGTTTTTCTTGAAGGATGCAGACTTCTTCCTGTACCACTGCTTGAAGAAGGTGTCTTCCAGAAACTGGCAGTAGGACTGGGAGTTGAGCTTGACTCCATCCTCAACCCGAAAAGGGCCCACAAGCTCATCTTTGATGATACCAGCCCAAACCAGTACTCCACCTCCACCTTGCTGGCGTCTGAGTCGGACTGGAGCTCTCTGCCCTTTACCAATCCAGCCACGGGCCCATCCATCTGGCCCATCAAGACTCACTCTCATTTCATCAGTCCATAAAACCTTAGAAAAATCAGTCTTGAGATATTTCTTGGCCCAGTCTTGACGTTTCAGCTTGTGTGTCTTGTTCAGTGGTGGTCGTCTTTCAGCCTTTCTTACCTTGGCCATGTCTCTGAGTATTGCACGCCTTGTGCTTTTGGGCACTCCAGTGATTTTGCAGCTCTGAAATATGGCCAAACTGGTGGCAAGTGGTATCTTGGCAGCTGCACGCTTGACTTTTCTCAGTTCATGGGCAGTTATTTTGCGCCTTGGTTTTTCCACACGCTTCTTGCGACCCTGTTGACTATTTTGAATGAAACGCTTGATTGTTCGATGATCACGCTTCAGAAGCTTTGCAATTTTAAAAGTGCTGCATCCCTCTGCAAGATATCTCACTATTTTTTACTTTTCTGAGCCTGTCAAGTCCTTCTTTTGACCCATTTTGCCAAAGGAAAGGAAGTTGCCTAATAATTATGCACACCTGATATAGGGTGTTGATGTCATTAGACCACACCCCTTCTCATTACAGAGATACACATCAACTAATATGCTTAATTGGTAGTAGGCTTTCGAGCCTATACAGCTTGGAGTAAGACAACATGCATAAAGAGGATGATGTGGTCAAAATACTCATTTGCCTAATAATTCTGCACTCCCTGTACATATACATATTTAGAGATGTGTATGTATGCATATATATGTTAAATACCTTTGCATGCCTTTTTTTCTAACACTTTAGACCTCATATCTTTGAGCCCTTATAATTGTAATGCAAATCTTTAAAAAAAATTGTATCAGTTACTATGGCCTCTATTTAACAAAGTCTGGCGGACCTGATCCGAAAGTGCGGATCAGGTCCGCCAGACCTCGCTGAATACGGAGAGCAATACGCCCTCCGTATTCAGCATTGCACCAGCAGCTGACAAGAGCTGCTGGTGCAATGCCACCCCCTGAAGACTCGCGGCCAGGGGGTGTCAATCAACCCGATCGTACTCGATCGGGTTGAATTCCGGCGATGTTTGTCCGCCTGCTCAGAGCAGGCAGACAGGGTTATGGAGCAGCGGTCTTTGTGACCGCTGCTTCATAACTGCTGTTTCTGGCGAGCCTGCAGGTCGTCAAGCTCCTTTCGGAGCTTGATAGATAGGCCCCTATGAGTGTAACTGCACATTTAAATGTATTTTTTATGTTTTTTGTGCAACTTTCTTTTCAGCTCGTAATATGCACACTATTTCCGATGGTGTGATGTAAAGCTCGCCAGCACTGGACTCTGAAGCACTGAAATTTTTCCTCTGCAGTGATGAATAATCACTATCTATCATTCTGATAGAAGAATTTTGGGTGTGGCCTATGCCAGGAGAACGCTAGCTTCCAAAATGCATAGTGCGTAAGTAAAGTTTAGTAGAGTCTGGGGCTATTTTGCAGTGTTTGGGCTAGGCCCCTTAGTTCCAGTGAAGGGTCATCTTAATGCTACAGAGTAAAATTACATTTTAGACAGTTGGGTGCCTCCAACTTTGGGGCAACAAAAAAGCCCTTTCTTGATTTAGCATGACTGTGCAGCTGTACAGAAAGGGAGGTCCCATGAAGACTTGATGCTCTTTCACAGACACTCTCCAAAATCTTGTGGAAAGCCTTCCCAGAAGGGTGGAGGCTCTTATATCTGCAAAGTGGCGTTTACTCCACTTTAATGCAAATAATTTTGGAATGGTATGTCTAACAAGTATATATAGGTGTGATAGTCAGATGCCCACATATGTTTGCCAATATATGTATACACACTTTATAACAACCAATTATGGGCTAGATTACAAGTGGTGTGCTAATTGTTGCGGGCAAACGATATCGTCTTACAAGTTGAAAGTAAACTCAATTACAAGAGCCCAATTGCATTTTACACTCGTCGGCTTAATGCGACTGAAGACCTTGCGTAGAGGGTAGTGCTTTTAAAAAAAGTTGCACTAAAAACAACATAAATACATTTAAAATAACAGTCACACTAATTTAAACAGTTTCTGATAAAAATTAGTTACATAAATATTTTTTTAAAAAAGTTATAAGGGGTTAACAGAATATGGTCATGTGTATGACTGCAAAGGGATATAATGTATATATACATATATATAGATGTCTAAATATGTGTATGTATGCATATATATATATATATATATATCTATATATATATATTTATATATGTGTGTGTGTTTGTGTTTTTGTGTGTATGTATTTATGTGTTTTACTGTGTATTTACTGTACATATTTCACATTCCAATGTTCTTCACATACAGGACAAAGTTATTTATATTGTATTCTATATATATCTGTATATACCTATACATCTAATCTTATAGATATATCATCTGGGGTTGCTGTGTTTCCTGTTCAGAGAGGAATTGCCTGGTATTTTGGCACTGGACTGACCGTAATAGGCGGGATCAGACTGATATACTACAGGAAAGTTCTACTCTGTGAAAAGCATTACTGGGCTAAAAGAAGCTGCACCCAGGTGGTAAATTGCCATAGTACAGGCTAACAATGGTACTGAGCCAGTTGTTCGTTCCTGTGAGTGTGCTTCTCTCTGTGTGTATTTAGTCTCCCTATGGGAAAAAGGGGAAACCAGACGTGGGCTCCTTGCTCAGTGTGCTTAGAGGAATATGGCTACACCTCACTGACGAGGCCCAATAAAGGCTGAAACGATCGTCTGGGGTTGCTGTGTTCCCTGTTCAGAGAGGAATTGCCTGGTATTTTGGTGCTGGACTGACCGTAATAGGCGGGATCAGACTGATATACTACAGGAAAGTTCTACTCTGTGAAAAGCATTACTGGGCTAAAAAGCTGCACCTAGGTGGTAAATCACCATAGAACAGGCTAACAATGGTATTGAGCCAGTTGCTCGTTCCTGTGAGTACACTTCTCTTTGTATGTAATATATATTTACAGTGGGTATTGAAAAGAATCACCCCCTTGAAAATAATCTCATTATGTTGCGTTGCAGCCTGAAATAAAGACAGACACAGTTTTTGTTTATCCAGTTGTAATTACTCAGTGCAACTTATAACATCCAAGTTAAAGATATAACACCAACATATCAGCACTGCGGAATCTGTTGGCGCTCTACAAATAACCGATAATAATAATAATGTCAGGCAAAAATAAAGACAATTCAAAACCAGAATTACTGAGTTGCAAAAAGGATCACCCCCTCCTAAAATGACTTGTAAACTCAATCAGGTGTAGCTAATCACCCTCTCAACTGCACACACACAGCCATTTGACCTTCAACTGTGATCAGCTATGGGCATATTGATTAGCTCAGCATGGAAAGAGCTTTCCTGGACCATTTCTGTCTCTGGTAGTGCAATTGAAGCAATCAACTATGGGTAGCAAGGCACTGTCAAAAGATCTTCGGGATAATTTTGTGGACAGGCACAAGGCAAGATATGGATACAAGAAAATATTAAAGGCTTTATCAATACCTAGAAGCACAGTGAAGTCTATTATTAAGAAGTGGAAGGTATTTGGTATAATGCAGACCCTCTGGATCAGGACGTTGCTTCAAAATGGATGAAAGATCCAGGAGAAACTGGTCAGAGAGGCTACCAAAGGCCCATAGCAATTTTGAAGCAGTTGCAGGAATTTATGACAAAGAGTGGTCATTGTGTGCATGTGGCAACAAAATCCCAAATTCTCCACAAACGTGGCTTGTATGGAAGGGGTTGCAAGAAAAAAGCCACTTCTCAAGAAAGGCCACATGCAGTCACGACTGAGCTTTGCCATAACACACCTAGGAAATTATAAGGCCACATGGGAAAAGGTGTTATGGTCAGATGAGACTAAAATTGAATTATTTGGCCTCAACACCAAACGATATGTCTGGAGGAAATCCAATACAGCTCACCATCCAAATAACACCATAACTACAGTAAAGCATGGAGGTGGTAATATCCTGTTATGGGGAGTGTTTCACTGAAGCCGGCACTGGAGCACTTGTCAGGATAGAAGGAATAATGGATGGGGCAAAATACTGTCAAATTCTTGACGAAAATCTGCTGCCCTCTGCCAGGAAGTTGTTAATGGGAAGAAGGTTAAGCTTCAAACATGACAATGACCCAAAGCACACAGCAAAAATGACCACACAGTGGTTGAAGGAGAAAATGGTGAATGTCCTTGCATTGCCTATTTAGAGCCCAGACTTAAACCCTATTGAATATCTGTGGCATGACTTGAAGACTGCAGTCACCATCAAATGTAACAGAACTTGAGCAGTTCTGCAAAGAAGAGTGGGCAAATATTGCACAGTCTAGATGTGCAAAGTTAGTAGAGACATATCCCAACAGACTAAAGGCTGTAATTAAAGCAAAAGGTGGTTCAACAAAATTCAAGGGTGTGATCCTTTTTGCAACTCAGTGATTCTGTTTTTGAATTGTCTTTATTTTTGCCTGACATGTTGGTGTTATATCTTTTACTTGGATGTTATAAGTTGCACTGAGTAATTACAACTGGATAAACAAAAACTGTGTCTACCTTTATTTCAGGCTGCAAAGCAACAAAACGTGATTATTCTCAAGGGCTGTGTGATTCTTTTCAATACCCACTGTATAGGTATAAATATCTATTTTACATTAACATTATTATTATATATATATATACAGTATATATATATATATATATATATATATATATATATATATATATATATTTGTGTGTGTGCGTGTGTAAATCTGTGAGAGCGCCACTAAATAAATATATATAAAAATATGTGATAGTTAGATTGTAATGGTGAGCTGCTATTATAAAAAAACAAAAAAAGGATGTCAAACAGTGCTAATAAAATCAAATTTGACAAATAATAATATAAAATAAAAATATTTATTGATATTATAAAACAGTGAAATAAAATAGATTACAAGGTACGCATAACAACAATAGAAAATTATCCCAGGCGAAACAAACACACTCTAGTGGATATCTGAACTTTGGTTTAAAATGTCACTTTAAGGCAATGTTCCGTGAAAAACAGGCATATAGGCTTAACATACACACCCCCCAAGGAAGCTTCAACAACCTCAATCCTCCAAGGCATCCACTGATGCGGAATAGGGTGAAAGTAAAAGACTCACCCTTCTGCCATAGGAGGTTTCTTATCGGCCCAAAAGAAACTTGGTGGCGAACTCCTCAGAGGTATAATCCTAAATGGGGACAATCTGCGGCTAAAGCCGCCGGTTCACCTATAGGAATTAACTCCTCTCCGTACCGCTTCTAATTTCAAATGTCGGGCCTCCGCAGCTTGGCGTGTGACGTCATCGGGGTTGTGCGTAGTTGGGGGTGTGCCGCCTTCAGCCTATCACCATCCAGGAGACACGGTGCTTGCACTGTATTGACTTCACAGTGAAAACCGAAGTTTGAGGATCTTCGAAGGGACAAACTGCCAAAAACAGGGACTCCTTGTCATCCCAAAGTAAATAGATAGCAAAAGATGAGGCAGCAGTCGGTTCCTTGTATGCGTAAAAACCAATTCTTTATTCTTCTTGTTTAAAACATTACTTCACATCACAGCAAACAGGTAAAAGGAATGCAGGTGGTTGACTAGTTTCGGCAATGCCGTAATCATAAACCTGCAATCACTTAAGAGGTGAACATATTTAAAGGGATTGCTTAACACAGTGATTGGTCAATGTTAATGGGAGGTTACAACCCCTCCCTTACATATTAACCTCTTACTAGTAAATTACTTGTTGCATCTGAATGCAGCATTTAACATGAAAATATTCCAACTATGGCTGTAGAACATCAATTAAATCGCTTGTTTAATACAAAATACAATTTATAAATTTATAACATTGACCAATCACTGTGTTAAGCAATCCCTTTAAATATGTTCACCTCTTAAGTGATTGCAGGTTTATGATTACGGCATTTCCGAAACTAGTCAACCACCTGCATTCCTTTTACCTGTTTGCTGTGATGTGAAGTAATGTTTTAAACAAGAAGAATAAAGAATTGGTTTTTACGCATACAAGGAACCGACTGCTGCCTCATCTTTTGCTATCTACAAGGTACGCAGCAAGGCGTTGTACACGCCAAAAAACAAGTGGAGAGATGTATACAATCTAGTAGCTCTAAAAAGAGTGTAAATACAATAATGAAATAGTCAAGGAACTATCTCTTTCACAATATGTTTCAAGGAACTATCTCTTACAACTTATGCATATACATAAAAAGCTATAAATTAACTGCAATTCAAACTGAACAAAATAGATTAAAAAGCAAAATAACAGCAAGCCATAACTTACTGGTCTGGCCAGACTAATCTTACTGATACTCACTTCCCGTTTCTGGATCACGCCCCTTCATCAGGTGTAGACTAAGATACGGCTTGCTGTTAAATACCATTGTGATGTCACGCATCCAGGTTAGCGTTATCCAATACGCTCTCAGTGGATGTTTGACAGACAGTTAACACAGCTGTTTGTCAGGATCGAATGCTGAGTTGTTATTAACATATGCGGCAATAGAACTTATTATCTCAAATACAAACGACCATCTTTAAAAAGGAAATGATCCCCGTTTGTTTACATATATATTAGCGGAACACTAGGTCTCTCAATGTTCTTTAAAATGAGTTGCAATTGAGTGAAAAGAAATGAAAAAGGAAAACCATTTCTTTATTTTATCATTTGTTAAATCTATAGTTATTTTGTAACCGGATCTTAGTGATCAGTTAGCTAATATTAAAGTCAGAAATATTCAAAAGTTTCTTACTGCTTTAGCTATTCAGCTTACGTTATTATACTCTAACAACATTGTATCGTTACAAAAGAAAAGAAAATATTATATATCATTTATGTCCACTGGATAGTAAACCGTGCATACATGCTGTTTCACCTTATATTTTTAACACTTTAAAGTTTATACAGTTTTACCTTCAGTCAAAAAAATTAAATCGCTAAAGTCATAAAAAACAAAACATATATCTTAGTGCTACATTTTAATATATTGCAACATAATAATGCAATAAAGCATTTGTAACTCTATTGGCTAGATTACAAGTTTTGCGTTATGAGCGGCTCGGTGCTAACTTGCAAGTTATTTCCACCGCTCACCTCCCTATAGCGCTGCTATTACAGGTTTTCATAAACCCTGCGTTAGCAGACAATATTGCTGCGTTGAGCGCTGCTTTGAGCTGGTTTTACGTGCTCATGCACGATTTCCCCATAGACATCAATGGGGAGAGCCGGCTAAAAAAAAGCCTAACACCTGCAATAAAGGAGTGTAAATGGGGAAACATATTTTATGTTTAAACCTAACACCCTAACATAAACCCTGAGTCTAAACACCCCTAATCTGCCGCCCCTGACATCGCCGACACCTACATTATACTTATTAACCCCTAATCTGCCACCCCGACATTGCCGCCACCTACATTACACTTATTAACCCCTAATCTGCCGCCCCCAATGTCGCCGCCACTATACTAAAGTTATTAACCCCTAATCTGCAGCCCCCGATGTCGCCGCCACTATACTAAAGTTATTAACCCCTAATCTGCCACCCCTAACATCGCCGCCACCTACATTACACTTATTAACCCCTAATCTGCCGCCCCAACGTCGCCGCCGCTATACTAAAGTTATTAACCCCTAAACCTAACCCTAAGTCTAACCCTAACCCTAACACCCACTAACTTTAATATAATTAAAATAAATCTAAATAAAAATTACTATCATTAACTAAATAATACCTACTGAAAACTAAATACTTACCTGTAAAATAAACCCTAAGCTAGCTACAATATAACTAACAGTTACATTGTAGCTATCTTAGGTTTTATTTTTATTTCACAGGCAAGTTTGTATTTATTTTAACTAGGTAGAATAGTTACTAAATAGTTATTAACTATTTACTAGCTACCTAGTTAAAATAAATACAAATTTACCTGTAAAATAAAACCTAACCTGAGTTACACTAACGCCTAACCTTACACTACAATTAAATAAATTACATTAATTAAATACAATTAACTAAATTACAAAAAAAATACACAAAATAAAAAAGAAATTATCAAATATTTAAACTAATTACACCTAATCTAATAGCCCTATCAAAATAAAAAAGCCCCCCCAAAATAAAAAAACCCTAGCCTACAATAAACTGTCAATGGCCATTAAAAGGGCGTTTTGTGGGGCATTGCCCCAAAGAAATCAACTCTTTTACCTGTAAATAAAAATACAAACAACCCCCCAACAGTAAAATCCACCACCCACACAACCAAAACCCCAAATAAAAACCTATCTAAAAAAACCTAAGCTCCCCATTGCCCTGAAAAGGGTATTTGGATGGACATTGCCCTTAAATGGGCATTTACCTCTTTTTCTGCCCAAACCCTAAGCTAAAAATAAAACCCACCCAATAAACCCTTAAAAAAACCTAACACTAACCCCCGAAGATCCACTTACAGTTTTTGAAGACCGGCCAACCATCCTCAACGAAGCCGGGAGAATTCTTCATCCAAGCAGCAAGAAGTCCTCAAGAAGCTGGGAGAAGTCTTAATTCAAGCTGCAAGAAGTGGTCCTCCAGACAGGCAGAAGTCTTCATCCAGACGGCATCTTCTATCTTCATCCTTCCGACGAGGAGCGGCTCCATCTTCAAGACATCCTCTTCTTTCCACGGCTCTTCAAGAATGAATTCTCCTTTAAATGACATCATCCAAGATGGCGTCCCTTGAATTCCGATTGGCTGATAGAATTCTATCAGCCAATTGGAATTAAAGGTGAGAAAATCATATTGGCTGATGCAATCATCCAATAGGATTGATTGAAGCTCAATCAGTCAATAGGATTTTTTCTACCTTAATTCCAATTGGCTGATAGATCTATCGGAATCTAAGGGACGCCAACTTGGATGACGTCATTTAATGGAACCGTCATTCAGTAAGAAGTCTCCGGATGAAGAGGATGCTCCGCGTCGGATGTCTTGAAGATGGACCCGCTCTGCGTCGGATGGATGACGATAGAAGATTCCGTCTGGATGAAGACTTCTGCCCGTCTGGAGGACCACTTCGCCCGGCTTGGATGAAGACTTCTCCCAGCTTCGTTGAGGACTTTGGCCCGGTTGGATGAAGACTTCTGCCGCTTCCTTGAGGGTGGATGTCTGGTCTTCAGAACTGTAAGTCGATATTCAGGGGGTTAGTGTTAGGTTTTTTTAAGGGTGTATTGGGTGGGTTTATTTTTTAGGTTAGGGATTTGGGCTGCAATAGAGCTAAATGCCCTTTTAAGGACAATGCCCATCTAAAATGCCCTTTTCAGGGCAATGGAGAGCTTAGGTTTTTTTTAGTTAGGGTTTTATTTGAGGGGTTGGTTGAGGGGGTGGTGGGTTTTACTGTTGGGGAGGTTGTTTGTATTTTTTTTTTACAGCTAAAAGAGCTGATTTCTTTGGGGCAATACCCCGCAAAAGGCCCTTTTAAGGGCTATTGATAGTTTAGTTTAGGCTAGGGTTTTTTTTATTATTATTTTGATAGGGCTATTAGATTAGGTGTAATTAGTTTAAATATCTTGTAATTTGTTTATTATTTTCTGTAATTTAGTGGGGGGTTTTTTGTACTTTAGCTAATTTAATTTAATTTATTTAATTGTATTTAATTTCGGTCATTTATTTAATTGTAGTGTAGTGTTAGGTGTTAGTGTAACTTAGGTTAGGTTTTATTTGATAGGTACCTTTGTATTTATTTTAGCTAGGTAGTTATTAAATAGTTAATAACTATTTAGTAACTATTCTACCTTGTTAAAATAAATACAAACTTGCCTGTAAAATAAAAATAAACCCTAAGCTAGCTACAATGTAACTATTAGTTATATTGTAGCTAGCGTAGGGTTTATTTTACAGGTAAGTATTTAGTTTTAAATAGGAATTATTTAGGACAGGTAATAATATTTAGATTTATTATAATTATATTTAAGTTAGGGGGTGTTATGGTTAGGGTTAGACTTAGGTTTAGGGGTTAATACATTTAGTATAGTGGCGGCGACATTGGGGGCGGCAGATTAGGGGTTAATAAATTTAGGTAGGTGGCGGCGATGTTAGGGACGGCAGATTAGGGGTTAATAATATTTAACTAATGTTTGTGAGGCGGGAGTGCGGGGGTTAATATGTTTATTATAGTGGCGGCGACGTTGGGGGTGGCAGATTAGGGGTTAATAAGTGTAGGTAGGTTGCAGCAACATTGGGGTGGCAAATTAGGGGTTAATAAATATAATGTAGGTGTCGGCGATGTTGGGGGCAGCAGATTAGGGGCTAATAAGTATAATGTAGGTAGCGGCGATGTCCGGAGCGGTAGATTAGCGATTAATAAATATAATGTAGGTGGTGACGATGTCGGTGCCGGCAGATTAGGGGTTAATAAGTGTAAGATTAGGGGTGTTTAGACTCAGGGTTTATGTTAGGGTGTTATGTGTAAACATAACCTTTATTTCCCCATAGGAATCAATGGGGCTGCGTTACTGAGTTTTACGCTGCTTTTTTGCAGGTGTTAGACTTTTTCTCAGCCGGCTCTCCCCGTTGATTCCTATGGGAAAATCGTGCACGAGCACGTACGACCAGCTCACCGCTGACTTAAGCAGCGCTGGTATTGAAGTGCGGTAAGGAGCTCAATTTTGCTCAACGCTCACTTCTTGCCTTTTAATGCCGGGTTTGTAAAAACCTGTAATACCAGCGTTGCGTGTAAGTGAGCTGTGATAAAAAGCTGCTCGTTAGCACCACATAGCTCCTAACGCAAAACTCGTAACCTGGCCGTATAGTTTTAACAAATGATAAAATAAAGAAATAGTTTTCCTTTTTCTTTTCTTTTCAATCAATTGCAACTCTTTTTAAAGATCATTGAGAGTCCTAGTGTTCCGTTAATATATATTTAAATAAATGGGGATCATTTCCTTTTTAAAGATGGTCATTTGTATTTGAGATAATAAGTTCTGCTGCCGCATATGTTAATAACAATTCAGCATTCGATCCTGACAAACAGCTGTGTTAACTGTCTGTCAAACATCCATTGAGAGCGTATTGGATAACGCTAAACCGGATGCATGACATCACAAGGGTACTTAACAGCAAGCCGTATCTTACTCAGTCTACACCTGATGAAGGGGCGTGACCCAGAAATGGGTAGTGAGTATCAGTAAGATTAGTCTGGCCAGACCAGTAAGTTATGGCTTGCTGTTATTTTGCTTTTTACTCTATTTTATTCCGTTTTAATTGCAGTTCATTTATCCCTTTTTATGTATATGAATATTTTGTATGAGATAGTTCCTTGAAACATATTGTGAAAGAGATAGTTCCTTGCCTATTTGATTATTGGATTTACACTCTGTTTAGAGCTACTAGATTGTATACATCTCTCCCCTTGTTTTTTGGTGTGGACAACGCCTTGCTGCGTTCCTTGTAATCTATTTTATTTCAATGTTTTATAACATCAATAAATATTTTTATTTGATATTATCATTTGTCAAATTTAATTTTGATAGCGCTATTAGTGTGTTTGATATATATATATATTTAAATATATATTTAATAATAAAAATAATAATAAAAACAATATTGATATATGAAGAACATATGTAAAATATGAGTAACGCAATTAGGGTTTTGCGCTTTAGGTCTAAAGCACTGTCAGGTTAGCGCACTTGAAGAATTGCTTATCTCAAAGTTTGTTTTTTAAATAATACATATAAAATGTATTTTTTAAAATTATTTTACATCGTGTAAAAAAATCTAAATAATATATAATATATATATATATATATATATATATATATATATTATTAATAATAATATTATTTAATTTTATATGTAATATTTAAAAAATGCACTTTGAGATTAGCAATTCTTCATGTGCACTAACCCGATACTGCATTAGACACACAAATCGTGTGTTTAGGGGTGGTGCCCAAGGAAGACACGTGAATATTTTGATTTATTCAGCACATCTAGCCCCCAGCAGAATCATCCATGAACAAATCAATTTAACAGGAGGATTATTTGTGGATACTCAGCAATTGGCCTGAGAGGCAAGGCATAGGACAATTTTAAAAGTTATGTCTTTTTCCACTCCCCCTGTACCATGTGACAGCCATCAGCCAATCACAAATGCATATAAGTTTATTCTGTGAATTCTTGCACATGCTCAGTAGGAGCTGGTGACTCAAAAAGTTTAAATATAAAAAGACTGTGCACATTTTGTTAAAGTAAATTGGAAAGTTGTTTAAAATTGCATGCTCTGGTTTCCGGAGGAGGAGCTAACTGCAACACCTGTGTGTAGTTACCTTCCAGTCCTGCAGCTGCTGGCGGAGTTTCCCGCTCGTGAAGAAACCCAGAGACCTGGGTAGCTACCTGGATAGCTTACACCAACGCTACTGGAACCAAACGATGGACAATCATCCCACCGTGTAGACATTCCTAGTCTGCTGCAAAATCTACTCCTTGTTGCCTTCTCTATAACATTGAGGTTATCGAGTCTAAATTAAAGAAACACTTTATACAGAGGAATTGATTCTCTCCCTCCCCCACCGATGCTGCGTGGGAGGTCGAGGATATTTTCCATATAAACTTTTCTCTCACTGCCCTACCGACAAAGCACCTGTAACCTTACCTGGATAGCTGCAGGCTGCTGGCAGACTTCCTACGGGTCTCTCTCTCCCCCACCGAGGTTGCGTGGGAGACTGGGACTGCCTGACAATCCCCTGGAGGCTTGCCGCAAAGACACACCTCTCCGCTACTCTAGACGCCTTTGGACCTGCTGATACGGACCACGGAGGTGGAGCCGCTGGGGTGAGCCGAGTGAAGCCAACAGCCAAGGCGGCTATTCAGAGCGCTGAAGCGGATGCTTGCTTCTCGTCCCCCCCCCAGTGCGGAGGCTGAGTGGGAGGTATGACCTGTTCCTAACCGCTACTGGGAGCCGCCGCTGAAGTGCTGCTGCAAACTTCGCTGGGTGTGTTCCAACCGACTAGCCATAGTGCTGTGAACGGGACGGTGAGCTGAGAGGCAAATCTGTTTGGAGCTGGTCTTTTCATCCTTGTTTCAACCGAGACTACCAGTTGGAGCCGGACACTCGCCTGTAGAGGTACTCCCGTAGAGACGGTCTGAGGACTGCACAGAACGACTACTTCTTAGATCTTTGTGGCACACAATTTACATTTTTTTCTTTCTTGCACGACCTCTCCTCACCTACCTATTATTTGAACACTGTTGTAGGATGGAATCCAGGTAAGGTGACGAGAACCAAATACAAGAGAACTGACTGAACCCTAGTAAGCACATATTGCATCTTGAGATTCAGTACTGCCAACTTAACTTAATTGTATTCACTTCTACAGAGACAAAAATCTTGCATGCTTTATTGGTTCCCATATAAATCCCTCTGGTCTACAATACACCTGAGATACTGAATTAAAACGATTAACGATAGGGAAAAGGAAAGGAAAAAAGATATATACATATACTATGTAAAGAATGTCTGCCGTAATATTTTAAGGAAGCTAATGTCTAAGAAAACATAAGACCTGTGTAAGAGGAATCAGTTCTGTTTAGTTAAATATAATGATACCAATCTCAGATTCCTCAATGATTCCTACATAAATGTCTTGAGTATATGACCTAGCCGAAATATTGGATTATAATACCCACTAATAATACCTGTGTCATATAAAAACATTTCATATATTACCATAGAAAGGTTAACATTCGGGAAAATGTAAGCTTGTTTTTTGTTTATTGTTTAACAAGACATTGTACCCTCTCTTTAAACTGTTCTCCTCCTCCTATGGGAAACTAGATAGAGAGAAAGGGACCTTATCTCTCTCCCCTGGGTTTAATTTCTCTAAGTTATAAATTACTAACTGACCCAAGGAGAGAGAATTAAGGCTAGATACTCTGTTAAGACAAATATCAGATAATCTTACACAAAAACAAGGCTACCATATTTATATTTATATTATTTGTTGTTCCTATATAGGAAATGATTTGACCTAACAATTGAAGTAGAATGTTGTTTCTGTTTTTCTTTTTTTTTCTTTTTTGCTTATCTTTCTTGCTTTTTTCCTTTTATTTTATTGCCTATAATTGCTGTATAGTTAGACATATTTGAAATCATACTCTGTAAGGGCTCTTTGCCCTAGCATATATTTGCATACTTTTTGAAGTTAACTAAAAAACAACTTGACAGAAAATAAATCATAACTAGTTCTGTTACACTTTAACAATTCATACCCAAATTGAACCGAAGAAATAACTCTTTATACTGCTCTTTGAAAGAAAGGCTCGCCACCTACCCCAGACCCTAGGGAAAGGCCCGAAGCATCAATTTATCTTACCCCATGGGATGATTTTGTAGTTTTTATACTTTGAACCTTATACACCCCCCGGTAGACTTAAACAACTGTTGTCTTTAAAACTAGGTTAAATTTTCCGAATAAATTTTATAAATTTAGCATTCCCTCATACCTACCCCCATGGCTGGATTTCTCACATAACTAATTTGTTTAACTCTCTATAGACACTTCACCTCCACCTAATTTTTTATTACTTTTTTTTTTTTTCTCCCCTCACTTGTTTCACCCCCCCTCTTGATCCCCACTACTCTCCCTGAGGTCTAAGTACCTCCTTAACCTTACACTTGGCTGGTTTTTTTACCTCCACAGAGCACTCCAATCACCCTTTTCCCTACACTTTTTATAAATCTCCACTTTTTTTTTTATTTTTTCTTGTAATTGCGGCACATGGATACATTTTTACACACCCCACACAAGATCACTTCTCCAGCCATGGCAGCTAGACAGAGGGATAGGAAAGCGAAGACTACACAGGAAAATATTACCGATACACAACTAATATTTCCTAACGCACCATTGACACAAGAAGTAACTAACATTCAAAACCTGGTTACTAGTATTTCAGATGCCCTCACCCCTAAATTCGATGCTCTTAAAACTGAATTAAAACAGGATATCCTTTTGTTAACACAAGAAATACGGCAGTTCTCTGTTAGACTACAAGAAGTGGAACAGAGGGTGTCTGATCTAGAAGATACTACAAACATACATAGTTCAAAATTTGAAACAACAGAAACTAATATACAAAAAATCCAAAATAAACTGGAAGACTTAGAGAATCGTTCCAGAAGGAACAACATAAGAATTATTGGTCTTCCAGAAGAACATCAAAATGAGAACCTTGTCTCCTTTATCTCAGAGTCACTACCTAAAATTCTTAAAATACCAACCACACATCAACCTATACTAGTTGAAAGAGCACACAGACTAGGCTCCCCCTATACAGATAATAAAGGTAGAAATAGACCTAGGCCAATTTTAGCAAAATTATTAAATTACCAGGACAAAATTGCATTACTTCACTACTATCGTAAGCAGCAACCGATTACATTTAAAGGGGCTACAATCTTATTATTTCAGGATTTCTCTGCTGATACAGCAGCAAAAAGAAGGGAGCTTGCCCCTGTTTGCTCTAAATTTATTCAAAAAGGCCACCGAGCAATGATAATTTATCCCCACAAACTTAAGGTCATAGCACATGGAGAATCACATTGGTTCGAAGAAACCACTTCGGCTGAAATTTTTTTTAAAACACTTGACTCCTTAGACCAACAACAGAATGTAGAAGTGTAACAAACTTTAAAATCTAACAAAAGAATGTTTAGGAATGCAGACTTCCAATAGGGTAGACCCTTGTCCTTTGATAGACAAGAGTTATGGGATTCTTCCCCCTCACGTGTGTGACAGTTTTAAAAGAAAGGACCTCCCTTTAAGATGGGTTTTTTTGTTTGTTTTTTCCCTCTTCTCTTTTTCCCTGTCTCTCTCTCCCTCAATCCCCGTCTCTATAGCTTAATACACTTATCTCCTAAATGGAAAAAATAGAAAAATGTAAGATTGTATCATGGAATGTAGGAGGTATCTCCACACCTATTAAACGCAAGGTAATTCTCACACAACTACGTAAGTCCCATACCGATATTGGTTTCATCCAGGAAACACATTTGTCCGCAGAGGAAACCTTAAAATTAAAAACCTCTTGGGTTAAAGATGTATACTTCTCTGCTGGTGTTGAGAGAAAAGGGGGGTAGCAATACTAATAGGTAAAAAAATTAAGTCAGATGTTATTCACTGCGTGGCCGATCCGGGGGGGAGATATGTCATGTTAAAAATAAAGATTGCCAGGAAGATGTACACATTGTGTAATACATATGGCCCAAACGTGTTTGACTCAGAATATTGGGATAATCTCCAATCAAAGCTCCTATCCTATACTGAAGGCTCTCTAATTATCGCCGGTGACTTTAATATGGCACCACAATGCCCACTAGACAGGCTAAGACAAGACACTAAATATCGGAAACAAAAAAGAGATAACTTAGAAACTAAAATGTATAAAAAAATTATGCACAATCTAGCTATACACGATATATGGAGAAATCAAAACCCAACCGCCCAGAACTTTACATGTCTTTCAAAAGCCCATAAAACCATGTCCAGAATAGATATCTTTTTGATTGACGAGCGTATCCCAACAACAAGTGTCAAAGCGACAATAATGCCAATATTACTTTCAGACCATGCACCCATCTCTCTTGAATTGTTAGTAGCACCTGCGCACCGTACTGCATCACGTTTCTTCTTTCCCTACCACTTAACATCTGACCTAAAATTTAAAAATTGCCTATTGAATAAATATAAAGAATATGTACACTTTAATAGAGATTACCTTAAAAACCCTGAAATATTTTGGGAAACAGCGAAAGCTGTAATGAGGGGGGAAATTATTGCCTATGGTGCCACTTTGCTAAAAAAAATTAGGCTAAGGGAAAAGGAATCTCATAAATTTTTGCTTAATTCTTATAATCAGTATTTATCGGATAGAACTCCTCTCAACTGGGCAAAATACCTACGCGCAAAAAGCGAGAGAGATGCCTTTATACTATCACAAGAAACACAAAAAGAATTAAGAACCCAAGCCAGAATGTATAGATACGGCAATAAGTCAGGTAGAATACTGGCTAAACTAATCAAAAATGAAAGAAAACAACTAAATATAGATAAACTGCACCATAAAGGGGAACTTGTCTCTAGACCTGATGACATTCTGACAATATTCTATGAATATTTTAAAGAACTGTACGCGCCTAAAGCCAATGAGGTAAATAACTCGGATGACTTCTGGAGCAAAATTGAACATCCTACACTGGCTCCAGAAGACATTACCAATTTGAATGCCCCCGTCTCGACGGAAGAGATTGAGAAAGTAATATCCAAATTATCCCTAAACAAAGCACCTGGCCCTGATGGTCTGCCTAGTGAATTCTATAAAATCATGCTTAGCGAAGCCACTCCGCATATTTGTACTCTTTTTAATAGTTTCTTTATTGATGGCAAACCCACTCCCCCATCCTTTTCTCAATCATATACAACATTAATACTTAAAGGAGGCAAAGATCCCGCTTGCAAAGAATCATATAGGCCTATAGCCCTCCTTAATGTTGATTATAAAATTCTAACAGCAGTACTGGCGGCTAGATTACAAGGGGTTCTTGCAAAAATCATCCACTCAGATCAATCAGGGTTTCTAAATAACAGAAACTCTGCTGCGAAAATTAGAGAGGTGTTGGTGGTGACAGAATATTACAAGACTATGTCTGACATAAATAGCGGGGGAGAGGGCATACAGGATCTTGCTGTCATTTCTATTGATGCAGAGAAGGCATTTGACTCAATTATCCATGAGCATATACACTCTTCATTAAAACATTTTGGTATTAAAGGTAAATTTACTGACTTTATAGGAAACCTCTATGCCTTCTCTGCTACAAAATTGATAGTAAATAACAACTTCTCTCCCTCTATCCCTATAGGCAGAGGAACGCGGCAGGGCTGCCCTCTCTCCCCGCTCCTCTTTAACATTGCCATTGAACCCCTGGCAATTAAAATAAGACAAGCTCTAGATGGTATCAAAATTCATAATCATGAAATTAAGATCGGATTATATGCGGATGATCTACTTGTCTATATGGCAAACACTAAACTAAATATGCCGAAACTCTTTTCTATAATGGACAACTTTGGTTTCTTCTCTGGATATAAAGAAAATTACACGAAATCTGAGATATATTGGCTCAGGAATACTAAAAACTCGGTAACAAATTTACCATTTCGACAGGTTATAGACTCTTTTAAATATCTTGGGATTCATATCCCGGTCAGAACTGAGGATCTTTACAAACTTAATATCCCTCCAGTGTTAAAGGTAATTAAAGAAAAGCTTAAGCACTGGCATAATTTGCCAATATCACTATCAGGCCGAATAGCCCTATTTAAAATGGCCCTCCTCCCAAAATTACTCTATATTCTCCAGAATACACCCATATTACTATTAGGGAAAGATATTCGATTAATTAACAGTTTACTTACAGAATTCCTATGGCAAGGGAAAAGAGCAAAAATATCTTTCAGGAAACTCTCAGTACCAAGGGAATCTGGGGGACTGGCCCTGCCTGATATTTTGCTATATAATCTTTCTTTTCTCGCGCGTATACCTATAGATTGGATCATCTGCAATAACTACATTTTAAATAATGAACTAGAATCCAATGTCGGCTACCCATATGACCTAACTGCACTGCTCCACCTCGACCTAAAAGAAATTCCGATAGAAATTAAAAAGTTTAAAACAATCTACAATCCGATCAAAGCTTGGCAAAAAATAGCAAAGCTTCTTTCAATAAATAGCAAAGCCTCTCCATATCTTCCGATATTAGGAAATCCTAAATTTCAAGCAGGCATTCTTTCAGATGTCTTTAAAAGATGGCAATATACTGGTCTGACTAAGGTTTATCAAATAATTGATAAAGAAAGACAATGTATTAAATCATTTCAAGAACTAAATATGGACTTTAGCCTGCCAAATAAAGACTTTTTCGCATATCTACAACTTAGGCATTATGCGCAGGAATTAGTTAAAAAAAAAAGGCTGGAACTGGAATATAGGTAAACTTGAAGACTGGTTGACACTAACCAGAAATGGCCATATTTCTATTGCACCGTGCTACTACTTTCTAGGTATCAATAAAGGTGCTACGGTTCTAACACAATTGACTGCAAATTGGAATATACCAAATGTCTTGAATAATATAGAAACAAAAACCCTTCAACTTTCAATTAAAAAGATTACTCAAAACACACTCTCAGCTACATGGAGAGAGGCCCACATTAAATTTCTTCACAGGGCATACTTCACCCCGGAGAAAGGCTACAAATGTGCTAACTTGGGATTTTATAAATGTCCCAAGTATTCGTATCTGGCAGCCAATTTCTTGCATATGATATGGTACTGTCCAAGAGTCAGGAATCTTTGGCTTAAAGTAGAATACTGGCTAAAGAATGTACTTAAAATAACCCCTCTTTCTCTAACACTATTTCAGATAGTATTTGGATTAAGGGAACAACCCGGTAAACAGAGTAGTGAAAAGATTGTAATCTCCACTATATTAGCCACAAGGTATTTAATTTGTAAAAAATTGAAGACCCAGTCAATTCCATCTCTCCCTGAAGTTAAAAACTGTTTAAAAAAACAGTGTATACTAGAACAAAGGGATACAAACATAGAGAATGAGCAGGATGTCAAAAGATTCTTCAGTAACTGGGCAACTTTTTTAAAAATACTTTCTTCTACAGAAATAAATCACATAATCTTTCCGTTTCAGAATACAGAAATAGTCTTACTTGGAAACTGGTAGATAATAGAGAGAGAAAAATGCTTGCTGTGGGAGTGGGGGGAGGGGGCTGGGGGAAGGAGAAACTCTTCTTTTTTCTTTTTTCCTCCCTTTTTTTTTTTTTTTCTCTACACACGTGAGGGGGAGAAATGAGGTGGGATTGGGAAAATAAATAAAACCCCAAGACATTTCCATAGATAATCATGTGAGATGTAACAACATTAACTAATATAATTTTAAATACCGAGGCTATCTAGATTGAATACAGAATTATTTAAACAAAGATATCGGCCCATGATATGGTTTCATAATTATTTCTACTCTTGTTTTTTTCTGTTTACTTTGGATGACAATTGTATTATCTCTGACTTGTACTAACTTTATTTCGGATCTAGATACTTCCAAAGACAAATGTAAAAAAAAATACACTTAATGTAGCTTTAAATCTCCATCTTTATGTTGTGTAAAAATCATACTAACTTTGTGTAAATTTAGCAAACTCATTTTGATATATTTTGTTCTAATGGCTTTGTAGCTTGGTCTTTATATTTGTCTTCTGTACAAAATAGCAAATGTATGACATTGGATTTTTGGAATTTGTTTTGGTTTATAAATAAATAATAATAAAAAAAAAAAAATTGCATGCTCTATCTGAATAATGAAAGTTTAATTTTGATTTAAGTGTCCATTTAAGAAGACCGTAGTTTAGTTTCCTGGTCAGTTTATGTTTCTGCACGAGTCATTGGTGAATATAGCAGGGGTGCAGGAGATAGCTGACTACCTTAAAGTCAACTCCAAAATTGTTATTGTTTAAAAAGAAAGAAAATCTGTTTATTACCCATCCCCTAGTTTTGCACAGCCAACATGGTTATATTAATAATCTTTTTACCTCAGTGGTTACCTTGTATCTCAGCCTCTTCAGGCAGCCCCTTTATCACAAGGCTATTTATTTATTTTCTATTGACTTGCATTTTAGCCAATTAGTGCAGGTTCATGCACAACTCCATGGGAGAGAGCACAATGTTATCTATATGACACACATGAATTACCAGTATCTTGTTGTGAAAAGCTAATAAAAAAGCATGTGATAAGAGACTGTATGAAATGGCTTAGAAACAGGCAGAAATTTAGAGGTTTAAATGTTATCAAATATATTAATATAACAATGTTGGTGGTGCAAAGCTGGGGAATGGGTAGTAAAGGCGTTATCTATATTTTTTAAACAATAACAATTTTGGTGTTGACTGTCCCTTTAAAGACTTCTTGCTGTTGGGCCTGGCTGTGTCTGGTCAATGTGCTTGGTAGTGCTGATGCAATGCTTCATGGAACACTATAGTGTCCCATTGGTTGCGTATTCAGTGAGGCCGTGTACATTGTTTATCTTATTCTATATCAAAATTGATACTGTGGAAGATTTATAAAGACTGTTCAGTTATAATCTGGACAAACTTTGACAGGATGTAAAAGAGGCATTAGGGGCAAAGTGGTTATCTGTTAAAAAGTACAGTTCCTTCTAGGCTTATAAAATGGTATGGCTGGGAACTGATTTTACTTTCCCTAGTACTGGCTACTTATGAGTGGCTTGGTTTTTTCACACTTGAATACATATGTATATGTGCAGAAGAGCAGCCTTAAAGGGACAGTATACACTAATTGTCATATAACTGCATGTAATAGACACTACTATAAAGAATAAGATGCACAGATACTGATATAAAAATCCAGTATAAAACTGTTTAAAAACTTACTTAGAAGCTCTCAGTTTAGCTCTAATAAAAAGGTTGCCGGAAAGCCCACTGCAAGTGGGAAATAAGACACTCCCCCCTCCCCCTTCTTTTGCATATGAAAAGACCCTTTACACACACAGGAGCAAGCTGGAGAAGGTAGCTGACGGTATTCACATAAAACTTTGGGGCTTGGTTAGGAGTCTGAAAATCAGTGCAATGTTATTTAAAAATATGCAAAACTATAAAAAAAAATAAAAAAAACAACTTTATGGGCTTTATAAATAGATTATCTACAAAACATTTATGCAAAGAAAAAATGAGTGTATAATGTCCCTTTAAATAGTCCCAGTCTGATTAGGAAAATGCCTGCAGCTTGCAGACAGGTGGGGGAGCTAGAGAGCAAGCCAGCTCTGACTACAGTTTCACAAATGATAATCATGACTTAGGGCTCTCCAGTGCCTCTGAGGGGAAAACAACAAGACAGCAAAATTAGGAAACCCACGATCAATACTAGGCATGGGTGTGACAGTAACTCCCAGAAAACTGTGCTTCTTTCTCTTAAACCAAGCTACATTCAAGGCGATAGTAAGGAAAAGCAGTTGTCTTTTTTTTTTTCTGCTGCAGTTTGTACCCAGGTGGGGAGGAAATTCCAGGCTATATTCAATGTGATAAAAATGAAATTAAATTGTCTTCCCCCCTCCAGACACCCATGAGTCCTGTGATCTTGTTGGTTGCTAAAAAAAAAATCCTGGTGTTCACAGAAGAACAGAATGTAAATATGTAGCCCTCAATCAAGCAATAAATTCTCAACTTGTACAGGAGGAATGCCCACTGGAACAGGATCTGTGTCTTAGCAGGTGAGCGTAAACTGGAACAGGATCGAATTGTGTCTTGGCAGGTGAGTGTACACTGGAACAGGATCTGTGTCTTGGCAGGTGAGCATACACTGGGACAAGGTCTGTGCTGTTGCAGGTGAGCATACACTGGGACAAGG
The DNA here is from genome assembly GCF_027579735.1 of Bombina bombina. NCBI lineage: Eukaryota > Metazoa > Chordata > Amphibia > Anura > Bombinatoridae > Bombina > Bombina bombina. The sequence continues at coordinate 178,311,224 of NC_069501.1, forward strand.
TCTGTGCTGTGGCAGGTGAGTGTACACTGAGACAGGGTCTGTGCCTTGGCATGTGAGCGTACACTTGGACAAGGTCTGTGCTGTGGCAGGTTTGCGTACACTGGGACAGGTTCTGTTCATTGGCAGGGGAGAGCGTACACCTGGATAGGGTCTGTGCTGTGGCAGGTGAGCATACACAGGATAGGTTCTGTTCATTGGCAGGGGAGAGCATACACCTGGATAGGGTCTGTGCTGTGGCAGGTGAGCATACACTGGGATAGGTTCTGTGCCTTGGCAAGTGAGCTTACACTAGGACAGGGTCTGTCTCGTGGCATGTGAGTGTACACTAGGACAGATTCTGTGCCTTGGCAGGTGAGCGTACACTGGGAAAGGCTCTGTGCCCTGGCAGGTGAGTGTACACTGAAACAAGGTTTGTGCCTTGGCAGGTGAGCATACACTGGAAAAGGGTCTGTGCCTTGGCACTGGAGTGTACACTGGAACAGGGTCTGTGCCCTGGCAGGTGAGCATTTACCGGAAGAGGCCTTGGCAGGTGAGCATAAACTGGAAAAGGGTCTGTGCCTTGGCACTGGAGTGCACACTGAAAAAGTGTCTATGCCCTGGCAGGTGAGCATTCACCGGAAGAGATGGTCAGCAGGATCCACAGGCAGTAGAGAGGTCAGACAGGCCAAGGTTATGAACCACAGAGGCAAAAGAAATAAAACAAAATCCAAAAACAGGTATCAGTCCAATCTTTCGTAGTACACAGGGGAAAACCGGAAAGGTTCATGGAGCCAGGAAGACCAATCACAACAGAGAGCTGAAAGCTGAACAGAGGCATAAACAAAGGGATTAAATACAAAGTCAGGGCATGGAGGAGACTGTAAAGCAGCCTTAAAGGAACATAAAACCCAACATTTTCTTTCATGATTCAGATAGAGCATACAAAGTTCTAATTTACTTCTATTACCAATTTTTCTTTGTTTTCTTGTTATCTTTTGTTAAAAAGCAAGAAGATAAGTTCAGGAGTGTACACGTAACTCCATCACTATAGCAGCAGGTTTGCAACAATGTTATACATTAGCTAGAGTACTAGATGGCAGCACTATTTCATGCCATGTAATGCTCCAGACATGTGCACACTACCTATCTAGATATCTCTTCAACAAAGAATAACATGAGAACAAAAATCCCATTTGATAATAGAAGAATATTGGAAACGTTTTAAAACTGTATGCTCTGTCTAAATCATAAAAAAATGTGTTTTGTGTTTCCCTGTAAATAGTCCCCGTTTAATTAGGAAACTTCCTACATCTGGCAAACAGGTGGAGCCAGAGAGCAAGCCAGCACTACAGCACTTTACAAAAAGCTCTGAGCCAGAGCCCTTCAGTGGCTTAGAGGGGAAAGCCCCAGGACAGCAGAGGTAGACAACTTGGGATCAATACTGGGCACGAGTGTGACAGCAACTCTGAGAATACTGTGGATTAAAAGCAAAAAAAAGGCATTACATTTTCTTTTTTTCCCCTGCAGTTTGCACCCAAGTGGGGAGGAAAATCCAGGGGGGCAAATGCTATTTCTTTCCCTAGGAGTAATTGAAGAACAATATGTGAATATGAAGCAATCAGTCAAGCAATAAAATCTCAACTTACATAACTTTAATAAATACTGCATTTTATAACTGTTCCTAGCCGTTTTGCTTCCTTCTAGCTTTTCAGTAGTTACACAAACTCTTTAATACATGAATATTAAAATGCTTATCTGCTATATATGGGTCTAGAACACATGAAGTTTAATACAACAGCATAGTCACGTGGGAATTTCTTTAGAAGTTTTTAATATTATAACAAAATCTGATAATAGGTAGGCTGCTGGTCGTTCAGAGAAACAGGTGAAATGTGTTAACAAACAAGCTCTGTATGCAAAATATTTTAAAAGGAAATGTGTGCTTAAACCATGCATAAAAAAATGTTTTAATTCTAAGTTTAGCTATTCTAATTCTTAAAATTTGACATTTCATATTTTCATATAAACAATTTTGTTTCTGCAAAAATGCATCTTTTTAAGAAAATAAATAGGACTACTGCATTTAATTAAAACAAAGATATCTGATTCTCCTTAGGTTGGATTCAGGGCTGTTTGCAACATTATAAAGTTTTAATAGGACTTTAAATGAATAATATATAGATCAACAAAAAACTTCTCTTGTCAAATCAAATCATATCTATATGACCACCCATGATAAGAAAACTATAATGCTTCCCCTTTGCACACTGAGTTTACAACAGGCACTCATGGACACTGGTTGCAAAATCCACATATGCTGTCCTGTACATAGCCGACACTGTCATGGTGCTTCTTAAATGGATATGAAATCCAAATATTTTCCTTTATGATTCAGATAGAGCCTGCATTTTTAAGCAACTTTCTAATTTACTCCTATTATACATTTTTCTTCATTCTCTTTGCATCTCTATTTGAAAAAGCAGGAAAGTAAGCTTAGGAGCCAGCCCGCTTTGGTTCAGCATCCTTCAGCAATCAGCAAGCGCTAACCAGGTGCTGTACCAAAATGGGCCGGCTCCTATGCTTACATTAATGCTTTTCCAAAAAAGATACCAAATGAACAAAGAAAATTGTATAGGAGTAAATTAGAAAGTTGCTTAACATTGCATGCTCTATCTGAATCACAAAAGAAAAAAAATGGATTTCATATCCTTTTAATGCCAAGGCGCTAAACCTTCTTCTATGAATTAAACATCTGTGCTTCGAAGTCCTTGAGCTTCTGGGTAACACTTCTTGTTTAAGTGCAAGTGGAAATTGGAGTACCTGAGCTTGAAAATACTTGAATGAAAAAAAAATACCACCATAGCACACTTGTAAAAAAAAAAATACAATACCAGTCTTTATTAATATAGACATTAAAAGATGAACAAATAATTTTAAAAAAATCTTCATTTGATTATTTATATTAGCTTCAATATAATTTTTATGATGGTCTTGTATTGAAATCACCATCTATTTCAGTTCTATTTTTTCCTGTAAATTATCACACCAGTACAATATCAGACCACTTACTTCTCCTTTTAACTTAAAGGGACAGTCTACACCAGAATTTGTATTGTTTAAAAATATAGATGATCCCTTTATTACCCATTCCCTAGTTTTGCATAACCAACACAAATATCTAAATACACTTTTTACCTCTGTGATTACCTTGTATCTAAGCCTCTGCAAACTGCCCCCTTATTTCAGCTCTTTTGGCAGACACCCTTTTTAGCCAATCAGAGCTGGCTCACTGGAACTCCACGTGCATGAGCACAGTGTTATCTATATGACACACATAAACTAACACCCTCTAGTGGTAAAAAACTGTCATAATGCCCGGAGAGAAGAGGCGGCTTTAGAGATTAGTATATGAACATCCTAGGTTTAGCTTTTAACTAAGAATACCAAGAGAACAAAGCAAAATTGGTGATAAAAGTAAACTGGAAAATTGTTTAAAATTACATTCTCTATCTGAATCATGAAAGTTTATTTTGGACTAGACTGTCCCTTTAAGAAATACCCCACGCTTTAAGAAATACCCCAAATGGACGTAGGTACTACGTCACAGAGTACTTTGCCTAGCGCACTCTGTTGACCTAAATCCAACAGTCTGTCTCATGCTGTGGCCATCGCTGTCAGCTTTGACAGTTAAAACTGCAGCCAGGGGCAGAAGGCATCTGCCTTCATATGGTAAGGAAGAACTGGTCGTTCTTCCATTACCATATGAAGGTAGATCGCTGATACAGACAGTGGCACTGTTAATTATACTGGCATCACAAAAACCTTACAAAACAATTTGAACCCTATAAAAAACAGTCCATTCTAATGGTATACACAAAAGAAAACTTGGAAAACCTGAAAGAAAAATGAAATAAAAATAAAAACAAGATAGCCTTGTTTACAAGACTCTTGCTGAACTCTGCAAGTAAAAAAATATGATCTCTCTACAGTACACCCCATGATGCCCCTTTGCCAGCCCTTCATTCTGACTGCAAGGTTTCTGAGATGCCTCTTGTTCTATCCAGCAACACCACTTTACCCTAAGAAAACAGACATGGAAATATTTTACAATTACAAACATGTACATAAGCCATTTTGCAAAAAGATTGCAGTTGTGTTTATTGTTTTTCTGTATATTGTTAGTGGTTGATGTGCGAGATTTTACATATTGGGCACTAAATGCAGCTATAGATGTTCATGGCAGGAATGCTCAATAATGAAACAGTGGAAAAGATAGGTAAAGTGAGACTCAATTAATTTCGAACATGATCTTGCCTTTACAAAGAGGTGTCTCGCAACCTCAGGAGCATCTATGAATCTATGAAAATATATCATCTCCATGTGCAACAACTGTACAAATAAGAAAATGGGCTTAAATTTAAAGTTCAAAATATAAATGCACAATTGTGAGTTTGTAACAATAAACACAAAGAGTGATCAGCTCTTCATAAATACATAAATACATGTTTCTACATATATCTGATGGTATATGTGTTAATGACTATATATATATATATATATATATATATATATATATATATAATATATATATATATATATATATACATACACACACACATACATGAATATATATACAGTAGGTATGAATATATACAGATATATATAATAATATTTATTTAAAAATACATAGAACATATTCTGCTTTGTGCAGAACATTATAATATAAATATTTACAGTAAATACGTGGTATAACACCTGAGACACCTTATATCATTGAATCCTTACAACTTTTTTGTGTAATATTTTTTTTTTTTAAATAGTTTTTATTGGATGATGTTATTATGAGTTTAACTGTACTTTGTAACGTAACCAGTTAACCAGAGCTCTGAGAAGACAGTAATAATTCTAGCGTAAATTGTGATTGAGCTCAAGCGATTGTATTTACTTTCAAGTTTCAACTTCTAATACTAGCCGTAAACCTGACGCATGTAAACAGCCAACATAAACCCCTTTTCGCTTCCACATAACTGTTAACACGCAACTCGTAATCTGGTCTTATATGTTCCATAAACATGATCGGAATATATGCCTCCTCCCAGTGCTGAAACTTACATTCATTAGAGAAGATATGCTCTAAATGTTTAGAGACTATGAGCCCATTACTTTGATATGGAATGCACATTACCGATCATCTCTACAGCGAGGGTCAGCATACTGTCTCCTAGGGCTAGATTATATTCCAAATATAACTGGTAACAACAACAACAAAAAATAGAGGACACTGTGTGTTAGTACCAGTTGGAAAGTCAACAACTAGAATCTTATTATGCTTCAGGTATGCATACTGAAATATACAAAATTGATTTAAGTTAAAGGGACAGTCAACTAAAAACATTTTATTGTTTAAAAAGATAGATAATCCCTTTATCATCCATTCCCCAGTTCTGCACAGCCAAGAAGGTTATATTAAAGGGACAGTCTACACTAAAATTGTTATTGTTTAAATAGCTAGATAATGCCTTTACTACCCATTCCCCAGTTTTGCACAACCAACATTGCTAGATTAATAAACTTTATAACATTTTAACCTCTAAATTTCTGCCTGTTTCAAAGGCTCTATAAACAGCCTCTTAATCACATGCTTTTTATTTGCTTTTCACAACAGGACACTGCTAGTTCATGTGGGCAACATAGTTAACAATGTGTTCACGTTCAAGGAGTTATTTAAGATTTAGGAAAACACAGTACTAAATGCAAGTCAATAGAAAAAAATAGTCATGTGATCAGGGGCTGTCAGAAGAATCTTAGATACAAAGTAATCATAGAGGTAAAAAGTATATTAATATAACTGTGTTGGTTATACAAAACTGGGGAATGGGTAATAAAGAGATTATTGTTCTCTATTGTTAGCTTTTTTGTGCAGAACCCATGGACGTGAGCACAATGTTATCTATATGGCCCACATGAACTAGCAGTCCCCTATTGTGAAAAGCAAATAAAAAATAATTTCATTAAGAGGCTGTCTATAGTGGCTTAGAAACAGGCAGCAATTTAGAGGTTTAAATGTTATAAAGTATATTAATATAACAATGTTGGTTGTGCAAAGCTGGGGAATGGGTAGTAAAGGTGTTATCTAACTTTTTAAACAATATTACAAATTATATTTCTTACAGGGATATAAAATTTGCATTTTATATCCCTTTAAGAAAGCTGGATAGGGTAAGCGCTTAAACCCCTCAATCTCAGCTCTCCATATCCTAGAGACCTCAAAAACCCACTATTTGAAAGTTAATTGCCTGCTCTTTCAAACGGTGTGGGTCTTGGGGTATAAAAAACAATTAAAATAAAAAAATAAATAAATAAAAATGTTAAAACACTGCATATCATTTTATAACAGGCCATCAGAAAGGCCAAGAGACCCCAATGGTCCCTTCTTTTAAATCCCAGAAGACCCTCTAAATAAAGGCCCTATATAAGGTTTAATAGCCAGGTTATCACTATGGTAATTTAGTTAATCTATCTATCCATACATCTATTTATCATCTATCTATCTATATACTTATGCATACCAAAAGGCTTTAATGTATATTACATTTTCCATTTCTTCTTTTTACTATAGAGTTTAGAAAAACAAACAAACTTTTTTTACAACTTTATTAAAAATGTAATACGTTTTTTTTTTATAAACAAACCCTCAGGATTCAGATAGTGCATAACATTTTAAACAACTTTTCAATTTACTTCTATTATCAAACTTTCTTCCCTTTTTTGTTATCCTTTGTTGAAAAGCATGGATGTAAGTTCAGGAGTGTGCACGTGTCTGCGGAACTATGTGGAAGCAGTTCTGCAAAATTGTTATACATTAGCAAAGCACTAGATGGCAGCACTATTTTCTGTCATTTAGTTCTTCAGGCATGTGCACACTACCTACCCATGTATCTCTTCAACAAAGAATAAAATGAGAATGAAACAAATTTGATAATAGAAGTGAATTGGAAACTTTTTTAAAAACTGAATTCTCTATTTGAATAATGAGAGAGAAAATTTGTGTTCCATGTCCCTTTAAAGAGGGGGTCTCTAAGCACGTATAACATTATGGCCAAGAATAGCCTTGTAGTCAGCAGACTCAAGCCCAGATTGACTTTTCCAATAAAGGCATATGGTGGGTGGAGTTTGGCTATTAAAAAAACAATTGCATTAAAGGTATAGGAAAGTGAAAATTAAACTTGCATTATTCAGATAGAGCATGTCATTTTAAGATATTTTTAATTTCACTTCTATTTTCAAATGTGCTTTGTTCTCTTAGTATCCCTTGTTAAAAAATGAATATCCACATATCCTACACTAGTGGGAGCTGCTGCTAATTGGTGCCTGCACACATTTGTCTCTTGTGATTGGCTAAATAGATATTTTCAGCTTCCTGTCAGTGTTATTATTATCAGGTATTTGTAGAGCGCCAACAGATTCCGTAGTGCAATGCTGTCCCTTCAGTAATGGATAACAAGAGAATGAAGAAAATTTGATAATAGAATTAAATTGAAAAGTTGTTTAAAATTGTATGTTCTATCTGAAACATAAAAGAAAATTTTGAGGTGTACTATCCCTTTAAACAAGATGTTAATTTATTTTAAAAAAACTTTTAGACTTTTTTTTATTATTATTATTATTTATTTATAAAGCGCTAACAGGTTCTGCAGCGCTGTCCCTGGGTATAAAAAAGTACAACAGTGAAACAATACAATAAAAGACAAAATATAACAGAAATACAGGGGGAATTGAGGGCCCTGTTCCCGTGGGAACTTACAATATAGATAGTTTGGCTGATGTTATTCTAAAGCAATACAATTTTTAGTTACTGTCCTTTCAAATGGGAAAACAAATCCATGCAAACACTTTTTTATATATAAAAGGTACATTTTACAGACATTACAATGCATAATTATAGATTTGTGGTGCTTGATATTATGCCCTGGTTTCAGAATATGAATATTTTTTCAGGAATAGTAGTGTGCCATAGCATGTTAGTTAAAAAGAAAAAAAAGACATTCATATAGGAGAATGGCTAGGGCCACAAAACTCTTTGTTCTATTTTTCTATAACTGAACAACAGAGAGGTGTCTTCTGCACACAATTAACTAAGGATGCATAAGGGTTTCATTGTAGTCCCTTTGAATGAGTTGTATAATAATGGAGCAGTGATCATCTGCACCACTACACGCCAGAGGTTCGTTATAGATTATGTTACTAGTTCTATAGATATAGGAAAAACCTTCCAATAAGATTTTGTGTGCAACTGAAATATATAGATAATGGCTGTAAACACAGATATTACTTGGAAACTGAAGGGAAAACTACTGAGAACTCATGTTGTCCCCTAATAAATACCTAGACCCTATAAAAATAGAAAACATTTAGCTATAATAGAAAATAGAAATGACTACACAGTGACTGCTTAGAGCAGGGCACAACCTTATTGGAACCCAGCCCTAATTTAAAGAGAAGGTCAATTTTGACGAATTAGTGCCCGGTTTTTAATAATCCTATTAAAAACAAGGGCACTTTAATTCATCAAATTCCATTGATTCCCCCTGCCATCGGAAGCCTCTGCTTACGTCAGAAATGTTGAATCCAGCTTTCTCCAATCACGGCGTTCCCCAAGGGCAATCATGGCCTGAGGGAACGCCATGATTGGATGAAGCCAGATTCGTCATTTTGGACCCGCAAAAAGGGCTTGCGACGGGCAGAGGAAGCGCTGCAGCGGTTCTTAGGATTAAAAGGTAAGTTTTTGAATAAAACGCTTGAAATGTCAATTTTTATGAATTAAAGTGCCCTTGTTTTTAATAGGATTATTAAAAACCGGGCACTAATTTGTCAAAATTGACCTTCACTTTAATTTGCAACAATTAATTCAAATAAGCTAAACATACTCTCCACAGTCTATATAGTATGTTAGCACAATGGCCCCGATCATCTAAAGCTCTCTCGGCTGTCGAGATTATTAAAGAATGCTCGCCAGTATTTTCCTGGTGGAATGATCTAAAGCCACTTTTTACACTGAAAACAGGGTGTCTCTCTAAGGGGGCGTATACTGGATTTTCGTATGAAAAGTGCACAATAAAATTTGTATTTTAAATATCATACAAAACAAATAATTTAACCATTCACAAAAATGTAAACAAGGAAAACATGTATTGTTAAGTTGCATCCAAAATCGTAACAAAACTCTTCACCAAAAATCGTATTTTACCAAAAATATAAAATGTGTGTATAAATTACACAGGAAAAATCACCTAGAAATTCGAACTTAAAATATAAAGCGGAATTGGTGTTTTTCGTAAAATGGACTGAACATGGGCATTCTATCAACATATATGAAATCGTCTCTTTAATCCCGGTGTAATTCTGTAAAGATTTTCGCACTACAGATCTCACAGTTTTTTCTCGCCAACTAAAAGGTGATGAGCTTTTCTAAAAACATTCGAAAAATGAATACCCTAATAGAAAACACATGCATACAAAAATATAGGAAAACGTAAGATGCTTTACGCAGAAAGCAGTGTAATGTGATTTATATTGGCTGCAAGATATAATTTTGAAAGTGCACCCCCTGTTACCTGTCCCTATCCATTGAGCTCCATTACTTCCAATAGGAGACATCTCGCCACTCGTAGGGACTGCCCCTTTTTTACAATCATTCCACAAGGGCATCTCCTGTGTGGGTCGGCGAGAAAAAAACACATCTGATCTGGCAAAGTTTAGATCATTGAGTCCAATGTGAAGCACTTTACAAACCATTAATAAAGTGCCAGTTTTAAATATTTTGAAAGCATTTATTTTGTATGCAGAACACTGCTGATATATACTAAGCATATATATGTAAGTATATATATATATATATATGTGTGTGTAAGAATGTATATATAAATATAATATATTTTATTTATATATATATATATAAACACCCGCAAATTTCTACCAATCAGCAGCACAGATGTGGAACTAGTGCTGTTATATCAGTGACGTTTACCACTTGGGACCAGCAGTGCTCCACTTTGCGTGGGTTAAACACACAGTAGTCTAGGGTCCATAGTCATAACGGATTAGAGCATGTAATTTCGCTACTATAATAGCCCTTTAAACAAGGGTAGAGAGAGAGGAAGTGAGAAGAGAGATAGTAATGAATAGAGGGAGAGTTTCCAGCATTCACTATCAAAAACTATTAATTAGGGTGTGTCTGAAATCTAGGGCTGCAACAACTAATCGGTAAGATTGATCATAAAAATAGTTGTCAAAGAATGTCATTATCAATTAGGTGGTCAGCGATTAGTTGGTTATTGCACAGCACCAGCTGCTTCAATCCGATGAACTCCTGCACATGGTATTGTACAAACATTTTTATTTATTATTATTTTTTCTATCCGATTAATCGGATAATTATTGTCCGATTAATCGGATAGAAAAAAGATTAAAAAAATAAATAAATTAAATTTTTTTTGCACAATCTTAGTTGCAGTAGATCGTCAGATTAAAGCAGCTGGTGCTGTGCAACTGACCAACAAATCGCTGACCACCTAATTGATAATGAGATTTGTTGACAACTATTTTTATGATCAAAACTTACCGATTAGTATCATAATTTTTTTTTAAATATATCATCTCTTTTATTCTTTATTGTTGTATTCCCACATTTTCAAAACATAATTGACAAATAGTTTGAAAAAACGCTCTTACAGTACACATGAAACCATAAATTAGTATCACAAAAAAGTGTACAAAAATACAATCACACATTGTTTTAAAAAGTGATCGCAAAATCACCTTAAAGGGACATAAAACACTAAACAAATGCTAGATAGAATGACGCATTCAAAGAAAAGATTAGTCTGAGAATAAAATGCAGATGTATTTTTTAAAGTTTTATTAGTTGTTTAAATATTGACAAAATAAGTGTAAATTTTTAGTGTTTATAAAACAATAGGAGCTGCCATGTTGTAACTTAGGTTACCTTCTCTGCCAATTAGAAAAAGTTATAAATAGGTCACTAGAGTGTGCAGCCAATGACTGTGGGAAATATAACAGTGTTCTGCACTTCCATTTCTAACTGAAAAGCTCACAATTTCAAAATGGAATTACAGGAAAAGGGGGAAAATAAATCATTTTATAGATATGATTTATCATTTTATATTACCATCTCAAAGTGTTTAATGGCCCTTTAAAGCATTTTGGTGGAATAGCAAACTATAGGTTTCACTTTCATAAATAAAATAAATTCACTCAATAAATAAAGTTATATGTGTATAACTTAAACATACAAGGGATAACATTTGATAAACAGCTTCAGTTCAGAAATGCCAAATAACTCAGCAAATAAAAGGTTAAAATGTATGCTGTATCACTGTCACTTTGCAGCTGAAGTAAATGCAGCTGTTTTTCTTTCATTGCCCACACTGAGCAGGTTAATCAAATCACTTCCCATCTTGTATCCCTTGCAGTATTTTCCCAACTATCCCCAGTTGTTAGAGGCTGTGCTTTAGGACCCAGAGAAGCAGTAAACTGAAGCAGCAGCTTCCAGCAGACTCCTCCCTATCTCCAGTGTCAAACTTGACATCAGCCTGCAAGGCGAGCATGGTAACTTGTCCAGCAATCAGCGCTGCAGTCACATCAGTGGCTTGCTTGCTGGAGATATGCTCCTTACACATCCTTCTGCATTACAAGCATGGATTGTCAGCTCTACCCCATCCTCATCTCTCTCCTGCTCAGCTGCTCAGGGGAAATAACCTCTTATCCTTCCAATGAAGGTAAGAAAATACTAGACAAAAATATTATTAATAATTTCCTTCCACTTCTTTTTTAAGAAAACTTGACTTTTGATCATGATAAAACCAGCATAATAAACTCTGAGAATTTATGTCGGTGATAAGAGTTTCATTACATCTCAAATCTCAAGCAATTTAAAGAACAGTTAAGGAACAAAATTTAAAAAAAAAAAAAAAGATTTGTGGACGGCTCTCCAAAATATCACAGACCCTTTAAATAATGCAAACAATTGCTTCACTGCAATGCATTTTAATGTTTAAGTTTTGAAGACTGGATGGTTTGACTGTATCAAGAAGAGTGTGTTTTAGTTGAAATAAAAAGTGAGACATTCTTACAGATGATTTGTCAAAACTAGCAAGGGAACCTGTCATAAATATATTGATATCGTGTGTGTTTTACAGCATTCTACAAGGGGCAGAATTTGGTCTAGAGGTGAACTGAGGGGTGCATTACAGGGGAATGGTTGTATAAAGACGTTTCTAGCTTGTTAGTGCCACTATAGGTTACAGTAGGTTCAGAGAAGGGATTCATTACACAAAAGGTCTTAGACAAAGATCTGCTCCCAATTTTTTATGTTTAAGATCATATCCCAAACTATATTTAATAAGTATGTCATTCATTTAAACTTCCTTTAAATGCCATGCTGCTGTACTTTAAATTAGAAACACATTTACAAAAATATGTAGACACCCATAAATATTTCAGAGAAAAGTACAAAGAATAGTTTTTGTTTCTTTTTTTTTTAAATATCCCTAGTATGATAAATAAATGTGTGTCTATTTTTATATTGCAAAAGATAAGCGTATACTGTTTTTATCGGAACAGTGATATTATCAAAATAGATTTAGACAAACATATAAGTAATACATATGTATAGTTTTGTGAGTAGTCTTTAAAAAAACGTATTTATTTACATACACATATATACTGTATGAGTAGAATACATAAATGTTTGTATGTTCATACATAAATCATATTTTGTGGCTCACCAACATGCAAGCACACATGCGCACACATAATATAATTTAGATTCTCACTATTCTATACATTATTTGGGATATCTATCATCTATCGATCTATCAACTATTAATCTATCATTTATCTATCTATTTATCTATGTCCCTCTCTCTCAACCTCTTCCACCTACCTATTAACCTACCTATATACAAATATACATGCACACATGAACATATTTGGTTATTAATCTCAGCCCCATTTAAACTGATATAGAGGGCCCTGTATGGTTCTTTCAAGTGTAACCTCAAAGCGCCAACTTCCAACAAATAGCTAAGATTAGCATATAGACACAAAACAAATAAATGTAATAGTTTTCCGAATAATGAGTTTCTTTATCTGTATATATAAAAAAAACATTAACAGTTATGTATCATTGCATCAGTGCAATTTATGAGGCCAGCTCTGTAGAAGGAGTGAATCCTTTGTAATTAAGTTAAGCTATTATGTCTGTGAATTGTTCTCTTCTGTATATGTAGCTCTGTTAGCTAGTGATAAAAGTCAAAATGTCAAGTGTTGCCCTTACTAGTTAAATACACTGTACTTTTTCTTAAACGATTGTGACTAATGGTTTGGATGGCATGGATTCTGCAGGAAATTCTAAACAGACTTTTCACCTTTAACTTATAACACTGCATGGTCCTATTTCTATATTCATTTTTTGTGGAATGTTAATGGAAGTTTGCAGGTTCAAGCTGATTCTTACTGTGTACAGTAATATATACCAAAGATGGAATAAAAAACTTGATTAATGCTGAAGTACTGAAGATGTATAGCACAATAAATATGCTTTAATACTTCGTTTTCAGACTAATGTTAAAGCAGTAAATATTTTTGAACTAAAAATAATTTATGGTACTACATATGTGAACCTAAATGATACAGTATTTATTTACACTATGTTTAATAACTATGAAGATATTTATATTATATCATTGAATTCAAGAGTTCTTAGACTTGAGTATTTAAAAGTAAAATGTATTACTTTCTCGTGTCAGTATATTAAATTTACTATAGAGGCTGCATAACTTGTGTGATTTACTTTGTTCATAATGCTTAAGTATATGAAAGCACTTCACTCACTGGAATTGTCACATCCCTATATTAACTTTATTTTGTGACATTTTGGGGACTTGCTTCCCTGCTTCAGAATATATATATATATCTGTATGTGTGTGTACATATATATATATATATATATATATATATACACACCTACACATATACACACATAGATAACTATATATATATATATATATATATACACCTACACATATACACACATAGATAACTATATATATATATATATATACACACATATACACACATAGATAACTATATATATATATATATATATATATATATATATATATATACACCTACACATATACACACATAGATAACTATATATATATATATATATATCTATATATATATATATATGTGTGTGTGTGTGTGTCAATAAATATAATTTTTGTAAAGAAGCAAAACGTCATAAAATAAAGTCACAGAATAGCGTTAATACACAGATCTGAAAATTCCTGTGACTGCAGTGCTATACATTGTAAATAAACATAATATACATTGCAAATAATGTAATTTAGGACTTTGAAATGTTTAATATGTTATGAGACTAAAGTGTTATATTGGTGCTTTGTGCCCTTATATACTTTCACAGCTGACCTTAGTGTACAGAATGTAATCATGTCTTTTCCATTTATATTGCATTGGAAAGTAAATTAGAATTGAAAGATACACTTTAACATTGCTGTGGACAAAGCAAACTCCTAATAAATTGCCAATGCTGTCAGAACAGATGGACCTAAGTGTTTTCAAATCTTAAAAATACCTGACATTTCCTTTTGTATTGTTAGATTTTTTTTTCTCTCATAATGTTAATTAATTAGGAAATAAATTGTCTTATTTAATTATATTTGTTGATTTTGTAATAAAATATAATTAGTATAAGAGTGAATGTATCGCTGTATATTGCAATGGCTTCATATTTGCTTTTATATACAGTATTTGTTGCTGGAGGATTTTTTTTCTATACAAAAAAGGCTGCAGAAAGTTGTACTGTTTGTGTTTCTTATTTTAGATCACTTAAAGATTTCCTTTTTAAGTCACTACAACACAGTGTGTCAATAATTTAAAGTACTTTATTTTGCATTTTATACAGCTTTATTTTCCCAAGTCAAAACAGGAAGTGTAAATGTGTTAAGTTTAAATTTGCAAGGAATTTTTAAACCTGAATATGTAAGATACCTTAATTGTGCCCTGCACAACCAGCTTGGCGTCTTAACTGTAACATTCTACCCTGACAGAAAAAAACTACAGTGTTTTTAAATTTAAATAGAGATTAGCTTGAAATGTTTAAAGCGTGATTGTTAAAACAGAATAAGTAATATATCATTGTTAAGCAGCACGCTAATGGAAACATTGTGGTGAATACAGTGAAAAACAAAACAAAAAACCTACAGATTATTGATGGTAGAAGAAAACTTTTTTTTAGCTACTAACCCAGCCAAAGAAATTAGCATTGAAAATACACATAAGGCTATTAATCAGCTCTCATATAACTCCATATGCAGCATTAATAAATGTATTTGTAATGCAATAGTTGTTTTTATTTCTTTTGTTCCTGTCTTCAGTGCTTAAGGGCAAAGCCTAATTTTGCTGCTTAATAACCTTCAACAGTTAACTTCTGACCTATGTCATTAACAGGATTATCAGCAAATTTATTTAAGTCTTTACTGACAACCTAGATTGTTTTAATAATATTTAGACTTTAAAGGCCAAAAAAATGCAACATTTCTGCATGACCATTTTTTTATAGGCTATTTATTCATTTAAAAAAAAAAAAAAATAACAATAGTTTAAGCTTAATTTTGTTTTACCAGAACGTTTGGTGGATTATGAAACCTTAAATAATATACCTGTTACATGTCTGTGATATGCACACATCTACATATATGTATATATATATATATATATATTCAAAAAATAGAAAAATAATGTTGAGTTTAAAGGAAATTCAATGCTAAGTGCACTACAGAACCTATGTTTCAGCTGTATACAATCATAAATGCAAAACTAATAGTTACATCTGTTTTTATAACTATTTGAACTCTGTATAGTGAGTAAGCTTTGAGAAGAAAGTAATTGGAATTGGAATTAGAAAACTGTATCGCATTTACAACTGCCACACTTGCCTATAAAATGCGAGATCTTCCAGTTTGCAATTTAAGTCTCTAATACTTTTATAAGTAAAAATATATAACTAATAATAGGCTCCGTTGAGCCAAGATTTTCTTCTTTTTTTTTTAGTTTCTGAGTTTTGTAATTTACAAATGTTAGTTTCTATTTCATAATTGTAGATGACAACAAATAAACCTGGGACCAACTTTGAGATGGCTATTACCACTGCCTTCCAAATAGAGAGGGAGAGCAATGTAGTAAAAGGGATTTTCAGGCCTCAGATTTTCTTACTCTAACAGTTTGTAGGGTAATAAACCTAGAGAGTTTAATACAACTGGAATATGACGAAATAAATACAGATATTTTTTAGTGAATATTATATTATTGTTCAGAGGAGTGGTATTTGAAGGAATGGTGCTTTTCAAAATGTATATTTTATATGTATTTGTTTTCAACATAATTATTAAGAATGATTATAGTGTTTTATCAATTTATTTTATAATGAGGGGGAAGTCAGATATATTCAGTATCTGTAATTATTACATTACATCTACTGGTATCGTCTCTGTACAACGTAGTAATTGGTTGCTTGCATAAGATATCAGTTTCAGACATATGACACTAGAATTCCTTTTATGGTATGATGTTATCGTTAATACCCTATATATAGTATGCGTAAGATTCCATTCAATCAATAAGATAAACGTGAATGACGATCATTTTTAAAAGCCATTGCAGTCCTAATTTAGTTTCTGTAAATATGAGTAGTTACAGAAATCCTAACTATAGAAGTATCAGTGCTTTCAGTAAACGTATAAACTGTTTAGTATCACCATTAAATAATAGCCTATAGGCCCTTCCAATATTATTTCACAATATACACATTATAAACTGTATTCAGTACATGCCACACTAATGTATATTTTGTGCTCCTGGTAAGAAAATATTAAATATCTATGTAGATATATTAAGGCTTTGGTGACATATCTATAATATAAGGCTTTAAGAATTGTTTTAGCTTTGTTTTTGATTTTTTTATGTGTGGATAAAATTGCTAGGCCAAAAATAGGAGAATATGGGTCATTAAAAGTTTAGCACATTTATTTTTATAAATAATATGATTATTTCAGTGTTTAGTTATATTTGAAAAATTTGTATATTTTGTTGATGTATGAAGTTGTCACAGTTCCTTTCTCTAAATAAGCTTACAAATATTTGATGTCATGTCAGTTGTGTTTTTATCTTTGCAAAAAATATTCAAATATTTGTATGCATTCATTTACAAATTTTCATTACTGTAATTGCCGAAGTAAAATATGGGATGTAAAATAGGGTTAGAAATACATTTACACACATATACAGAACGTAAAGTTTCCACTTGTCACTAGTACCAAAACAATAAGAAATATCAGCGGATGAGTAAGAAATGTGTCTTTTCTAATACATTTAAAAATAATATATATATATATATATATACATATATGTTATATATGTGTGTGTATGTATATATATATATATATTATATATATGTGCGAACCACCCTTCTGATCTGCTTGACTCCAAAAAAAATAATAAAACAAAAATATATATATATATATAAATGTGCAGATCACCCTTCTGATCTGCTTGACTCCAAAAACAATTTTTTTTTAAATTTAGATGATTTGTACCCTGTTAAATAAAAATATTATGTATCTTTTTTACATTTCCACTCACATAAAATACAGGGTTCTTGAAATAAAAAGTACTGGTTATCTATACAGTTAACAAATATTAATATAATTATTCACTCATTACTTTGTGTAAAATATGTAAATTTATATGTAAAGGCTATTACTTTTTTTGTATTTTTTTTTTTGCTGTTTCACATTTTTCTTTTTCATTTTATTGGTGTCTACAATTGGAGCTTGTTCCATAGTTTTAACTATATATTTTTTATAACTTAATATTTGTTGAGCTATGATATCCTTAGTGTTTCTTTTAAAGAAAATGTCAGTAATACTGTCAGTATATTACTTTGTGAACATTATATACTAATAGTGGCCTCAACTTAGCAAAACAATATTTTACCATGTAGACGTTAACAAACTTTTACAGCTGATGATTGGTGTTTTTTTTGTCTTTCCTGGTTGCTATAATATAATACATATTTCTCTATAGCTTGCCTAAATGTGACTTTTTTTTTCCAGGTGAACCACAGATTTGAAATTGTAAAAAAATTGGCCTCTCTAAATAAAGCAAGTGTGATTTTTATAGACAGTACAAAACAGTTGTTAAAATTTCTTCATTTTCTTCTCTTACTAAAAAAAATCTAAACCAAACCACTTATTTTTATTTGGGTAGCTATAAAGAGTCCAGATTTTAATCTTTGCTTAAAGATACATTTTACTACAAAAAATGGCATTGCATTGTGGTTAAACACATAGGTAAAGTCCCATAGGGAGCAGAAAACAGATGGTTATTACATGCAACTTCTTCTGATTGGGGGTGCAGCCATGCCACTTACCATCTCCAATGCATGTGCCTCCCGAATGGAACTTTACCCATATGTTTAACCCTTTTTGTGAAGGGTTAAACTGATTGTTTGTGATAGAAAAATGACATGCTCTAACAAATGAACACAGTAATTAGAATGTCCCTTTAATAGCAACCAAATTATTAGTTTGTAAGCACATATAAGGTAAAGATTTTCCAATATAAATAGGCATTTCTTCAGAACATGTATTATCATAAGAATAACGTATTGAAACAGCTGCCCAGAGGAGTAATCATTACAATAAGTGCCACTCATTTTTCATTAGATCAAATCAAGAAGTAAAAATTGAATCCAAGAAACTACCATTTGAATTCACTTGTGATAAAGCTATAAAACAATGCAAAATTAAATAATCAGCAAATTCCTTTTAAAGTGCATTTTCAATTGATTAATTCCTCCTAAGATTTGGAGATACAAAGAAGAAAACATAAACTATGGGCCTCTTAGTATGTGCTGTCAAAATATAGTCAACTATTTATGCTTCAAATCAAATTAATTCTAAATAAAATGTCAACACACAAGTAGCTATTTAAATATAAAAGCAATACTCCTAGCAATAAATGCTGTTTGTGACTATTTGTAAAAAGGCATTTACATTTGTGTCCTGTTTAACTTGCAGACAGAGCTTTATATATTACAGCTGAAAGTGTTTTTTTAATTTGCTTTCCCATAAAATCCGTCTGGCATGTATTATCTAAATTAGGTCGTCGTCACTTAACCCCTTAATGACCACAATGTACCCTGTATGTCACTGGTTGTTAAGGGTTTTTTCAGGACATAATAGCACAAGTCTAGCAAGAACACGCTATTAATGCACTCCCTCCAGCAGGCTTTGTGGAATAAAGCAGTCTCAACTCTGGTGGCAAGACCGCGCTATAAAACAATCAAGTCCCAAAAAAAGGCCAGCGACATACAGGGTACGTCGCTGGTCCTTAAGGGGTTAAGATGCAGTATTAATGCTTTATAATGGTATTAATAAGTATCTCATTGACCTGGTTTTTACATTAGGTTGGTGTTATTTTTAGTAGGAGAAGGCTCATTTGTTGAAAAGTGTTGCCAGTGAGGGTCACTACTGAGCTGTGACTAACTACAAGAGACAAACCTCAGGGGGTTGTGGTGAAAAGAAAAAAAAAACAAACAAAAAAAAAAACCTGATCACAGATTAGTTTTGTAAAATGAATTTTCTGGAAAACTGAGTGAGTTTTATAGGAACAAAGCTGCATATGGCTTAAAGGGACACTGGACCCATTTTTTTTCTTTTACAGTTCAGATAGAGCTTGCAATTTTAAGCAACTTTCTAATTTACTCCTATTGTCAAATTTTCTACATTCTCTTGCTATCTTTATTTGAAAAAGAAGGCATCTAAGTTTTTTTTTTATCAGAACTCTGGACAGCACTTTTTTTTATTGGTGGATGAATTTATCCACCAATCAGCAAGGACAACCCAGGTTGTTCACCAAAAATGGGCCGGCATCTAAACTTACATTCTTGCATTTCAAATAAAGATACCAAGAGAATGAAGAAAATTTGATAATAGGAGTAAATTAGAATCTGAATCACGAAAGAAAAAATTTGGGTTCAGTGTCCCTTTAAATCGCACAGCTTCTAAACCATTGGACCCACTGTGTGTTAAATGACTCATTGGCAGTCGAGGGGTTAAATTAAGCTTATTTTCTTTCTTAAAAAGCAAAACAGCTCTGCACATTCTAGGTCAGTGTGTCATTTTGAAATCTGTGTACAAACTTCATAATATTTGTAACATTAAATTGCTGAAAATGTGGAAGTTAGTTTTGTCCAGAATAAGTAATAAGTGAAATGGCTAATTCAGTATAAATCATATGGATATTAGTTTGTTTCTTCCAAAACTAAACTCAGAATTGGAAATTAATAAAAAAATGTATAATGGCAGATGCAGTGGAGGAAAATGAATGTGTACCCTTATACAACATGTAATTTATATATTCAACATTAGCTTTAAACCCTTTGAGATTGCTATATGAAATATTAAAGGGACATTATACACTAGAAATTTCTTTGCATAAATGTTTTGTAGATGATACATTTATATAGCAATACAGTTTTTTGTCTGTTTTTTTAAATGGATTGTTTTGCTTATTTTTAAATAGCATTGCTCTGATTTTCAGACTCCTAACCAAGCCCCAAAGTTTTAGGAGAATACCGACGTATACCTACTCCAGCTTGCTCCTGTTTGTGAAAAAGCTCTTTTGATATGCACGCAGAGAAAGGGGGAGGGGGGAGTGTCTGCTATTTCCAACTTTCAGTGGGTGTTCCAGTAACCTTTTAAACAGAGCTAAACTGGAAGCTTCTAAATAAGTTTTTAAACGGTTTTATACTTTATTTTTATATCAGTATTTGTGCATATTATTCTTTATAGTAGTGTATATTACATGCAGTTATATGAAAATTGGTGTATACTGTCCCTTTAAATAATGCATTGAAAAAACCCACTTTGCAATATACTTTTATTAATTAGTTTTTGCCCCTCTTTTCTGTAATTTAAACCTGAAAATTGTTGGCTTTGTCAGTTCCAGTTTCAATAATGTAATGGATTCTGCCATATTTAAACGTTGTTCCGGTTATCTATTTTTTCTGCTGTGGACAATTAGGGACAAATAATAAACATGCAATAAATAAGAGCTAGTATCTTTAACAATTCTATGTATCACGCAGCCTTGTTTGCATGCTCGTTTATTGCCTGTTTTGTATATGTCTCTAATTGTTCTCAGCAGAAAAAAATAGATAAAAGTGGAACTTAGCTTCAAACATGGTGGAACCCATTGCTTTATAAAAACTAAACCTTTACACTTATATCTTCAATATTTAAACAACTAATCTAAATTTAAAAATACTATTCTTGGGCTAATCTTTGCTTTGCATACATCATTATATCTAGCTTTTTACGTACTGTTTAATATCCCTTTAATTGCTGAATCATACAGAACTGATTCAACATAAAGGGAGATTCATTGGTCCAAATCTTTGTGAATAACCACTTTATAATAATGAATAAAGTAGCTTACAAAACGTATTTGACTGTTTAGTGACTCTACGGAGACTATATTCATATCAGTATGTTACTCTACATAACTTTTAAAAACAAGCACATTTGAGCCATGTATGTAGTGTATTTATTTTTAATATATTTTTTATAGTATTAGCTTTGTATTTATTTCTAATTGTTGAAATGTATCATATATAAACTGATAAACTAGAAAAGGATAGGAAACAAATAATACTAAATATAAGGGTTCATTTAAATCATAAATGTAGTGTTGATAAGTCTAAAATATATTGCAGTGCGTTTTTTAAAGAAACATGAGTTTAATATTGAAATTTTCTGTAGTCTGCTCTATATAAATACAGTAACTATGCTTAATCCCATGGTTTATTGATGTACTTAAATTAAGAAAAATATTGTTCTTTATAAACCCAGAAGTATTATTTTTACCAGAAGTTCTCATTTGTGGCCATAAATCTTTTTTTTTCCAAGTGTTTTTCTAAGACCATAACAAGAATTGTAATAATCAAAACAAACACAAGATTGTCCATGAAATAAGAATATTTAAATGGGACAATAGCCAAGGAAATCATTAAATGATAACAAAGCCAAACTAGATATATCCACTGGTTAAAAATAGCTTTGCCTAAATAAAACTTTGGAGCTCAATACTTGGCTTTGCTTTCACTTTAGTGAATGAATTCTGTAAGACATTGCTTGAAGTGATGGTAACCTGAAAGCAATGTCTACTTTTCATACGATCCTAAAATAAAAATAAACATGAGTTTAAAGGGACAGTTAAGTCTAAAAAAACCTTTTATTTTTCAAATAGGGCATGCAATTGTAAACAACTTTCCAATTTACTTTTATCAACAATTTTGCTTTGTTCTCTTGGTATTCTTAGTTGAAAGCTAGACCTAGGAAGGCTCATATGATAATTTCTAAGCCCTTGAAGACCGCCTCTAATCACATGCTTTGTATTTGCTTTTCACAGCAGGGGAGAGCTAGTTCAGGTAAACCCAATAGATAACATTGTGAGCACATCCGTGGATTGTGGCAGACACTAAACTAATTGGCTAAAATGCAAGTCAATAGATAATAACTAAAAGTCATGTGATTAGGGGTGGTCAGAAGATGCTTAGATACAAGATAGTCACAGCAGTTAAAAGCATATTAATATAACAGTGTTGGTTATGCAAAACTAGTGAATGGGTAATAAAGGGATTATCTATCTTTTTAAACAACAAAAATTCTGGTGTTGACTGTCCCTTTAAGTCATGAAAATTTTTAATTTTCAAGTTTAATACCTTTATTTTCAACGCAACAGCTACTATTTATTGTGATCCGCTGACAGCACGAGACAAACATAATTTTTTTTATGACGATAATTGTGTGGTCCAATTAAATCCATGGCGTTTTGGCATTTTCCCATCGGGTAGAATTTTTTTTTATTTTATTTACCCATGCGTTAGTGACGTCATGCAGCTTCTGATCGTTCCTTACTCGCATGCGTAGTTTAACTTTGAAGAAATCTGCCCACAGTTCATTGGAATAAAGATATTCAGTGTAGTAAATATTTGGATGAAATTTAGTGTAAGTATATTAGCGCTGTCATCATATGTTTCATCCACATATCTATTCCAATTAACTGTGGGCAGATTTCTTCAAAGTTAAACTACGCATGCGAGTAAGGAACGATCAGAAGCTGCATGACATCAAATGAAATTTAAAAAAAATTCTACCCGATGCGAAAATGCCAAAACGCCATGGATTTACTTAGACCACGCAATTATCGTCATAAAAAAAAGTGTAAGTATATTAGCGCTGTCAGAATATACTTACACTAAGTTTCATCCAAATATCTACAGTATATTCCAATTAACTGTGGGCATATTTCTTCAAAGTTAAACTACGCATGCGAGTAAGGAACGATCAGAAGCTGCATGACGTCACTAATGCATGCGCAAATTAAATTAATTTTTGTTTCTACCCGATGCAAAAATGCCAAAACGCCATGGATTTAATTGGACTACGCAATTATTGCCAGAAAAAAAACTTTATTTGTCTCGGGGCTGTCAGCGGATTGCAATAAAGAGTGGCTTTTAAATTGAAAAGGTATTAATAGTGAAAATTAAAAATTTTCATGACTTAAACTCATGTTTATTTTTATTTTAGGATTGTATGAGAAGTAGACATTGCTTTCAGTTTACCATCACTTTAATATACAAATAGAACAAAATTAGCTCAGATTTGTAAACACACACAAACACAACACAACACACATACACCATACCCCCCAACTATCCCGATTTTCACGGGACAGTCCCGATTTTAGGGGTCTGTCCCGCTGTCCCGGGTTGCTAGCCATCTGTCCCGCATTGCCCCATGCATTAAAAAAAAAAAAAAATATTATTTTTTTTTTTATTTTTTTTTATTCTATTGGGCACATACTCAGACGTAGCTGGCTTTTCTCTCACAGGGTTATAGATTCCTTGTGGAAAAGTAATGGTGTGTGGGTTAAGCTGGAGTAGGAAGGCTGTATACCCTCTGACCTCAGGTAATGATGACCTCTAACCCCTGGTAGTGATGACGTCTACCCCTGGTGATAATACTAGCATGCCTTCAGTTTCATTCGATGGCAGTGCTAACACCAGGGTAACGAACAGTGGCAGCCTCAGACTGCCAGCTAATGTGCTTGCCAACCCTAGGACCCCATACAATGAGTTACAGATACCCATATATGATGTAGTGTGTGTCTATCTGTATCTATTAGTGTGTATGTGTGTGTATCTGCATGTATAAGTGTAAGCTGTGTAGTGTGTGTATCTGTATGTATAAGTGTGTGTGTGTATCTGTATGTATAAGTGTGTGTGTGTATCTGGATGTATAAGTGTATGCTATGTAGTGTGTGTGTCTGCATGTATAAATGTAAGCTATGAAGTGTGTATATCTGCATGTATAAGTGTGTACTATGTAGTGTGTGTGTGTATCTGCATGTGTAAGAGTATACTATGTAGTGTGTGTGTATATATCTGCATGTATAAGTATAAGCTATGTAGTGTGTGTGTGTGTGTATCTGTATGTGTAAGTGTATGCTATGTAGTGTGTGCGTATCTGCATGTATAAGTGTATGCTATGTAGTGTGTGTGTGTGTGTGTGTATCTGTATGTATAAGTGTATGCTATGTAGTGTGTGTGTATCTGCATGTATAAGTGTATGCTATGTAGTGTGTGTGTATCTGCATGTATAAGTGTATGCAATGTAGTGTGTGTGTATCTGCATGTATAAGTGTATGCTATGTAGTGTGTGTGTATCTGCATGTATAAGTGTATGCTATGTAGTGTGTGTGTATCTGCATGTATAAGTGTATGCTATGTAGTGTGTGTGTATCTGCATGTATAAGTGTATGCAATGTAGTGTGTGTGTATCTGCATGTGTAAGTGTATGCAATGTAGTGTGTGTGTATGTGCATCATGTATAAGTGTATGCAATGTAGTGTGTGTGTATCTGCATGTGTAAGTGTATGCTATGTAGTGTGTGTGTGTATCTGCATATGTAAGTGTATGCAATGTAGTGTGTGTGTATCTGCATGTGTAAGTGTATGCTATGTAGTGTGTTACTATGCATTTTTTGCTAACTTTAAAGGCCAGAATCTAGAATATTAATGAGGAAAGCAGAGAGCAGTTTTAAAGAATCTATTATTAAATGTCCAATTAAAATAAAAATATTTAGCACTGTCTCTGCAAAGGTTAATTAAATACAGAGCTCACATAGCTATACCAGTGGTTTGAGCTTGTGTTTGATTTGGTGCCTAAGAGTATTAAAAGATATGACTTTATTTAAAATTGTATTTATATTACTTTGGTCTTATGATTTTTTTAAGCACCGCGGGGGTGGGGGGGTCCCTCTTTTGAATTTTGAAATGTTGGGAGGTATGCATACACAGATATACAAACACCACTATAACACACACATAATGCAATCCCTACAAAACACACAAAATACAAAGACTGCTAAAGCACACACAGAGACATACAAATACTACAACAAACACATATAAACCCTACAACACACACACACATAATACAATTCCTACAACAAACAAAATACAAGGACTACTATAACACACACATAGACATTCAAATACTACAACACACACACATATATAAAAACTACAAAAAACACACACACATATATAAAAACTACAACACACACACATATATATAAAAACTACAACACACACACACATATATAAAAACTACAACACACACACACATATATATAAAAACTACAACACACACACACATATATATAAAAACTACAACACACACACATATATATAAAAACTACAACACACACACACACACATATATATAAAAACTACAACACACACACATATATATAAAAACTACAACACACACACATATATATATAAACTACAACACACACACACACACACATATATATAAAAACTACAACACACACACATATATAAAAACTACAACACACACACACACACACATATATATAAAAACTACAACACACACACACACACATATATAAAAACTACAACACACACACATATATATAAAAACTACAACACACACACACATATATATAAAAACTACAACACACACACATATATATAAAAACTACAACACGCACACACATATATATATAAAAACTACAACACGCACACATATATATAAAAACTACAACACACACACATATATATATAAAAACTACAACACACACACACATATATATATATAAAAACTACAACACACACACACATATATAAAAACTACAACACACACATAATACAATTTCTTAAACACACAAAATACAAACACTACTATAACACACGCTTTTCTTTCATGATTCAGATAGAGCAGCAATTTTAAGCAACTTTCTAATATATACTCCTATTATACATTTTTCTTCTTTCCCTTGCTATCTTTATTTGAAAAAGCAGGAATGTAAGCATAGGAGCCGGCCCATTTTTGGGTCAGCACCTTGGTAGCACTTGCTAATTGGTGGCATACAAATATTTTTGGTGAACTTTTTCAATTTTACTCTTTGGGCCTTATATATGAAGGTGTAGATGCAGCTTTAGTGTTGCAGGCTCAGGTCAGCGGTCCTAAAACACTAGTTAAGTAATAGTGATCTTAAAGGGACATTAAACACTTTGAGAATGTAATATAAAATGATTAATCATATATATATATATATATATATATATATATAAAAAAAAACTGTGCAATATACTATTTATTTTGTCCCCTTTTTTGTAATTCCATTCTGAAATTATGGCTTTTCAGTTTCTGTTAGAAATGGAACTGCAGAACACTGTTATATTCCATGCAGCCATTGGCTGCACACTTTAGTGACCTATTTATAACTCTCCCTCATTGGTCAAAGCGGAGAAGGTAACCTAAGTTACAACATGGCAACTCCCATTGTTTTTTTTTTAGACACTAAAACTTTATACTTATTTTATTACTATTTAAACAGCTAATTAAACTTAAAAAAAATATATCTACGTGTTATTCTCAGACTAATCTTTTCTTTGAATGCATCATTCTATCTAGCATTTATTTAGTGTTTAAAGGACCAGTCAACAATGAAGATTGGCATAATCAACAAATGCAAGTGAACAAGACAATGCAATAGCACTTAGTCTGAACTTCAAATGAGTAGTATATTTAGTTTCAGACAATTTTAAAACTTATTTCTCTTTCCACTCCCCTTGTACCATGTGACAGCCATCAGCTAATCACAAATGCATACACGTACCATTTAATAGCGATCAGCTATTCACAAATGCATACACACTTATTATTGCACATGCTCAGTAGGAGATGTTGACTCTAAATTTTTAAATATGAAAAGACTGTGCACATTTTTTAAATGGAATTAAATTTGAAAGTTGTTTAAAATGGCATGCTCTATTTGAATAATGAAAGTTTAATTTTGATTGAGTGTCCCTTTAATGTCCCATTAAGACCTCTTCCACCTAGCCTCTACAGCACCTCAAGGGTGGCAGAGTTAAATCATCCCAGACAGAACCGACTGGGATGGTTGACAAGTCCTTCTCTCGTGCAATAGGATGCGCAAGAGTAAGGGGTATAGCTGCACAACCTATTACTTGGGTAATGGTAACTCCAGGACAGCATCTTCTTACTAGTCTATGTGCTTTGTATTTATGTGGCTAATTGCTTTTTGTCAGATCTGTTATATTTTCTGATCTGTACTTTAACTTCCACCCTTCCAACTATTGAGCTTGAGTGATACGTTTTAGGACTTGGTGTATGTCCTCAGGTATATAAATAGCTTGCTGAACTATCTACAGCCATGTCTTGGAGTGGGCTATACAGTGATTTAGTAGACAGCTCTTGTAAGCTTTTGGGAATACTTCTCTTTATTGGGAAAATGAAAAGGTACTTTTGAGTACAGCAGTGATTACACATGTTAGGGTAAAGCTTTTTTTGTGAAGTAATTGCCATGGTCCAAAACAAGCCAAAAGGATACATTTTTGTTTAAGATATTTTTAATGTTACATCTTACAGACAAATGTGATTGGGGTAATGATGATTATAACAGACCCCTTGGTGTATTAAAAGAAACATCAGTTCAATGCCCTATAAATTAAATCAGTGATTTTCTGATTATCTGATTTACTTACTCTCTCCCATGCCATGCCTATGACATGTGGGCATTGTATCTCTAAATTCTGAATTAAATGTGAGAGGTCACATGAAATGGCCATATTGAAAGTATCAACAATAACTAGACTATATGTACTCACATTTTTTACAATTTTAATTGTACTGTATAAAGGATACTTTTACATTGTAATGTTGTTATATCATCAATAAAAAAATAAAATCCTGATTTTAGTGATGGGAAAAAAAAGTTGCAGAAAGATGGACCGATAAGTAAGAAAATAAAACATGGTATTAGAAATTAAAATGAATACATATGAGATAGAAATATAGTTTAGAACATGTAAATTACAAAAGTTAGTGCTTGAGTAAATAAAGGGTTATAGTAAAATAATTTAATCTGGCAGAGTACTCAGATCTGCTGGCACATAATAAATCTCTATAATTATACATGTTATTTCTGCTATTTCATTGTTCAACATGCTAATTTATACACTGTGTTAATTGTTGAATTGTAAGAAAAATCAAACTGATCACACTTTCCTGGAGGTTTTAACTCGCAATGTAGTTTTGAGGTCTAAATCTATTCTGCATACTAATGGTCTATTACTAAATTTAAAAAAATACAGATGTATTCTTTCTTTTAGTAGTAAGATATTATGATTACTTGACAAATAATTATTTAAAGGGACATAAAAATGCAAAAGAAAAATGCTCTTGTATGTTAGAAAATGTTATAATTGCACTATTGCTTGCATATATCTATGTATTTACAGGTATATGAAACCGCACATTTTTCTTTCATGATTTAGGTAGGTAGGCATTTAATTTTAAACATCTTTCCTTCTTAATATACGGAGAGTCCATGGCTTCATTCCTTACTGTTGGGAAATATTGAACCTGGCCACCAGGAGGAGGCAAAGACACCCCAGCCAAAGGCTTAAATACCTCTCCCACTTCCCCCATCTCCCTATCATTCTTTACCTTTCGTCACAGGAGGATGGCAGAGAAGTGTCAGAAAATTACAGAGTAGTTCCTTATGAGGGGTATCTGCCCTTCGATATGGGACTGGAGTTTTAAGTAGTTTTGTCAGCCTCTCAGTGAGAGCATTGACGAAATTTAGAGTCTGGAAATGCAGGGAGAGTCTTTCTGCGAACCCATCCAGACTGCCTGCTAACAGCTCCTTAAGCAATCAGTGTTGACAAGTTTCACTGCCTGCTCGTTTTGTTCACTTAAGTCCATGTCAGGAGCGATGCTACAAGACTGTCACACTTGAGAGGCTGTTTTTCTGTTCCACAGCATGGATTCTGGTAAGATCGTTTCAATTTTTACATATGTTGAAAACGCAAGAAGACAGGGTCACAGTGTGACTCCTTTTATCTTAATAGAATCATGGGTTAATATCTCTTGAGGGAGATTATTGAAAAGTGGGGATTAATCAAATGTGATGTTTTGATTGCATGCTGCTTTATGTGTGAGATTTCATTAGGCTCATAGACTGTTTGTTATTTGGCTGGAACACACATATTTTTACTTTCACTTTGAACGCTATGCAGTTTGTAGCTTGGCACGCTTTTTCTCATAGCAGGGGCGGTTCTTCCATGCGCACCACATGACTGGGAGTGGTCATACTTTCATTTCCTCTTTTCTGACTGAGCTAGTTGTCGGAGAAGACATTTTCTCTCTGTTTTGTCTGGGTCTAGGAGGTGGTGAGTGTCCCAGCCATTGGGAGTATAAAGGTGCCATTTTTGTGAGAAATAAAAAGATCGTTTTATTCTGTGTCCTACTGTCATTAGCTTAAGTTATGGAGGATTCTGATATTCTTGAGGGTACTCCCTCTATTCCAAAAGTAATACCTGTTTATATTGTGAGGAGGCCTTGTATGCCCGCCCTCTCAACTATGACCCACATGCCTCAACAAAGTTATTAGGTCTAAGAAGGTTAACCCCTTTAGTACCACTGAGCCGTCCACCTCTGAGGACTCACCGTCCCGTGAGGTGCATATCCATCAGTCATCTCCCTCATCACATGCAGCTTCCCATAGCACGCCTGATCCTCCACCTGGAGGAAGCCTTTTATCATCAGACTTTACTGTGCAGTTAAAGATGGCGGTGTCTGAGGCCCTTAGTGCTTTACCTCGCCCTGCCAAGCTCAAGCGAAAGGTTAAACATAGCTCTCCTGTTCATGGGTCATTAAGTGATTTATTGGATATATCTGTTTTTCGATTATACAAGGATGGGTCACACTCTGTGTCTTCAGAGGGTGAACTTTCTGGATCGGAGTCTGCTACCTCTAGACCTTCTACTGCGGAGGAACCAACCTTTAGATTTAAGATTGAACACTTATGTTTTCTTCTAAATGAGGTTCTGTCTACATTAGAGGTTCCAGAGGCCAAGCTGCCTGATGAACCTTTGATCCCTAAATTAGACAGAGTTTACGAGGACAGGGTAGTGCCGTCAACTTTTCCTGTACCTGTAAAAATGGCAAACATTATTAAGACCGAGTGGGATAGAATTGGAACTTCCTTTTCCCCTTCGTCTTCCTTTAAAAAATTATTCCCAGACACTCAATTGGAGTTGTGGGGTTCTGTCCCTAAGGTGAATGGTGCTATCTCCACACTGGCCAAGCATACTACTATCCCACTTGAGGATAGCTCGTCATTCAGAGAGCCGATGGATAAGAAGATGGAAACTTTTCTCAGAAAAACGTTTCAGCATACGGGATACTTATTTCAACCGGCAGCGGCTGTTGCCTCGGTTGCTGGAGCTGCGGCCTACTGCTGCGACTCCTTATCGGAATTGATTGAGGTGGAGGGTCCTCTCGACGTCATCTAAGAAAGAATTAAGGCCTTGAGAATTACAATTTTTTTTATCTGTGATGCAAACATACAGATCATTCGCCTAAATGCAAGTGTTTCTGATTTTTCAGTGCAGACCCGTCGGGCGTTCTGGCTGAAACCTGGTCTGCGGATATGACTGTGGATATGACTTCTAAGTCTAGACTCCTTTCCATTTCTTTTAAGAAAAATATTTATCTTCTTGGTTACAGGGGGCAAGGGTGCCTTCCTACCGCAGGATAAAAAGAACAAGTCTTAGGGACAAGACTCTAATTTTCATTCCTTTCGTTCTGAGAAATCCCAATGACAACAGTCCTCCTCTAAGCCAGAGCAAGCCAAGAGTACTTGGAAGTTGGCTCAATCCTGAAATAAATCCAAGCAGAGCAAGTAACCCGCCGAGGCCAAGTCGGCATGAAGGGGTGGCCCCAATCCAGCACTGGATCGTGTAGGGGGCAGACTGTCACTGTTTCCCGATGCTTGGTTCAGGGACATGCAGGATCCATGGGTCCTGGAGGTCATAGCTCAGGGATACAAGATAGGTTTCAAATCTCAACCACCCAAGGGCAGATTTCTCCTTTCAAGCCTGTCTTCAAATCCAGAAACGAGAGAAGCCTTTCTGGGGTGCGTACGGGATCTGTCCTCCCTAGGGGTCATTGTCCCGGTTCCTATCGTAGAAAGAGGTTTGGGATACTATTCAATCCTGTTTGTGGTCCTAAAAAAGGAGGGAACTTTTCGCCCGATTCTAAACCTCAAGTGCTTAAACAAGTTTCTAAATGTCCCCTCATTCAAGATGGAGACAATAAGGTCCCTCCTTCCTCTAGTTCAGGAAGGAGAGTTCATAACCACTATAGATCTGAAGGATGCTTACATTCTCGTTCCAATCCACAAGGATCACTTCCAGTTCATAAGGTTTGCATTCCTGGACCAGCACTTCCATTTTATTGCACTTCCATTTGGTCTAGCTACTGCTGCAAGAATTTTTATGAAGGTTTTAGGGGCTCTTCTGGTCGTTGCCAGAACCCGGGGTATAGCAGTAGCTCCCTACTTGGATGATATTCTGGTACAAGCACCATCTTTTCGCCTGGCGGAGGACCATTCTTCTTTGATCCCATGGATGGAAGATAAACTTAGAAAAGAGTTCTCTGATTCCAAGCACCAGGGTAGAATTCCTGGGTACTATAATAGACTCCATATCCATGAGGATATTTCTAACAGACCAGAGACATTGCAAGATAGCTGCGGCATGTCTTGCCCTCCGGACCTCCTTAAGGCCATCCGTGGCTCAGTGTATGGAGGTAATTGGTCTCATGGTGTCCAGCATGGACATAATTCCCATTGCCAGGTTCCGTCTCAGACCGTTACAACTGTGCATGCTGAGGCGGTGGAACGGTGATCATTCGGATCTGTCTCAACAATTTTCTCTGGACAACCGGTCGAGAGAATCACTATCTTGGTGGCTCTGTCCAGATCATCCTTTCTAAGACCATCCTGGGAGATTGTGACTACGGACACAAGTCTATCAGGATGGGGAGCTGTTTGGGGTAGGCGGAGCTAATAGATGCATTAGCGGTGCCTTGGAGGTTCAGTCTAATCTACCTTTTCCTGCCGTTACCACTCCTTCCTCGTGTAGTGGCCCGCATCAAGCAGGAGCGGGGGTCAGTGATACTGATTGCTCCTTCGTGGCCGCAAAGGATGTGGTTTGCAGATCTAGTGGGGATGTCATCTTTTCCTCCATGGAAATTACCTTGTCACAGGGATCTGCTGGAACAAGGTCCTTTTGTTCATCAAAATCTAGATTCTCTGAGGCTGACTGCGTGGAGATTGAACGCTTAGTCCTAGCCAAGAGAGGTTTTTCTGATAGAGTTATTGATACTCTCATTCAAGCTCGTAGGCTGGTTACTCATCGCATCTATCATAAGGTGTGGAGAACCTATTTATTCTGGTGTGAAGAGCGTGGATTTCCCTGGCATAAGGTTAAGGTTGCCAGGATACTATAGTTTCTCCATGATGGACTGGAGAAAGGTCTTTCTGCCAGTTCCCTAAGGGGACAGATTTTGGCCCTGTCTGTTTTACTGCACAAGAGGCTCTCGGAACTTCCAGCTGTACAGTCTTTTGTTCAGGCTCTGATTAGGATCAGACCCGTGTTCAGATCTAAGGCTCCTCCTTGGAGTCTGAATCTTGTTCTTAAAGTTTTGCAGTGGGCTCTTTTTGAGCCTATGCATGAAATTGACATTAAGTTGTTATCCTGGAAGTTTTTTTTTCTACTGGCTATTGCTTCTGCGCGCAGAGTATCTAAGATTGCCGCCTTGCAATGTGAGCCTCCTTATCTGGTGTTCCATTTTGATAAGGCTGTCCTACGTACTAAGTTTGGGTTTCTTCCTAAGGTCGTGTCAGACCGCAACATCAATTAAGAGATTGTGGCTCCTTCCTTGTGTCCTAATTCTTCTTCTTTGAAGGAACGTTTGCTTCATAATTTGGACGTGGTTCGAGCTTTAAAGTTCTATCTTCAGGCTACTAAGGATTTTAGACAAACTCTTTCCTTGTTTGTTGTCTATTATGGGACGCGTAAGGGGCAGAAGCTTTCTGCGACTTCCTTGTCCTTTTGGTTAAGGAGTGTTATCCGCTTAGCTTATGAGACAGTGAGACATAAGCTTCCTTAGAGAATTACGGCTCATTCTACTAGAGCAGTGGCTTTCTCTTGGGCCTTTAAGATCGAGGCCTCTATGGATCAGATTTGTAAGGTGGCTGCTACCTGGTCCTCCATAAAATGTTTTTCTAAATTTTACAAGTTTGATGTTTTTGCTTCAACTGAAGCAGCCTTTGGGAGAAAAGTTTTGCAGGCTGTGGTGCCCTCAGATTAGGGTCCACCTTTCTTTTTGTCCCTCCCATTATTACTCAGTGTCCTCTAGAGCTTTGGTATAAGTTTCCCAACAGTAAGGAATGAAGCCGTGGACTCTCCTTATATTAAGAAGAAAAACATAAATTATGCTTACCAGATAATTTCATTTCCTTCTGTATAAGGAGCGTCAACGGCCCCCGCCCGTGTTCTCCAATGGGCGGTCCCCTAAATTATAATTTTCTTCTGGCACCTTTTATACCCTGATATTTCTCCTACTGTTCCTTGCTCCCTCGGCAGAATGACTGGGGGAAGTGGCAGAGGTATTTAAACCTTTGGCTGGGGTGTCTTTGCCTCCTCCTGGTGGCCAGGTTCAGTATTTCCCAACAGTAGAAGACTGAAGCAGTAGGCTTTCATTATACAGAAGGAAATTAAATTATCTGGTAAGCATAATTTATGTTTTCTAGTTTACTTCTATTAATATTTTTTCTTTGTTCTCTTGGTATCTTTTTTACTATACTTATATACTTTTGCAAGAATGTTTTCCATTTGCAAGAGCACTACATGGCAGCACTATTTCCTGCCATGTAGTGCTCCCAATGCTTTCCTTGGTATCTCTTCAACAAAGAATATGATGTGAATGAAGCAAATTTGATAATAGAAGTAAATTGGACATTTTTTCCTAAATATAGGATATGTACATATGCTTTTTTTGACAAAGAATATGAAGAGAACAACGTAAAATTGATAATATTTCAAAAGTGTCTTAAAATTGCAGGCTCTATTTGAATCATGAAAGTTTAATTTTGACTTAAAGGTCCCTTTAACCCTTTCACACCATTAAGATATTCCATGTTGTCCTAACAGCACTGGGCTTTAACACCGTTGGGACAGCATGGAACGTCCTACCTTATATGGCGTCCAGCAGCATAGGCAGTCCTCCATTATCCGATCCTGGCCTTAAAATCATGTGATTGCATTTTTACAGCGTGTGTTTACACTAAACACTTTGACTCCGGCATGAAGGAGTTAAGGAGCAGAATCCAAAAAACCATAATATTAAAATATATAAATAAATAAATTGCTTATGCATTGCCTTATGCCCAACAGAGGAAGGTTTTACTGGTGAGAAACTAGGAAAATGTCATATTTGACATCAGGTGCTTCTCAATAGTTCTGTATAGCTGGTCACCAGTTTAAACAGTTAAAGGGACATAAAACACAATTTTTTTCTTTCATGATTCAGATAGAACATACAATTTCCAATATACTTCAGTTATCATTTTTTTTTGTTTTCTTGTTATCCTATGTTGAAAAGCAGTAAAGTAAGCTGATGAGTGTGCACTTGTCTGAAGCTCTATATGGCAGCAGTTTTGCAACAATGTTATACATTAGCAGGAGCACTAGATGGCAGCACTATTTCCTGTCATGTAGTGCTTCAGGCATGTGCACGCTACCTACCTAGGTATCCCTTCAACAAAGAATAACATGAGAACAAAGCAAATTTGATAATAGAAGTAAAATGGAAACTTTTTTAAAAATTGTATTCTCTATCTGAATAATGAAAGACATTTTTGGGGTTTAATGTCCCTTTAAGGACAGTTATTTAGACAAAGTTTGCAGTTGTACAACACTGACTTGTAACTGACTTGAGACTAACATGTCAAACTAAATCAATTTTATACGATCTTCATCTACCAACTTTCTATATTTAAGATTGTATTTTTCCCTATTATGTTCCCAAATCAATTTCTTGTTATACTGGTTGCAAATTATTATTGGAAATTGTTACTTTAAATGTTTGTGCAATTGAAATAGCTGACTTTGCTCATTGAAACCAGCACCCATAATGAAAATTTCAGTACCTAAGTACTGGCCTTTGAATCGACGTGTTTTTGAGAAAAATGGGTAGTGGTTTCAATTAACAAAACAGCTTTTTCAAATACAAAAATAAAACTAAAGGTCTACATTTAATACTCTGCAGCTGGTATAACAAACACATTAAGGAGAAACACATTTTACACTACAGTGGTGCTTTAGAAACCTAACTATAACAACCCTTAGATGTGTGAAGATTTATTAAATGCAGGTGTCATTTGTTATCTGGAGAATTAAATACAATTAATAATACATAACACCCCCTGCAATTGATACATTTAAATAATTAAACACATGTACTAAATTAAAGGGATATGAAACCAAAAAGTTTTCTTTCATGATTCATATAGAGAATACAATTTTAAAATAGCTTCTAATTTATTCCTATTATCAAATTTACTTTGTTCTCTTGTTTATTCTTTGTTGAATAAATATCTAGATATGGCTGGAGCACTGCATGACAGGACATAGTGCTCCCATTTAAAGCTACACTCCTGAACTTCCCTTTTTGCTTTTCAACAAAAGGATAAGAAGAAACCAAAGCAAATGTGCTATAGAAGTAAATTGGAAAGTTGTTTAAAATGGTATGCTCTGTCTGAATTATTAAAGTAACATTTGGGGTTTTATTTCCCTTTAAAATACAATTACAGTGTATTTAAAATACAATAGTATTAAATATAAAATGCAATAATATTCATTCAATTGTAAATGAGATTAAACCCAATTTTTTTCTTTTGTGATTCAGATAGAGCATGCAATTTTAAGCAACTTTCTAATTTACTCCTAATATCACATTTTCTTTATTCTCTTGGTATCTTTATTTGAAATGCAAGAATGTAAGTTTAGATGCCGGCCCATATTTGTTGAACAACCTGGGTTGTCCTTGCTGATTGGTGGATAAATTCATCCACCACTGAATAAGTGCTTTCCAGGGTCCTGAACTAAACAAATAGAAAGTTGCTTAAAATTACATGCTCTATCTGAATCATGAAAGAAAAAAATTGGGTTCAGAGTCCCTTTAAATGTATATGAAATTAAATAAACAAAAATAAAGATTTAATGTTATACTGTGTTTATTTAATGAACAAATTGTATTTTAATTTAACACATGGATTTTGGGTTTCATCTCTCTGCTGCCTAATAAGTCAGATTACAAGTTGGGTTCAGATGACTGCAAAATTCAAAATAATTTGTCTGAGAAGCACGTTTTCTTGGTTTCAATCAGAATACAATTAGAGGGAAACGCTACTCAATTTTTTGTATTACCTGTAGTGCATTGCTGCTGAGGATATGTAAACATGTTTTTTGGCAAAGGATACCAATAGAATAAAGTCAATTTGATTAGAGAAGTGAATTTAAAAATGTCTTAAAATTGCATGTTTAATAATACTGGGATAAAAAAACAACTTTTCAATACACTTTCATTATGTATTTTGCCTGCTTTCGCTGTATGCATGACATTCCTAAATGCCGCATAGTGATTGGTTGATATATGCAGGAGCACATTTATATGTGTGCCTAATTGGCTACAGTAAAAGGAAGATAACATGACTTTTCAGATGCTGTGTTCTGGGTATGTAAACCAATGCAATACAGTTTTAAATGCTTTGAAAACATTAATTTTGCATGCAGAATATTTTGCAAAGCATAAATTAAAAAAACAAAACAAAACAAAAACGTAGATGTTCTTTTACGGCCCAGTTATACACAGACATGCACTTCATGTTAATTTCAGCATCAAAATAGATACTGTAGTTTAACCTAACCTCTTTTTATCAAGCAAAAAATGAATGTGTTTAAATAGTCCTTTTCTATATACATCATAGAAATGCTTATATTCCTGTCCCTTTAATACAAGTCAGCTGACAAGCTGGTTACACTTTTTATATACAGTTACTTGAAAGTGGCACATTCTGTACTACACAGCTAACTGGCGTGTATTATATAGCCTTATATTAAACATATTGAGATTTGTATATAAAATGTTTAGTTATCTGTAATATACCTTATTTATTTTGCCCCTCTTTCATGTAATATAGCTTTGAAGATTGAGGATTTTCTCATTCTAAGAACTTGAAATGCACCCTGCTGATATCTCTAAAGGCTTATCCTGCTACATATATTTCTATAATTGGATTTAGCGGATAACAACTGCAAAACAATTCATTTATTCTAAAATTATAGCTGTGGTTATCCTCGCTGTCTGCAGACTAAAGCCCAGATTGGCTACTCCAAATAAGGCAAATGGTGGGAGTTTGACTATTAAAAACAATTGCTGTTAAAAGAAAGTTAAAGGGACAGTCAACTCAAAAAATGTTATGGTTAAAAAAGATAGATAATCCCTTTATTATGCATCCCCCAGTTGTGCATAACCAGTACGGTTATATTAATATACTTTTAACCTCTGTGATTACCTTGTATCTAAGCATCTTTTCACAGACATTTGATAACATGACTTTTTATTTATTATCTATTGACTTGCATTTTAGCTGTGTTGTGCAGAATCCACGGGCGTGAGCACAATGTTATCTATATGGCTTACATGAACTAGCAGTCTTCTGTTGTGAAAAGCAAATAAAAAAAAGCATGTGATAAGAGGCTGTCTGTAGTGGCTTAGAAACAGGCAGACATTTAGAGGTTTGAATATTATAAAGTATATTCATATAACAATGTTGGTTGTGCAAAGCTGAGGAATAGGTAGTAAAGGCGTTATCTATCTTTGTAAACAATAACAATTTTAGTGTTGACTGCCCCTTTAATTTGTTTTAAAAACATTGAGACTTAGATGATATGTTACTCTATATCAGCACCATAGAAATATATTGTAATTACAGTCCCTTTAACGTACAGCAGATATAATGATATTTATCTCAGGCCATGTTTATTATGAAGCCACATGCAAGTTAAACAAATATCCATTGTCTTTATTTTTAAAACAAGCCCAAATTATTTTGTGTGTGATGTGGCCTTTGAAGAAAAAGACAGAGATTTTCATTTTGTTTTAAGCGCAGAAACAATAAACACTGAGACATAGCAGACTTCATTTTGCCTGTTAGTGGGACATAATAGTTTAAGCTGTGGTAGGGCATTGCTATCCTGCTGATAGATAGATATTGTGATATTCTGTATTACATTGGAATTTTATGTTTATTATCAAGGGTAACACTTGGTGACGTTTATAGCACGTCTAAGAAGCCAATTTTTAAACATACCAGCATTACAAAATAACAGTCTCTGGTTGTATATATATATTTTTATTTACATACGTAATATGATAAAGTGTTTGGAACAACGACAAATATGATAAATATATCAACAGAAATCCTTTATCGAGAAATTATATTTTAATAATAAAACACTGCGTATTAAAGTGCACTAGACTCAAAGATAAAGAGAAGAATATAACCTATATATTTAATACAATAAGTGTTTTTTCCCTTTGTAAACATACAACACATTTAATCCATTATTTTAGCAACTGCATAGATAAAAAGAACAATGTACAAAATATGAAATTAATAGAAATATACCAGGCAAAAGAAAAGTTTGATAATGTAATTAAAATGTGTTTGTTTTAAGTGCATTTTACTTGCAATTTGAGCATTTTAATTATAGCAGTTTTCCAGTGAAGTTAACAGTGATGTCAATTTTAAATTGAATGTTTTATAGCACTTTTTTGTTTGTTAAATTGCTTTGTGAATACAGCTCCATAACATTTAGGAATTTCACCTTGCATTTAAAAATGTGAAAATAGGACTAAATATATATCAATTTTGCTTTGAAATGTTAGTGTCTTTTATTGTCGTATGTTGTTAATGTTGAAATTCCTCAGAGTTTTTATTCTAAGATTCTCAATGCAAAAATAGCGCAACACTGAACTTTAGGCATGATACTAAAGGAGTCTAGTGGACGTTTAAAGGCTAAAAAAACGTATTTAATCTTCTTATTAATTTTCCAATAAATTTTCAAATTAGTACAAAGGACAAATACATTAACATATTATACAAAATAAACAATCAGTGTTTGCAGCATTGTTTTTTTTTTATAATTTTAATACTAGTTTTATTACCACATACCCATAAAAAAGATTAACTTTATTGCCAAAAAAAATATCTGTGTTTCTATGCAGTGGTTTCTATGTACATTAAAGGGACAAGGAACACAATTTTTTTCTTTCATGATTCAGATGCAGTATACAATTTTAAACAACTTTCCAATTTGCTGCTATTATAACATACTGGGAGCTAGCGCTGAACACATTGAGTGAGCCAATGTCAATAGGCATATATGTGCAGCCACTAATCAGCAGCTAGCTCCCAGTAGTGCAATAGACTTTATCATATTATGTATGTAAATAAAAATATTTATATACAACCAGAGACTGTTATTTTGTAATGCTGGTATGTTTAAAAATTGGCTTTAGACTCCTTTAGTCTAGCTAGGTATGCATTTCAACAAAGGATACCAAAAGAACAAAGTAAATAAGATCCTAGAAGCAAATTTGAAAGTGGCTTAAAGGGACACTCAAGTCAAAATTAAACTTACATTATTCAGATAGAGAATGCAATTTAAAAAAAAACTTTCCAATTTACTTCCATTAACAAAATGTGCACAATCTTTTAATATTTAAACTTTCTGAGTCACCAGCTCCTACTGAGCATGTGCAAGAATTCACAGAATAAGCGTGTATGCATTTGTGATTGGCTGATGGCTGTCACATGGTACAGGGGTAGTGGAAATAGACATATATTTTAAAAAATATAAATCTACTACTCATTTGAAGTTCAGACTAAGTGCTATTGCTTTGTCTTGTTATCTTTCATTTGTTGATTATGCAAATCTACTGTGTCTATTGTGTTGACTGGTCCTTTAAAATTGTATGTTCTTTCTAAATCCTGAAAGAAAACATAAGGTTTTATGTCTAGTCTTTGGATTCTAACATTTATATATTTCTTTTACAGAAAACTAGCATCAGTCTGTTTGTTTGTTTTTTGTAGATTAAACATTTGATACATTTTACTAAAGAATTGTGATCAACTCCATAATGTTCACCTGAAAGACAACCTTGTGAATTTTATTAGCTTTTCTTTATTTATAGCATTATTTGATTAAAAAAAGTAATAAGTATTTATTATTTTTAAGTAGGGTTAAAACCCATTTACCATTTCCATAAAAAAAAAAAATCTTATTTCCCTAGTGGCAAAACAAACTGAAAAGGGAAATAATGATTTGCAGCTTTACTGCTAATATTAATAA
This sequence comes from Bombina bombina, assembly GCF_027579735.1. Classification (NCBI taxonomy): domain Eukaryota; kingdom Metazoa; phylum Chordata; class Amphibia; order Anura; family Bombinatoridae; genus Bombina; species Bombina bombina. Next base: position 178,352,258 of record NC_069501.1, read on the forward strand.
TAATAACAACGCATTGTGTGTAAGCCATTGTTGTCATTACAAAATGAGGCAATTATATACAAAGTAACTCAAACTTTTATTTCTAATCAAACTAAAATATTGCAGAGAGAACAAATGATGATTTTTGTTTTCTTCCCTAACTATCAATTATGACTGTCATGTCATTTTGTCACATCCTGAAATATTTCTATTCTTCGATTTAAACATAGTAGACATTGTTCTAGAATAATAAAGAGGTATTCAAATTTGACATTAATTTAAAAAAATTAAAATGATAATTCACCTTTTGAATGTATATGTTTTTTTATGTCACTTGTATTCTGGAAAACTGTATAAACAGATAATTACATTAAACTATAAAATGCACTATTTGCCATAAATAAGGGAAAACCTAAATGTTCCAGAAAAAATTAACTACTGAATAAATATGTTTAGAAGCCATTGTAAGTTAGAATAAAAATGAAAAAATAAAAAAGTATGATACTGAATTATTAATTATTTTTTTTTATCAGAATTAAATGGGGTCGATCCGATATAAAGCGTCGCCCGCAAAAGCCGGCGACGCCAATAATTGCGCGGATTTGGTATCCTATATACGGCGTAAGCTAGAAGTTACGCCCGTATATTTCTGCCGTCGCCCGCAGTTTTTTGGGCCATAGGCAGGTATACCAAACCCGCGCAGTTTGGTATCCAATATGCAGCGTAAGGACTTACGTGGCGAGAATGGAGAAAACTTACTCCATTTTCACCTCGCCACAAAAAGCAGCCGTAAGAAGCCTTACGCTGACTATTGGAGCCCCGTAACTCCCTAAACTAGCTGCTAAAATAAACCTAACACCTAACGCATGCGCAATGTCTATCTCCCTGTCAACCGCGATCTTCTAAAATAAACCTAACACCTAACGCATGCGCAATGTCTATCTCCCTGTCAACCGCGATCCCCCCCCCCCCCCCCGAAATCCCTAATAAAGTTATTACCCCCTAAAACGCCGCTCCCCGACCCCGCCGCCATCTACATAAACTAACCCCCTACTGTGAGCCCCTAAAACCGCCGCCATCTACCTTATCTATCCCGTAATCTGACCCCTTACACCGCCGCCACCTATATAAAAATGATTAACCCCTAATTTAATCTACCTACCCCGCCGCCAGCTATGTTATCTATATTAACCCTATGTATATTATAGTTAATATAGTTATTACATTATATATATTAACTATATTAACCCTAATTATATTAGGGTTAATATAGTTACTATAGTATTTATATTAACTATATTAACTCTATCTAACCCTAACACCCCTAACTATATTTATATTAAATTAATCTAATTAATTTATAAACTAAAATATTCCTATTTAAATCTAAATACTTACCTATAAAATAAACCCTAAGATAGCTACAATATAATTAATAATTACATTATAGCTATGTTAGGGTTAATATTTATTTTACAGGTAAATAGTTAATTATTTTAACTAGGTATAATAGATATTAAATAGTTATTAACTATTTAATATCTACCTAGTTAAAATAATTACCCAATTACCTGTAAAATAAATACACCTACACTATCAATAAATGTAATAAACTACAAACATCTATCTAAAAATACAATTAAATTAACTAAACTAAATTACAAAAAAAAACAAACACTAAATTACAAAAAATAAAAAAAAGATTAAAAGATTTTTAAGCTAATTACACCTATTCTAAGCCCCCTAATAAAATAATAAACCCCCAAAATAACAAAACTTCCCTGCCCTATTCTAAATTAAACAAATTTCAAAGCTCTTTACCTTACCAGCCCTTAAAAGGGCCTTTTGTGGGGCATGCCCCAAAGAATTCAGCTCTTTTGCATTCAATAAATACAATCCCCCCCCCCCCATTACAACCCACCACCCACATACCCCTATTCTAAACCCACCCAAACCCCCCTTAAAAAATCCTAACACTACCCCCCTGAAGATCTCCCTACCTTGTCTTCACCACACCGGGCCGAACTCCTGATCCGATCCGGGCGATGTCGTCCTCCAAGCGGCAAAGAAGAAATCTTCCTCCGGCGATGTCATCCTCCAAGCGGCAAAGAAGAATTCTTCCTCCGGCGACGTCTTCCTCCAAGCGGCAGCAAAGTCTTCATTCTTCCGGCGGCATCTTCAATCTTCTTTCTTCGCTCCGCCGCCGCGGAGCATCCATCCCGGCCGATTGCTAAACTTGGAATGAGGTACCTTTAAATGACGTCATCCAAGATGGCGTCCGCCGAATTCCGATTGGCTGATAGGATTCTATCAGCCAGTCGGAATTAAGTTAAAAAAATCTGATTGGCTGATTGAATCAGCCAATCAGATTCAAGTTCAATCCGATTGGCTGATCCAATCAGCCAATCAGATTGAGCTCGCATTCTATTGGCTGTTCCGATCAGCCAATAGAATGCGAGCTCAATCTGATTGGCTGATTGGATCAGCCAATCGGATTGAACTTGAATCTGATTGGCTGATTCAATCAGCCAATCAGATTTTTTTAACTTAATTCCGATTGGCTGATAGAATCCTATCAGCCAATCGGAATTCGGCGGACGCCATCTTGGATGACGTCATTTAAAGGTACCTCATTCCAAGTTTAGCAATCGGCCGGGATGGATGCTCCGCGGCGGCGGAGCGAAGAAAGAAGATTGAAGATGCCGCCGGAAGAATGAAGACTTTGCTGCCGCTTGGAGGAAGACGTCGCCGGAGGAAGAATTCTTCTTTGCCGCTTGGAGGATGACATCGCCGGAGGAAGATTTCTTCTTTGCCGCTTGGAGGACGACATCGCCCGGATCGGATCAGGAGTTCGGCCCGGTGTGGTGAAGACAAGGTAGGGAGATCTTCAGGGGGGTAGTGTTAGGATTTTTTAAGGGGGGTTTGGGTGGGTTTAGAATAGGGGTATGTGGGTGGTGGGTTGTAATGGGGGGGGGGGGATTGTATTTATTGAATGCAAAAGAGCTGAATTCTTTGGGGCATGCCCCACAAAAGGCCCTTTTAAGGGCTGGTAAGGTAAAGAGCTTTGAAATTTGTTTAATTTAGAATAGGGCAGGGAAGTTTTGTTATTTTGGGGGTTTATTATTTTATTAGGGGGCTTAGAATAGGTGTAATTAGCTTAAAAATCTTTTAATCTTTTTTTTATTTTTTGTAATTTAGTGTTTGTTTTTTTTTTGTAATTTAGTTTAGTTAATTTAATTGTATTTTTAGATAGATGTTTGTAGTTTATTACATTTATTGATAGTGTAGGTGTATTTATTTTACAGGTAATTGGGTAATTATTTTAACTAGGTAGATATTAAATAGTTAATAACTATTTAATATCTATTATACCTAGTTAAAATAATTAACTATTTACCTGTAAAATAAATATTAACCCTAACATAGCTATAATGTAATTATTAATTATATTGTAGCTATCTTAGGGTTTATTTTATAGGTAAGTATTTAGATTTAAATAGGAATATTTTAGTTTATAAATTAATTAGATTAATTTAATATAAATTTAGTTAGGGGTGTTAGGGTTAGATAGAGTTAATATAGTTAATATAAATACTATAGTAACTATATTAACTATATTAACCCTAATATAATTAGGGTTAATATAGTTAATATATATAATGTAATACCTATATTAACTATAATATACTTAGGGTTAATATGGATAACATAGCTGGCGGCGGGGTAGGTAGATTAAATTAGGGGTTAATCATTTTAATAGAGATGGCGGCGGTGTAAGGGGCTTACATTAGGGGTTAATAATTGTAATATAGATGGCGGCGGTGTTAGGGGCTCACTTTAGGGGGTTATAGATATAATATAGCTGGCGGCGGGGTACGGGAGCGGCGGTTTAGGGGTTAATAACTTTATTAGGTTGCGGCGGGGTAAAGGAGCGGCGGTTTAGGGGTTAATAGCTTTTTTATTGTTAGGCTAGTGAGGGGGGATAGCGGATAGAGGGTTAGACAGTGCGGGCTATGTTAGGGAGGCGTGTTAGACAGTGCGGGCTATGTTAGGGAGGCGTGTTAGACAGTGCGGGCTATGTTAGGGAGGCGTGTTAGACAGTGCGGGTGTTTTAGACTTTAGTCAGGTTTTATAGGCGCCGGCAGATTCTAACGTGCCGCAAGTCACTGGCGACGCCAGAAATTTGTACTTACGCAGATTTCTGGACATCGCTGGTTTGTGAGACTTACGGCACGTTAGCATCTGACGGCGACCTATATGGGATGGCTCGAGTTGCGAGCTGAAACTGCGGGCGACGCCGGTCTCCTCGCTTGCGCCGCAAACTGCGATCTATATCGGATTGCGCCCAATATGTTTATTAAAAGGACAAGGGTAAACATGAAATGCTTTAATTTGTTGGAGCATGTTATTCATACATTACTTACCATCTGTGTTTAACCCCCACAATGAGGTTTAACACATAGATAAAGATCCACTCAACAGCCGCAAAGAACTGCTGGTCCTAAGCAGAAAACTGCCAATGGGCCAATCGGCAATGGCTTTCACATGACCGTGCCAGTCAGCAGTCGCATGACCTTACCAATCACTGGCAGTGATTATCTGCAAAACTTGCTGCTCCTGAATATGACTTTACATATGTGTTTACTCATTTACAGACATTAAACACACATCAGCCAGCAGTACAGATATTTTAGGATAACTTATAACAGTTGTTTTGCAGCTGAATTATAAGCATCTAATAGAAAAATAAAATAAAACATAAAAAAAAACACAAAAAAAACAGCTTACTGCTTAACATTTCTCATAATTCTAAACCTCATTATATTATACAGTGCCCTTAAGCAAAATAATGTTTTAAAATAAACTGAAATGTTGTGTGTATATATATATATATATATATATATATATATATATATATATATATATATATATATATACTCACCGGCCACTTTATTAGGTACACCTGTTCAAATGCTTGGTAACACAAATTGCTAATCAGCCAATCACATGGCAGTAACTCAATGCATTTAGGCATCTAGATATGGTGAAGACAACTTGCTGAAGTTCAAACCGAGCATCAGTATGGGGAAAAAAGGGGATTTAAGTGATTATGAACGTGGCTTGGTTGTTGGTGCCAGACAGGATGGTTTGAGTATTTAAAAAACTGCTGATCTTCTGGGATTTTCACGCACAACCTTCTCTAGGGTTTACAGAGGATGGTCCAAAAAAGAAAAAAATATCTAGTGAGCGGCAGTTGTGTGGATGAAAATGCCTTGTTGATGTCAGAGGTCAGAGGAGAATGGGCAGACTGGTTTGAGATGATAGAAAGGCAACAGTAACTCAAATAACCACTAATTACAACCAAGGTATACAGAATACCATCTCTGAACGCACAACACATTGAACCTTGAAGCAGATGGGCTACAGCAGCAGAAGACCACACCAGGTGCCACTCCTGTCATCTGAGGTAACTGAGGTTACAGTTTGCACAGGCTCACCAAAATTGGACAATAGAAGATTGGAAAAACGTTGCCTGGTCTGATGAGTCACAATTTCAGCTGTGACATTCAGATGATAGGGTCAGAATTTGGCATAAACAACATGAAAACATGGATCCATCCTGCCTTGCATCAATGGTTCAGGCTGGTGGTGGTGATGTAATGGTGTGGGGGATATATTCTTGGCACACTTTGGGTCCCTTAGTACCAATTGAGCATTGTTTAAACGCCACGGCCTACCTGAGTATTGTTGTTGACCATGTCCATTATGACTACAGTGTACCCATCTTCTGAGGGCTACTTCCATCAGGATAATGCACCATGTTACAAAGCTCAAATCATGTAAAACTGGTTTCTTGAACATAACAATGAGTTCACTGTACTCCAATGGCCTCCACAGTCACCAAATCTCAATCCAATAGAGTACCTTTGGGATATGGTGGAACTGGAGATTTGCATCATGGATGTGCAGGCGACAAATCTTCAGCAACTGCGTGATGCTATCATGTCAGTATGGACCAAAATCTCTGAGGAATGTTTCCAACATTCTGTTTAATCTATGCAACATAGAATTAAGGCAGCTCTGAAGGTAAAAGGGGGTCCAACCCAGTACTAGCAAGGTGTACCTAATAAAGTTGTTTGAGTATCCTCAGATATTTATTTCCGGTATTGATACTAACAATAATGCAAGGTTTGTATTTCAAAGAAAAAGGTGTTTCCTTTTAAATGAAAACAACATTTGTAACGTCAGCTATACATGCTCATGCGCTCCCAACTTCCAAACCTCTACAAGCATATAATGAACCTGAGTTAGACTTCTGGTGTGAAATATAGTTTTAACTGTTTTGCTTAATTTACTCACTGCACTGTATATAGGCTAACACATGAAAAACAGTTTATATGATTTTCAGAATAAGATAAGAATTTATCATTTACAGTTTGTTTGCAATTTTGTTATTGACTTTTGTTAGAGACTTAACCATAAGAAACAACAGGTATTTTAATAACCAGTCTTTCTCTATAACAGTGGTTCTCAAACAACCACTGATTTGTCGTGTGTACATGTTACACAACAAGACTCTGTTAAAGATATGTAATTATATAAGCAAAAATATTGTGATTCAATAGACAAAAGTCCAAGAAAAACGCACCCTCACCAATCATAAAACATCTGTCAGAGTGCCAAAAGGAGGCACTCTCTAGTCCTTTTCAGTGATAATTAAATTCATGTGACGTTTCAGGGATACTCTCCCCTTCCTCACATAGATTATATTTTTATGTAAATCTGAGCAGCATAAAATATGACACCTTGATACACAAGGATGTTAACCCCCCTCCCCCCACACACACTAATAATGCTTTTAAAATGATTCTAAACTGTCTATTTCATTGTTGTATAAAAAGGCACTAAGCATTTGCTTATACTTAAAGGGACTGTCTGAATCAGATAGGACCTACAATTTTTAACATCTTTCCAATTTACTGTTATCATCAAATTTGCTTTGTACACTTGGTATTCTTTGTTGAAAGCTAAACCTATGTAGGCTCATATGCTAATTTATAAGCCCTTGAAGGCCCACTCTTTTATCTCAGTGCATTTTGGCAGCTTTTCACAACTAGACTGTGCTAGTTGATGTGTGCCATAAAGATAACATTGTGATCACTCCCTCTTAGTGATTTATGAGTCAGCACTGATTGGCTAAAATGCAAGTCTGTCAAAGAAATGAAATGAGGGGGCAGTCTGCAGAGGCTTAGATATAAGTAATCACCATGATAAAAAGTATATCAATATTTATCTTTGCCTGATGTCATAAAACTTCTAGTCTAGTGAATAGACTAGATAACAGGGAGGCAGATTTGCTCATGCCCAGTACTGACAGAATAAGATTTTAGGTTTAGAAAATCCCCTGCTCTAAAAACACTGGGGCCAGGGCTACACTGAGAATGTCTAAGTGCTAATTTTTGCAAGAAAACAAGTAAGTTATTTGCTGTGTTTTTAACCTAAATCTTTTTATATTAACTTTGATTTAACATATTTTTTTTTTTACCAAAGTAGCACTGTTTAATATCCCTTTAACATTGTTCTCATGGGTGCTCATATGCTACTCTCAGCATTTCTGCAGAGCTTCTACATAATTGTATTCTGTGTCACACAGGACAATTTATGAGAATACAAGCAGGTCCCTCTCATTTCATTTTTGTCAAATTTATTCTTGCAGGTTGGCACATGGATCATCTGAGAAGCTGAGGTAGCTAATTACATATTTTATGCACCAGAAATCAACTAGTTAAGAGCATAGAAGTGGGAACCTAAGAGGCAGAGCTGTATGAGAAGTTAATTTTAATAAACAACATTGCAGGCATGGTGCCATGTGGCATATTTAGCCACAAATCAATGTGAACAAGCTTCGCCTGCAGAGGAGTATGAGCGGGGTATGATCTACAGCTCAGTTTATCTGTTAATTATTATGCCTAGTGGCAGACACTGAAGTGATTTGCTACATTTCAAATCAGAACATTATTTCTTATTGTATCATCACAATTTTATATCTTCATTTCTTTTTGCAAACAAGCAATGCTAGTGTAACAGGTTTTTTTATTATTATTTCTTTTTAAATTGGTTCCATCTGTTTTTTTTTTTGTTTTTTTAACCAAATTAATAAAACATAAAAAAAAACACAAAAAAAAATTATGTGTGGATTTAGTTTGCATTATTTGTTTCATGTTAGGTTATAAATACTTAAATCACATTATATGGCCCCATTAACCAACATTTCTGTGAGTTCAGTGACATTTTTTACATTTTAGTTAGTTCATCAGTGTAATGTTTAACTACTACAAATAACACTAATGTTTAAAGGGATAGTAACCCCCCCAAAAAAAACCTTTCCATATTTCAAAACCTCTTATCAAATACATATATAGTACAAATGACATGTATAAGCAAATTGTTTTGGTTTACTTGTATTTCCCTGATGAAATTATTATTGCTGCCAAGCCCATTTTTTGTCCTCATTAATACCAGGAAATTAGCGTGTTCTACCTGAGTAGAACAATCATGGCAGCCCGTATGCACATTTCCTATGGTATCTGACCCACGCATGCGCCAATGGATATCTACTAGTTTAGTGTCAGCTGGCGCGTCATCAATCCTGCACCGGATGATGATGAAGAGCGCCGTAACATTGTGGGAGTGGTCAGGACCGTCTTTAACACAGGGCAAAAGGGGCAGCTGCCTAGGGCCCAGTCTCTGTTGAGGGGCCCAAGAGTCCTTAAAAAAAAAAAAAAAAAAATTTTTTTTTTTTTTTTATGGTTCATACCAGACTGCTGATGTGACATGGGGAACACACACATTCAGTACTAATACTGTCACAGTCAAAAGTACTCTGCTTATATATATTTTTTTTTAAAAACTGCCAGACCGTGCCGATGTGATGTGACATGCCAAGCTATTGCCATGTGCTGTTTTAGATGTGCACTGTACAGCACTGAATGCAAAGCCCTAACTCGGCATCCAGCCATTCCCACTGCATCAGAAAATGTCCTACTGGGGTTACCACTGTTACCAGGTAACTGCTCTGGTGGTGGGGATTGTTTCTGGGTAGGGCTGACTGTAGGTGCATACAGCAGAAAGCTGGAGCATGAGGATTTGAGCATCTGTGCAGCTGCATACACTGCTCTCTTCAGTCTTGAGGCTGTATGACACATCTCTCACTGTATCCATGCAGCCTTGGACAGACAGCATCCAGTCTGTTGGTCCCCTTAGCCCTGCTCTTTCTGCTGTGGCCCTAAGATCAACTAACTGAAGTTTTTTATTGGAACAGTGCTTTGTAGAAAGGTGTCAGTGGGAAGAATAAGTGAGTGCACACACGCCCCTCCCCATGCAGCATTGTCTAGTGCAGGGTGAGAGGGAACCAAGAAATTTTTTGCACAGGGTCCAGTCAATATTAAAGACGGCCCTGGGAGTGGTACAGCAGAGACCAGAAGACGGAGCGGACATAGCCAATGCAGTCAGACTTGAAGGAGCCCACAGAGCTACTGCATAATTTCTAGATAAGTCTTTAGAAACCCCTAGACTGGCGAGCATATTTGATAATGTCATAATCAGTGCGATTATGACTGAAGGCTGTGTCTGCCCATGTGTGGGAGCAGAGAAATAAAAATGACAAACAGGAGTTCAAATGTACAGTGCGCATACGATTGCACTTAAATTATACAGCACATGCGATTTTGCAAAAGGCCTTATGTCATGAATATTCAAATTAGAGGTGTGATAGTGCGGTGCGATTGGAGGATGTGTGAATTAATTATTGAGAATTCCAGCCTTCTTTATGGGCGGTCGTTAGAGCCGTTTTTAGAAGAAATAAAAATAGGATTTATTTTTTATTAGAAGCTTTGTTTTTGGATTAAAGTAAGTGTATGTAAAAGTTTTAGTATTGAGGGATCTTATAATTTATTTTTCATTCATACAATTTTGAAAAGATTTCTAACCCTTTAAGCTTTCTTAAACATATTTTTGAAGAAAATTTATTATTTTTTTGTATTGATAATTTTGTCATCTTTATTCAGCACTTGTGACATTATATATGAGTAGTACAAAAGTTTGTTTTAGTAAATACATTAATATTAAATAAATAGTTTTTCATTTACATCAGAGTAGTAGTTTGGCTTGTATATATCCACTGCAAAAGAAGGCAGCATTTAATTTTGTGAGCATATACAAAGGACATATGCAATGCCAGCTTGGCATAGTTTTTATATACAAATCTACAGTTTATATAAAAATTTTTAGTTATGTTAATGTATTTATATTGATTTTGAATATTTTTCTGATTTGTATATCTTATTTGATTGCAATATGAGTGAGATTTATAGTTTGGGGTACTGGCCTTCCCAGGCACATACTTAGAAGCTTGAGTTAGATTGATCATGTATGTTAAAAATGATCCTAGTTGGCATATATGGCCCCTAAAAAATGTTGTCACAATAAACTGTATAGTTATTTAGAGATTGTATAAATGTGGAAATTAGAAGAAGTGGATAATTATAATAGCTATTTGATGCATGGTTTATGCACATACCAATCTCTATTAAATATACTTCCTTAGACAGATCATTTATTTATTTATTTGTTTTTTGAATATTTATTCCAGCTTTCAGAAGACATGTGAAAACATGAAATAAGACATCACACTTTACAAATAATAATATGACAAGTTAAATGTCTTTGATCAAGAAACTCATATCTTATGTCCATAGCTGGTTGCATAAACAGCAAATGTGTATAGAATAGCTCATTTCTTAATACATTTAATCTGCGTCTATGATGGACAAATAATCTACTTCTCTATTGTACAAAGGAACATTGTAAAAGAGCTGTACAGAACACTTTAAAAAAAATATGATTAAAACATTTTTTCTATTTTGAAAATTCTTCAAGAGACACTTAAACCTTAAAACTATGAGTTTATTTTAAAAGAGAGCATTATTGAATCTGGGCTACTAATGTTTTCATCAATATAATCCTTATATTGGAAAACATTTATACACTCAAATAAAAAATTAGAACAAACAACAGAAGATTTCTTAGAATATGATTAATTTCTTATTGTGTGATTTACTACGGTAGTACAAGTTTCTATTACACATTGCTTCATAATCTAAAGATTTTTACTACATTTCATAGAAATCATGTAAACTATCTTACAAAATGACTGAGTTCTTCATACGGCATCCAGTATGCCAAGACGCTTTATATGAGAGCTTGCCAGCATTTAAACCATCTAAACTTTTAAGTTCATGCTTTGTAAGCACTTTCCTACACAGCACATTTTTATTTTTCCATTTCATATACAGTTTAAGAGGCCCATTTATCAATATTATATTGTGGGCCCGTGTTTCTGGCGAGTCTTCAGGCAGCCGGACAGGAATCGCCACAATTCAACCCGATCGAGTATGATCGGGTTGATTGACACCTCCCTGCTGGCGGCTCATTGGCCGCGAATCTGCAGGGGGCTGCGTTGCATGGTGCAATGCTGAATACGGAGAGCGTATTGCTCTCCGCATTCAGCGAGGTCTTGCGGACCTGATCCGCACTGTCGGATCAGGTCCACAACACCTTTGATACATAGGCCTCTAAGAATTTACTTTGTAAAATGTATAACTCAGTCCAGTGAAAAAATGCATAAAAAGGTCCACATTCATTTTAAATAGTCATACATATTTGTTTGAACTTAAATGCATTAATCAGTGCATTTTATTTTAAATCTTAAAACTTCTTTTGTCTTGTAAAATTTGTTGATTAACTTTCTTATAATTTAGTTACTCTTTTGTCATCACCAATACTGTCCTAGATTCATTAATACTTGTTTGGAAAACTAATAGCTTGCTGAAAAAACTTGTTGCAACTTTGCCACTGGAAAATTGCTCATTTCGTAAAGATGTGTACCTTCCCTCATCACAGCAGCGAGTGGCAAGTTTAGCTTGAATGGAATAATTGAAATTACTTCTAGAATAGAATGAGTTCCCATGTCTAGGATACTGGTGTCACAAAAATGCATAACTAACATAATACTCTGTATTTAAGTGTACAATGTAAATGACATTGCTTGCTAAGTATATAAAGCTGACTTACCTTTCATAGAAATTCAGAGCCGTTATAGGAGTATTCTACCATACTGCACATTTGGAGTGCATTAGGAAGCCTTGGAGACAATAGACATAGGATGCATGTGTGATTGTAGAGATATCAACAATGATGAAGGTTTTTGGCATTAGTATGATGATACAATTTAAATATAGTAAAGATTAGAATTGGATATATAGAATAGATAATGGTGGAAGCCCATTGAAGAAGTGATATTAGTGAAACATTCTGTGACATTATTTAGACTGTGGTGGGGGGTGTGATGGAATGGAAGAAGATTATAGAATTGGTTGTCCTCTTCAAGATGGTGACACTGAAAAGCAATCTTTTTTATGAAAAGTATCATACATGAACTCAAATGAGCTTATGAGTTTTCCAGGTGATGAAGTAGTGATAATAGCACATTGGTTTTAGTAGGCAGCAAGTATTTTACTGCTTTAGTACATTAGAGAGGGCAGTTTTAGTTCAGTGGTTGAAAGCCAGACTATATACAGTATGTGGTTTGAAGGATAGAAACTGTTGTATTTTTCATTAAATAGGATATCAAATACCGGAGGTTCCCATCCAGTGACTTTAGACATGACCAAGTGACAACAATAACAATCAAGAGCTTCCCAAAGGCATGTATAGTTAGTGCAATATGGTCACTGTCACCTTATATATGCGACATAAGGTAGGATACATTTTCTGTAAAAAAAAAGTACTGTAAAATCACTCTTATTTATACACATTCAGTTTGGTGTAGTGAAGCGCCAGTTAAAAATCATTACCGAGAAGCATTGTGGTCCCAAAGATGGATAGGTTACCTTAGTCTTTGTATCTTCAATTCATGATACCACACTGGATAAGATAAATTATTAGTCATGAAACCTAAATATTTAAGATCCTTTTTACCTATGTTTTCTGTCTATAGTATCAGCACTGGAATATCACCTTTCAAATAAAGAAGATCAATATGGAAATAGTCTTCTTTATCTGATATTATATTTGATATGAAACAAAATTATGTATATATCAATTCAAATATTCTAGATAATTTAATTGGAGAAATAACATTTACAAGAAAAAATAAATAAACACAGTTTTAGATTTTAGTGGGGATAAGATTTGCAATTTTTCCTTTGATCTTTAAAATTTAACTCAAAACCAATATTTCTAAGATCACAATTTTCTAAGTTTCCTGACCATAAAGACTACAACTTATCAAGCATTATCATAGTTCTCCTAGATAGGAACCAAAACCTAAGCACACATGTCTCTAATTTGTCCCAAATCACATAATCTGATATTTCTTTTAACCTTCTGTTGTTTCTGTGGCTCCTGTTTCAAAAACGTTATTATATCCCTCAGGATATGAAGCTATACATGCAGGGAAATTTTTCCTTACCAGGAACATATTAAAGGACATTGATCTCAAAATTGATTTCCCCAATATTGTGTAAATATGTTAAGTACAAAAATCTTTACAATATACTTGCTTTTTTAAATGTATTCCAGATAGGCTGGAGTGCATTCTGCAGACTATGGACTATATTTGTCAAGCTTTTGAAACTGTCCAAACCATTTTGCTGTTTGGGTCCAAGAATTAAGTGTCACCCCCCACACACACACACTTCTCTCCATCCACTACAACTTCTAAAGTCATTTACTAAATCCAGGTGGTGAACTTAAATCATCATGAAGTTACTTAATTTCTATGATTGGTTGAACAAGAACAGAGGGAGGGGGCAACACAAGTAAAGACGTGCAATGATTTTTGTAGGCAAATGCCTCCTTCTTGTCCAAATGCCTCCTTCTTGTCCTAATTCCAGACAGGTTCCCTGGCAGAAAACATTGTCTACTTGCAGAATGATAAATGGGGGGCATATAAATGTCTGAATCTGGCGTGCTGTATCCCATAAAATAATAAGAGCTCTCTGCTAGATACAAGTTTGCAATGGAGGGCGAAGTACAGAAGGGGAAACTGTTGCGCTTAATACAAATCATATTACGCTGTTTTCAGTTATTATTATTATTATTATTATCAGGTATTTGTAGAGCGCCAACAGATTCCAAAGCGCTCTACAAATCAGTTAGAAAGTTGCTTAAAATTGCATGCTCTTTCTGAATCATGAAAGTTTAATTTTGACTTTAGTGTTCCTTTAACAGTAAACCTATGTGAGGTATAATATCTCTTGTGATTCAGATAGAGCATGTAATTTTAAGCAACTTTCTAATTTACTCCTATTATCAATTTTTCTTCATTCTCTTGCTATCTTTATTAGAAAAATAAGGCATCTAAGCTATTTTTGGTTCAGGCCCATGGACAGCACTTGTTTATTGGGTGACTTTATCCACCAATCAGCAAGAACAACCCAGGTTGTTCACCAAAAAGGGCCGGAATCTAAACTTACAATCTTGCATTTCAAATAAAGATACCAAGAGAATTACGAAAATGTGATAATAGGAGTAAATTAGAAAGTTGCTTAAAATTGCATGCTCTATCTGAATCACGAAAGAAAAAATGTGTGTTAAATGTCCCTTTAAGTAACATTACACTCAAAATGTAATACCCTATAATGGGCAAGATTACGAGTTGAGCACTAATTGTGCTAGAAGTAAACTTTTTGCGCATAACGGGTTACGCTTGTATTAGAAGTTGAAAGTTAAAAGTTGTGGCACTCGCGCTAATCAGATGCGCGCAAACAGCTTACTTCTAGCGCTATTAGATTACCGCGCTCAATAACGTATTTCCAGTAGAAGTCAATGGAGCAAAAAAAGTGGGGGGAAAAACTCCCTACTTGTGCACTAACCCGACATGAAGAGAAGAATATCAAACACATTCCAATGTTCTTCACATAGAATAATATGTTATATTTATTGAAAAATACATATTTCTATATATATGACTAGTCCTAAAGCCCGTTCACACGGGCCGTGTGGTTAATTTTTATTTTTATATTCTCTCTCTCTCTCTCTCTCTCTCTCTCTCTCTCCCCTATCTCTCTCTCTCCCCTCATTCTCCCCCCCTGTCTCTCTCTCTCTCTCCCCCTGTCTCTCTCTCTCCCCTGCCTCTCTCTCTCTCCCCTGTCTCTCTCACTCTCTCTCCCCTGTCTCTTTCACTCTCTCCCCCCTGTCTCTCTCACTCTCTCCCCCCTGTCTCTCTCACTCTCTCCCCCCTGTCTCTCTCACTCTCTCCCCCTGTCTCTCTCACTCTCTCCCCCATGTCTCTCTCACTCCCCTGTCTCTCTCTCACTCCCCTGTCTCTCTCTCTCCCCTGTCTCTCTCTCTCCCCTGTCTCTATCTCTCTCTCTCTCCCCTGTCTCTCTCTCTCTCCCCTGTCTCTCTCCCCCCTGTCTCTCTCTCTCCCCTGTCTCTCTCTCTGTCCCCTGTCTCTCTCTCTCCCCCCTCTCTCCCCTGTCTCTCTCTCTCCCCTGTCTCTCTCTCTCTCTCCCCTGTCTCTCTCTCTCTCTCTCTCTCCCCTATCTCTCTCACTCTCTCCCCTGTCTCTCTCACTCTCTCCCCTGTCTCTCTCACTCTCTCCCCTGTCTCCCTCACTCTCTCCCCTGTCTCTCTCACTCTCTCCCCTGTCTCTCTCACTCTCTCTCCCCTGTCTCTCTCACTCTCTCTCCCCTGTCTCTCTCTCTCTCTCCCCTGTCTCTCTCTCTCTCCCCTCTCTCTCCCCTGTCTCTCTCTCTCTCTCTCTCTCTCTCCCCCCCTGTCTCTCTCTCTCCCCCCCTCTCTCTCTCACTCTCTCCCCTCTCTCTCTCTCCCCTCTCTCTCTCACTCTCTCCCCTCTCTCTCTCTCTCTCTCTCTCTCTCCCCTGTCTCTCTCTCCCCTGTCTCTCTCACTCTCTCCCCTCTCTCTCTCCCCTGTCTCTCTCTCTCTCCCCTGTCTCTCTCTCTCTCCCCTGTCTCTCTCTCTCTCTCTCTCTCTCCCCCTCTCTCTCTCTCTCTCTCTCTCTCTCTCTCTCCCCTCTTTCTCCCCCCTTGTCTCTTCTCTCTCTCTCTCTCTCTCTCTCCTCTTTCTTCCCCCCTGTCTCTTCTCTGTCTCCCCCCTCTTTCTCTCCCCCTGTCTCTTCTCTCTCTCTCTCCCCTCTTTCTCCCCCCCTGTCTTCTCTCTCTCTCTCCTGTCTCTCTCACTCTCTCCCCTGTCTCTCTTACTCTCTCCCCTGTCTCTCTCACTCTCTCCCCTGTCTCTCTCACTCTCTCCCCTCTCTCTCTCCCCTGTCTCTCTCTGCCCTGTCTCTCTCTCTCTCTCTCTCTCTCCTGTCTCTCTCTCCCCTCTCTCTCTCTCTCCCCTGTCTCTCTCTCCCCTGTCTCTCTCTCTCTCCTCCTGTACCTGCTCCCCGCGCTGCTGTTAAGGCTGCTGTTAAGTTCTCCTGCTCCCCGCGCTGCTGTTAAGGCTGCAGTTAAGTTCTCCTGCTCCCCGCGCTGCTGTTAAGTTTTCCTGCTCCCCGCGCTGCTGTTTAAACAGCGGAGGTGCGCATGCGAGGTCTGGTGGGTGCGTGTGCAAAGGTCTCTCAGCTGTGCGCTGTTTAAACAGGGTGGGTGCGCGTGCGAAGGTCTCTCAGCTGTGCGCTGTTTAAACAGCGGAGGTGCACGTGCAGGAAGGCCAAGTGTTTGTCTCTACTGCGCATGACGGCTTCAGACAAACACTTGGCCTTTTATAATATAGGATGGTATTTTGGTACAATATAAATTTATACCAATAGATATATATTTAATTATATAGGTATAGATTCATATATATATATATAAACGTCTATTTTTAAAACATAGAACATATCTTGCTATGTGCAGAACATTGGAATCTGAAATATTTAGAGTAAATACACAGTTTAACACTATTAAAAATTAATTTGCATAAATATGTTTTTACATGTTCTAATTTACTTAACTGCAAAGGGCTCCAATGTACTGTGTATATATATATATATATATATATATATATATATGTGTGTGTGTGTATCTGTAGTCTCTGTATATGTGTGTGTATATATATATATATATATATATATATATATATATGTCTATATAAGTATACATATGTATTTATGTGTTTATACATATAAATATATATACATACACATATACATACATATGTATGTATATATATATATATATATATACATATATATATATATATATATATATATATATATATATATATATAAAAAACATTTTTTCTACTCTGAAAATTCTTGAACAAACATTTAAACCTTATAGATTTCTCACTATGAGGTTATTTTAAAAGAGGGCATTATTGACACTGGGCTAGTAATGTTTTCATCAATATAATGCTTAAATGCCAAGCCTAATATTGGAAAACCTTTATACACTCAAAAAGGGCTAGATTACAAGTGGAGCGCTAATTTATCATTTACGGGTGTATAGAAAAAGAAAAATGTCTTTAAAGGGAAAAAAAATCATTATTATAAGAAGCATTGCATATATCTGCAACTGCTCTGCATCGATCTGCATACTGTAATTTTGCACATTTTAGAGACACATCCATTGAAAAGGTTATGCCAGTCAATTAGGGGCTGATATAAATTATTCTCTCCTCTAATATAAACAATCTCATATAGCATGTTGCAGGGTCACATTATCATCATACTTAAGTATGATTAAGGCACAATTTTAGAAGTATTCTAAAACAGAAGTACACAAAATAAATATTATTGCAGTGTTTTTCATATTTAAACATTTTGGTCCAGATTACAAGTGGAGCATGAATTAGGTAGCACTCATATTACAAGTTAACAGTAAAGAGTTGAAAGTAAAGAATTTTCGCACAAACACTAACCCATTGTGCACAAAAAGCCGTTTAGAATATTGCATTCTCAAGTGCTCTAACCCAACATAAGATTTGAATATTTCACATTCCAATATTCTTCACATAGAAGAATATATTCTATTATACATATTTCTAGTCCATACTGTATATCTGATAGCATTTTTGTACAAATATATCTATACCTATATATATATATATATATATATATATATATATATATATATATATATATATATATTCTGTATATAGGAATATCTATGTATAAATACATATAACATATTCTGCTATGTGCAGAACATTGGAATGTGAAATATTTACAGTAAATACACAGTATAACACTTTATTAAATATGAATATTACATAAATATGCTTTAACATGTTTTCATTAAAGGGCTCCAATGCACATATATATGTACAATAGTGTGTATGTGTTTATATGTCTATATATGTCTATAAATACATATATAAAAAAATAAATATACTGAATCTGTACACACACACACACAAATATATATCTTTAGACATGTATCTGTATGTATCTCTATGTTAAAGCCCTTTGCCTGCCTTTTTTTTTTCTAACACCTGAGACCTCATATCTTTGAGCCCTTATAACGTTTGTGTGCAATATCTTTTTTTAATATTTTTATTACATAGTGTTGAGTGTAACTATACTTTGTAATGTATTTTTGATGTGTTTTGTGACATGCTATTTGTTTCACGAAACAGTTAATCAGAGCTCTGAGGACGCAGTAATCATTCTTGTGTAAATCGCGATTGTGCTCAAGTGATCACTTTTACTTTCAACTTGTAATATGTTAACCCAATGCGCCCAAACACCCGCGATAATCCCCTTTTCGCTTGCACGTAACAGTTAGCACTCTACTTGTAATCTGGCCATTTATACGGGATTTCTTTTTTAAATCAATTTAAGGCTGTTAAAATGCTGGATCTTTAACACCAATAATAGAATGTCAAAACGTTTTCTTATCATTAACTTTCTATTATCCATTATCAGAAGGATATGTGCTTACAAAGAAAGAGTACAAAATAAAAATGTCTATTATTTTAAGATCATTAAACATTCAGAAATTGAATTTGCAGGGAGTGTGACCAAAATATATTAGCTTGGGGTTTGGTTGACTTTTTGCCATTTTTTAAGTATATCTTTATGGGGGAAAGAAAAAAAAATAACTGTAAAGTTACCCAAATACTGATAATGGAGAATAACTATTTGGCCAAGCTTCTAAACCCATGACTTATCTTTGTTCTTGTAATATTTATATAGTGTTAATGCAAATCCAGACAAATTCTCATGTATTTTCACTCTGCAGACTTTGTGACTCTGAAAGATGTGCGTGCATCGATTAAAATTTCACAAAAAATTGTCACAGTCTACAGCAGTATACAAACAAATATTTTTATTTTATATTTTTTCCAACATGTTGCCTCATTCATTTTTTGGAGTTAAAGTGAAGATTAAGTTACCTTCATCTCGATCCGGAATATTATGCTTTCCTCAAATTAAATATGACTTTCATTCATTGTTTTTTTTAATTCTGAGTGTAAATAAAGTTTTTATTTTACTCACTGTTTTGATGGTCCGCAAATTCAACCCGAATTTTTTTTTTCTGTGTGGATTACGTTTTTATATTAACCTATTGAAAATCTGGCCTTTAGGCAGCCGTCAATTAACGTCATCCATCTGCTTTATGATCTGTGCATGCACTATATATTTTTTTCTCATCTCGAAATCCATGCATGCTCCCGATTTGCACATGCGTAATGTTATTATGTTGAAATTAACATAATACGTACTAGGCATCCTACAGACGTCTACAATACGGATGGCTACAATTTTGAAAAGCGATGATGAAATTACTTTTAACAAGCAAACGGTTATTAGTTACAAATACTATGTTTCCAGTCATTTAATGTATGCACAATTCAGAATGGGTTAGTGCATGCGCAGTAGAGAGGGATGTCGTGAATGCGCTTTAGAGAGACGTATAGAGCGGGTGGGACCGCTCTATATGTCAATGAACAGAAAATCAGGAAATAGTGTTTGGGAGGTGTCAATAATGGAAAGGGTATGGAATTATAAATCTTTAAATTTTGCAAAGTATTAATGATATAGAGAAAAAAAAGTTAGCGATTAGCTTATCTAAGGATTAGCAAATGTTTTGTTGTGTTCCAACTCTGAAAAACTTTACCTTCACATTAACTTTACATGTTATAGCCTATATGCTTTTAAAATAAATTAATAATACATTTTGAAACAATTTCATAGTGCATTTGGTTACTATACATTAGTTTTTTGTAAGAAAGTTTTTTTTTTGCATTTTATTGAGTTGATATTTATTTATGTGATGTGAATGCTTATGTGTCTATAGTGATATCAAAACAGTATCTATAGTGCTTTAGTAAGGGACTGATTCTTTAATGGTTTCTAGGCTAATGAGGTGCTCACCAGAACTTCTATTTCCCTGGTGGAATTCTATAAAGCCCCTTTTCACCCTGAAAATAGGGTGTCAAGCTGTGGGGCGTATACAACATTTTCATATGGGAATGAGATGCATGCATTAATTTAAAAATGATACAAAACAAATTATTGAACCATTCACATAAAACTTGTATTGTTAAGGTGTATAAAAAATCGTAAAAAAATGTTGTGCCATAAATTGTATTTTATGTAAATTACTCGGGGATAAATAATTTTAAATATGCACAGAATAAATTGTAAATTTACTGGATGTGCATTAGAAATGTGTACTTATAAGTAAAAAATACAAAGCTTAATTGTTATTTTTGTTTAAAATAGTCTGTACATGGCGTTTAATTTTATGAATCTATTCATCATCAGCCAGTGAGTTTCTATTCCATGGACTAGATGTGTACAAAAAATAAAAAAAAGTGTTTTAACTCAATCTTTAATCATACATGCAAATATTTAATATGTTTAAACAGTGCTCATTCATTTAAAGGGACATAAAAGGGCAAAAATAAAAAGCTATAATTTGTTAGAGCATTTTATTTTCAATCTCTGATGTTGGGAAAGACAATGATTGTGCTCTGCAGCTGCAGGGGGGTAATAGCTGGTCGGGCAATTTCATTGGTCTATCCCCTTTTCTTAAGTGGTCTCTCTCCCCCTCTTTCAGTGGTCTCTCTCCCTCTTTCTCGACCTTCTATCTCTCTCCACCTGTCTTTGTCTCTCTCCCACTTTTGTCTCTCCCGTTTTGTCTCTCTCTCTTTTCTCCCCCTCTATCTATTTCTGTCACCCCCTTGGTCTCTCTCTGTCCCCACCCTTCTCTCTGTCTTAACCTTTGTCTCTCTCTCTGTCCTACCCCCTGTTTCTCTCTCTCCCTTTTGTCTCTCTTTCTCCCCCTTCTCTCTCTCCCTCCCTCTCTTTTTCTTGCTCTCTCCCCCTCTGTCTCTCTCTCTCCTCACTTTCTCTCTCTCTCTCTCTCTCTCTCTCTCTCTTTCTCCCTCAGTCTCTCTTCACCTGTCTCTCTCTCTCCCCCTCTGTCTCTTTCTCCCTCTCTCTCTGTTTCTCTCTCCCTCTATGTCTCTTCCTAGCTGTCTCCCCCTCTCTCCCTCTTAGTTTCTTCCTTTGTCTCCCTTCCTCTTCCTCTGAAAGTGCAGTTTGGGGATAATCACAGAGAAATATAGTGGAAATTTCAAAGCTTGTAATCAGATCTTTAAAAAAAAAAGTTTTTTTTACGGTACCATCTCCTCAACATTTATGAGGTGTCCCTTAATATTAATTTTGGTCTTGGTCAAATGAAGGAGGGGGACCCTGATCAATGGTTTTGTAAGTGGCCCCAACATTTCTAGTGGCTGCCCTGGTAGAAGTTAATGTAATAATGTATTTTGAAATTGAATGCACTATTTGAACTATTAAAGTTTCATTTTGACTTTTTAAACATTCCCAGGACAAAAAGGGGCCACTGGAACTGTAGAGTAAAGTCTTATTAACTTTGGATTTGATGAAGAATGTGATGATGAATGAGTGTAGGTGGAAGTGAAAATGCTAGGAGTTCCAACAAGTAGCCAATAACTTGCCTATGCTGTAAGTAATGACTGCAAGACAACTAAAAAGTGTTCCTTGTAATAGACAACCAGTAAAGAGAATGTGGGTTTTGGTGTCATGTTACAAAGCCAGTCGCTTAGTAATTTTGTTATAACATTCTTTACCTTCTGAAGATGTTGTAGCTATTTACCTCATTATCTCAAATATAGTGCATTGCAGTATGCCAGACATGATGACAGAAACGCAAGTGCTTAATCCTTACTGTATTTCTCGACTAAATGTGTGGTATGTATAAATAATAGCACCCAGTTGTTAGACAATTAATGCAGTGAATAGTCTATAAACTGCAGTATATTCATGAATATATTGGATATAAGAACGTAAAAATGACACATTAATAATCATCACAATTCATTTTGTGTCATATTAATTTTTAAGAGAGTTAATGGTGCATCCTAGTCAAAACAGAAATCCACTGAAATCCACTGATAAACATATCAATTATGATTAGAAGCATTTTTTTATATACGTTAGTAGAAAAAATACTTCTAGCAAAGGGCATCTTACTGATGGCATGGATTTAACTGTGCATGGGACATACAAAGTACATGTAGCGACTGCACCTATTGAGAGTGCAGGGGGTTGCAATACGTGTCACAGGTGACATAGTCTCTGAAGGCACACATGGCCAACACATATATTCTCTATTGACTATATTTACAGGTGCTCCTAAGGGTGCAGAAGGGTCTTGTTGGGAAGGGGATATCATGTTCCAAATTCATTGAGAATCATTTCATCCATATTATTCATAGTTTTCTTAGTGTATTCTTGCCATGAACATCTATAGTTGCATGATGGGCCCAATACATTATATTTTGTACATTTTATTATTATTAATATTATTATACTTTATTTATAAAGCGCCAACATATTCCACAGCACTGTAAATGGGTACGAAAGATAAAAGTACAACAATGATATAATATTTTTAAGAAAGACAGGAGAACATTTATCAAACAAATAAAGGAGGAATTGAGGGCACCATTCTGTGGGAACTCACAATCTGGAAGGGTAGGAGGGTGAGAAACAGGACGTGGGGACTGCAAAAGTGAGAATGATGTTAGGACAGAGTTAGATGGAGGCAGTTATTAGGTAAGTGGAATTAATTTGTTACTGAGTTGGGTGGTGGCTTCCATGAAAATAAATTGTGAACTGCTAGTAACGCAGAAAAAGAATAATCACAACTGCCACAGTTTGGAAGCATTCTTGATAAACTGTTCATGTATACATTTGTAGATGTCAAATATTTTCATTACTGGTCTTGCTGGATAGAACATTAGGTCTCAACATAAGTTAAGCAGCGGTCTTAAGACTGCTGCTCCTTAACTCATCTGCCACCTCTGAGGCGGCGGACAGCAATCATCCCGATTTGCTCGCGAATCTGCAGGGGGCTGCATAGCACAAGCATTTCACAAGGAATGCTTGTGAAATAATAAATGACAATAGCTTATGCTGTGTGCATTTATCGATGTGGGACGGACATGATTGGCTATAGCGGATCATGTCCGCCCGCACATTGATAAATCGGCCCCATAGTCTCAAGATTATGTCTCACTGTTTTTAAGCTGGTTAGGTTGCATATTTTATTATTTTTCGTTAACTGTTTTCAGGTTATTGTTTTTTTCCACATATTAATTTGGTCTATAAAGTTTTTGATGCCAGTATCCACCGTGAAACCCGTTAAATGAGCCAAAAAAATGCATTTTTACAAAGATTGATGCTGCTCTAGTGATTATAATGGAAAGAGACTTGCAGCACATGGAGTTGACGAGGAGTGGGTACAAATCTTTTTGAGTGCTGCAATTTTCAAGACGCAATGTTGCCGCAAGTTTTTTCCACCAGATATTAGTTTCACTTATGGGTTTTAATGAATCTGCCCTATGCACAGTAAAATCTTTATTACAAAAATGCTTTTTGTCAAAACTGGAATGTGCTGATATGCGTAGTCTCTTTATAAAGTACAGCTGATACCTAAGAGCTCATGTAACAAAACAATGGTTATTATGCAGTGTTATTGAAATCTCTCAGATACTGCAACACTTATATTTATGTTTTCTTAATCAGCTTGTGATTCTAGAATGTAAGATATCTTGTAACATAAACTTTCATAGACAACTTATTATGTATCTTCTGATAACTTTAGAGAGCTATTTATATATCCAGGATATTAAATTGGAATATAGAACATAACAAAAAAAAAATATATCACATACTGATAGGTTGTATCTTAGGCTCTTGGAAAGGATATTATTATTTTTATTACAAGGTACCACCTGCTACTTTATAACATTCTATTATTCAAATGATTTTCAAGGCATCTGCACCTCTCCAATATTAAACTAAGATATGCCATAAAAGAATATGATGTATGAATTTAAACAAGTAAAAAATATGATTGCATATTTTATAGATGGTTTTACAAGTGTTACAAGGGTGGGCATAAGCCCATGGGTGTCCGAAAGATTTTTTCATGGAAGGAGGCAAATAAATAATTTGCCCCAAATGTAATAATATCAGTAGCAAGATGTGCAACAGGATATAACTGCTTGCTGTTCACGTGGTGAACATCATTTTTAAAACTGACATTTACTGGCATTAGAAGCAGGACTTAAATTCATGCTTATGTTTAGATATAATACTCTTATTGCTGTTACACAATATCAAGGTAGCGCAACAACTCACATAATATATATATTCATAACATAACAGATGCAAACAGAATTGCAAACAGAGATGAAATTAAAATTAAAGATGCAATGTAAAGCTACTTATGTATATAGAGTATGATACACAGAACTTAAAAGTTCATTCCAAAGAGGTTATACACTTTATGCAGTCTCTTAGACAGTCTGTGAAAAAAGAGATTAGGAACAGATACTTATTCTCTTTTTCTGATATCCAAAAAATGTCTGTGTCCACCATGCAGCTCCCTTTCAAACACTGGTGTGATCTCCGTGAAAAAGCAACAGGAAACAAGGAATCTGTAAATACAGAAATGGTGGAGCGCAAAGAGTGGGGACACACAAGACGATCTAAGTGCAGATTAAAAAGTTTCCATTTTATTTATAAAGCAAATAAAAAGATGTGCACTTACAAGATACACCCTCAAACATATGAGGTATGTTACAGCATGGTATAGTATAGGTGTCCACAATGTGAGTACGATATTAGTCCACAAGCTGTCCTGTGCTGTTAAAACTCTGTATCCCTTTTTTTTCCTGATTGTATTGTCCTTTAGAGGTGTATGGGGATGATCCTTATAATATATATGCCAACTATGAGGCTTTCCTCCATCACATAAATAGTGAGGACCCTATCACAAAGTGATAGTTTCTTAAAACTACAGAGGAGGTGTCGCTAAGGTAGCGGTATTACTGTAAAATAAGCCGGCTTAAGAACCACCACTCCACACAGCTCACCTGCGTCCTCCGGTACATAAAATGGGTGTGGCCTAAAGCGTTTCACTGGGCTCCTCCCAGCTTTGTCAGAGGTGAACAATTGCGGTCACTCCCACACAGGCTGCTGGATGTTAAACTGGTACGACTTCATGAGCCTCAAGCCTATATGAATACATGAACAAGTGTACAATTTTAAAAATACACATTTTAGAAATCCACATTTTAAAACCATATATATATAAATAAATAAAACAACAGCTCATTTTTAAAAAAAACTTAATACACACAGAGGCAAATTTCATATTACAAACGCAATGAGTCACTACAGCGTATATCTGTATATATGAAGACAACTACAAAGTTACAACTCTGTTTTTTTTTTGTGCCTATCTCCAGGATCAGACTTTAGATATGTACCCACTATACGGGAGCATATGCCCCATTTTGCCACTCCCATTCTGGAGATGAGCTGAACTTGCTGGTCTCACTTTCTACCATCTCCATTTAACAAAAAATTATCATTATTGGTGGGCACAATAAGAAGGTCCCATCTAATAGAAAGAGGGGTACATCAGAATTCTAATTCCTGTGGTCTGAATCATCTTAGAAAAGGGGAGGCACAATGTGTTAAACCTTTTCATTTGAAAGAAATATACATTAAAGGACCACTAAAGTCAAAATTAAACTTTCATGATTCAAATATTGCACACAATTTAAAAAAATCTTTCTAATTTACATCCGTTATCTAAATATGCACAATCTTTTTATATGCACACTCTCTGAGACACCAGCTTCTACCGAGTAAGTGCAAGATTCACAAAATAAACATACATGAATTTTGTGATTGGCTGATGGCTGTCACATGATGTAGTGGGAAGGAAAATAAAACTAACTTTAAAAAACTACTAATCATGTGAAATTCAAACCAAGTGCTTTTTAATTTTATTTTGTATGCATTTATTGATTAAGCTAATCTACTGTGTTTAGGGGTCATTTAAAGGCGCTAATGTTTTTTAATTCACCTTTCTTTACAATTATATGTTTTCATTTATAATAGATCTATCATTAGAGTTTAGCCATATTGGTATTTATTTATCCTTTTCAGCAGCAAATTAAAGATCTAAAGAAAGATCATCCTACTTATAAATGACATTAGATAATTAAGTGCTGCAGGTTTTAATGCCACACACAATTTTCTGAAATAATAAAACAGTGTAAGAGACTTTTATGTCCCTTTAAGGTCTTTGAGCAAAAATAAAATTAAAAAAAATATATATATATTATATATATGTATATATATATATTATTATATATATATATATATATATATATATATATATATATATATATATATATATATATAAATGAAATATAGTTATAAATACTTAAATAATTTAACTTGCTATATTTACAACAATAATTTGTAGCAGCTGGTTAAACATAATTGGCCATTCTTGGTATATTGTAAATTGTTTAGGAGAATAATTTGTAAATAGATCATAAGTTTATACTAAGTAGTACTATGCGGTTGATATTTTAGTCTCTTGTTTATGTTCATAATGAAAGGATTAAAAAGAAACAGATTTTAATGGACGATATGAATCACTTGGACCTTAGTGTGCTAGAATAGATTATAATATGCTATGGACTACTTTAGACAATTAAACTTGTTAAATTGCACATGGAATGATCATTTAAATATGGTTTACTATCCAGGGTTCTAAGATGTACAATAGACAGAAAAGCTTACTTTATCTAATTACTGGTTTTGAGTTATATCTGTAAATAATTAAGACAAAGATTCATTGCTAAGGCAGGCTGGTTGTTTATTTTTGAAATTGTTAGCCTCCTTTGTGGTCCTGTTGTTTCAAAGCAAATTTGAAACTTTGAAATTTGAAACAAATGATCTGAGTTATGTTCTGATCCACAACAGCACCTGAAAAAATGATGCCCTTTGTAGGATTACAAATAAACATGTCTTTAAGGTTAACTGGACACAGGCAAATGTCTCATTCCTTTTTATTTTACCTTCTTTTCTAGTTAATCTTCTGGATTCAAAAGCAATTCAGGGGGAGCTGGGCTGGATTTCCTACCCATCACATGGGGTGAGTTTACTAGACTGTGAAATGGAAAAGTGCAGTTTCAGAACAAAATACACTACTTATCCACTGTTTCCTCTTCATGGTACATTGCAGAATTGCTTATTCTTTACTGAATGTCAAAAAAGCAAAATGTTAGTTGCAATACAGGAAAGTGTTTAGCTGTTTATTGCTAAAATTAATGCATGTGATCTGGGGAAAACATTATAGAATGTAATATAAAACCACTGTTTTTAAAATTACATCTTTATCTGGTAAGATCAATATTTTCACTATTTTCGTACACTACAAATGTATCATTCTGCATTGTTTTATGTGTGAATGTATTTTTAGTTTTCTATTTTCTTCTCTCTCTTATAAAATACAGATCTCCATTTCTCTAATGATATGATTGTTAAAGGGACATGAAACCTAAAAAATTTCTTTCATGATTCGGATAGAGAATACAATTTTAAACGACTTTCTAATTTACTTCTATTATATAATTTGTTTCATTCTATTGGTATCATTTGTGAAAGGAGCAGCAATGCACTACTGGTTTCTAACGGAACACATAGGTGAGCCAATGACAATCGGTATATATATGCAGCCACCAATCAGCAGCTAGAACCTAGGTTCTTTGCTGCTCCTGAGCTTGTCAAGATAAAACTTTCAGCAAAGGATAACAAGAGAAGGAACCACATTAAATAATAGAAATAAACTGGAAAGTTGTTTAAAATTATATTCTCTATCTGAATCACAAAAGAAAATGTGGGTTTCATGTCCCTTTAAGTGTTCATTGATGTGTGACCCCTTATCTTGTCACAATATGTTGTTTTTTTTATGTTCATGTTACACAATTGTTCCATAACGTTGGCTGTTGATTAAAAAAAAGTTTACTAATTAAAAAAAAAAGTTCAAAAGTTTACATCAATTTTTTTTTTTTACTTTAATAAAATAATATAAATCCACTCATACTGGCAGAATTTCCTCAGTCTACAACTGGAGGTTCACTGGGAAAAATCAGACAGTTGAAAGATGGGGATCTTTGTACTCTTATTAAAATTGGGCTGCAATTTCACACCACCAAAGCAGAAGGATCAGGACAGCTGTGATTTTGTTTTCTCCAGCCTTAACTACATACTTGGCAGTTGACCTAAAATTGTGAGATATGTCTATCTCGCTCTAAATATGCCAGCCATATAATGCCAATTCTTAGAACCCTTTGGCTGCCATGGGAGGGAATTCAGCCCTCTTTGTCAAATAAGGGTGTGATTGTGTTATTGTGTAAAAATACAGCTGCTCTAATTAGTTAGAGTTGTATTATTATTATTATTATTATTATTATTATCATCTTTATATTATTATCACAATTATACATATTATACAAAGCCCCTGCAAATGGGGTTAAACACATAACTTAAGTTGTTTTCAGGAGCTAAAATAAGTTGTTGATTATAAGCAGGACATGAATGGCAAGGCAATCAGGAGAGGGGTTTATGCATATAGCTATCAATCACCACCTGTGTGATGCTCTGAACCTGCATAGCTGGTACAAGCATTTAATTATAATACAATTATCTAAGGAATTGTACAATTTTATTATTAAAACTCAATGCTCCTTTAAAAAAATCATTTGATTTGGCAGTAATATTAAATTGCATAACCTTAAAGGGACTTTCCAGCCCAAAAATAGAATCCACAGGGAGGCATTCCAGTTTTGTATAGAAGAATTTTTGCAAAAATGCTTCTAATAAAATCTATAGCTGTTTCAAGAGTGTATTTAAGTATGCTCCATGCATTAGCATTTGAAACGCAGCACTTGCTCATAGAGCCTAAGGCGTTTGTACCATCTGGTAATTACTAATTTGGTAATTGTTGACATGATACAAGTCCTACTGGCGCTCTAAGCCGCTGCAGTATATAAACTGCTGGTGCACTGAGAATATCTAGCTATGCTTTACATGCATGTGCAGAGAAAAATGCTAACGCTAAAATAGTGATAACTTTTACTACACACATTTTTGCTAATACATGTATATTGCAAATATGTTTCTATTCAAAGATGTAATTCATAGATGTACAGTTCAATTTTTGACCGGAATATCCCTTTAAGCCAACACAACCTGGAAGTGGGATTCCAAACAACGTATAATTAAAAAAAAAAAGCATAATACAGTAAGTACATATTCTGTATTTGTTGTCTGAATTTTAGGCTACTGAGTCAGTAAGGGGGTTAAAACAGCGTGATTATGAGGGATGACACTATTTTCTTCTTTCTCATTAAATGTATCCGAACACAGCCAACGTAATTCTATCTGTCCTCTCACCATGAGTGCTTTATATCACAGGTACTTAATATATCTGTCATCATTGTGTCTGATTCTCTTGGCACACCTCATAGTTGACAGCATGCCAAACCTTCTGAAATAGCATTGTCTATTCTATGAATCATTATTTTCTGTAAAAAAAAAAAAAAAAAGTGAAGACCAAACGTTGAATTCTAGACGGCAATAAAATGTTTGAAAAGTACTTAAAGGAAGATGAAAGGCAATAAGAAGCTTCCATGTGCATCTAACATTTTATTTGCCCATATAAAAATGTATACATTTTAACATGGTTTGAAATAGTAAAAACAGAATACGATTCTAATTTATGGGTATTTCAAAATGGAGACATTCATAAGACGTTAGTAAAATATGTTTTATATAGCAGTGTCAGAACCCCCCAC
The DNA here is from genome assembly GCF_027579735.1 of Bombina bombina. Lineage (NCBI taxonomy): Eukaryota > Metazoa > Chordata > Amphibia > Anura > Bombinatoridae > Bombina > Bombina bombina. Next base: position 178,382,454 of record NC_069501.1, read on the forward strand.
AAATTATAGCACAAATCAACTAACTGCAATCACAATGATTTTTTAACTAGATTATAACTAGATTACTATACATTTCAAATAAAGCTCTCAGAGATTCATAAAAATGATACTGTTATAGAAATAAATATCAAATTCAAATTAAGCTGCTTAGTCATAAAATACTCATCCTGGAAAATATTTCTATAGCCATAACATACTGAAAACCCCTTAAAATCTCTGTAGGTATTAAAAATAAGTCTATTTAATTTAGAATTCCATATTTCTGTTCATCTTTTTATACTTCAAAGACTAAACTATATTCTTCTGGCAATGATTAAGTGTTGTATTCTATTGATCTTTGGTTAAATTTGCCACATCAGCTGAAGATATCAAAAGCAAAATATGACAAAGCCGTAGGCAGCGCTGTAGAAAAAAAAAGTCCAACTAAATCTGTTCCCCCCCCCCCAGTTCCGTGGGCCACAAAATGAAAATTCTAAATTTTCTTTGTGAATTAATTTAGCTTCTACTGAGCTAAAAGGTGTTAAACATTTAAATACAGGGTTTGTAAGTTATTCTGCAAATAATTACATAGTACATTTAGTGTAAGCAAATTGAACTATGTCAGTGCTGAAACTCTTTTACATTGTAATGTTAAAACTTTAGTAACTAATTTCCCAATATACGGCTTTAAATAAATTTGCTTTCTTCCTTTCTGCTTAATTTATAAGGCAATATATTTCACCCTTCCCTCTCACATTGAGCTGTACCTCTGCTTGTCTTTTACTTTCTGTACAGTATTTTGACCATGTTCACACTAGCGCCGTGCTAGTGATGTCACAAGATCTGATTGGCTTAGACAGCTAAGACTAAGTACTAATTCTTTGCATATTTGACCAGAGCATATGTAAGCATGAAGATTATACCCATGTATGGTGTAAGATGTAAGCAACATACAATTATACTGGGTGGTAATAGAAAAGAAGTGTGCATGCCTGAAACTTTAGGAACCATTTCTCCAGTATACAGTCAGATAGCAAGATAGATAAAGATAGAGAGAGAGATAAAGGGCTCACTCATGCATTCACAATGTAATATATGGGGCCTAAAGAGAGAGATACCACAAACGAAATAGACAGACAGACTGATAGATGATAGATAGATAGATAGATAGATAGATAGATAGATAGATAGATAGATAGATAGAGAGATAGATAGATAGATAGATAGACAGATAGATAGATAGGTAGATAGAAATATAGATAAAGAGAAAGCTAAAAAGAGAGATATAGATAGACAGATAGATAGATAGATAGATAGATAGATAGATACAAAGAGGTAAAAGAGAGAAAGAAAGAGAGATAGATAGATAGAGAGATTTAAAGTCAGATTATTCTAACATTTGTTTGAAAAGCACAGTCTGTACCTGTTTGTTAATAGTGGAAGACAGCTGGAACTGATACAGAAATTCCACATCCTGTGATTTTAAATTAAAACCATCAAGAAACAATCAACACAATCTTCATGGAACAATTCAGTTACTTTTTTGTCCATAAGGAATTTCAGTTGTTTATGAGAAGGAGCCAAATTATCTAGCGGAAAGCTAATTGTTATAAAATAGACTAATAGCATTTAATCCAGTACATGAGCTGTACATTTAGTAATTCATCATACAGGAAGCAGTATCAGTGCTAACAAAAACCCTTCAGCCCAGACGGCCTCAGTAAAGATGTCCTAAATGCAAGTCTATTTGTAAAACTATATATCTTACAAAAAAATATGTTGCCATTTCAAAACTTTCAAAATTACAGAATTCATAAAGATTTATAACCAGTGAATTATAATATTTGGAGCCTATATTTAATGTAACTTTCAATTCTTGATAAATAGAATGTGTTTCACTGTGAATAATGCTGACATCACAAAAACACATTTAAAACTTAAAATGTGAATGAGTGCATTTTGCAATATACAACCATTCAGTGAAAGCTATTAGTTATCATCTGTGTTTAACCCTTTGAGTGCTAATGACGGCTCTGAGCCGTCACAGAGTTTCCCACTCTGGTGCTAATGATGGCTCAGAGCCATCACTAGCACTCTCCCACCTTGAGGGAGATCTGGGGGCTCCCACCCGCTCCTACCCCATCGATCATGCCTGTAGAGTGACAGGCATCGCCGGGGCTTCCCATTTTGCGTTGTGACGTCATTCGCAATAACGTGATGAAGTCACTGCGCAACTTTAGTTATACTTAATAATGTTAAGTATAGGAGCAGGGGGGCATGCTGCTTAGAAGCCTGTATCTCAGGCATCTAAGCAGCTACAGACCCCCAAGACCCACCATTGGAAAGGTAATCGCATAACCTGTACTGTACTGGTGCAAAGGTCCTCACAGGATATGTGCGTATGCTGCCAAAAAACAGTATTAACTTTTCCTAGAAGTATTTTTTGCTAATGGAAGTAGATTGCAAAAAGTTAAAAACAAACTAACAAACAATAATACAGAACATTGTAGCCTATACTCATTTTTCTTGCCATCTAGTATTTTAGTATCACACAGTAACCAGGGTGCTCTAGCTGCATCTTACTCAGTGGTGTTCTTCAGCGCTAGCACTTGATGACAGCTTAGTAAGTCGTCTGGTGGAGGAATACTCCTGTTCAGGGGTAAACTTCCAAAAGTAGAGTCACAGCATATATCAAAAATAGAAATCTTTATTTCAACTTGATTAAAATCATACAGGTAAAGAAGGGGTCCCCCCAAGAAAAAAGTACAAAGGGGGTCTCTGCCCCTACTGCGGCAGATTCGTTTCAGACTACAAACTTGTTTACTGATACCTAGTAGGGCCAGGCTTAACCTTTTAAAATGTATGTGAGCAATTAATCTGAGAAAAATGAACACCTTGGTAACAGGATTACTATAACAAAGATTTTCAAACAACCACATATATACATTTAAGAATATAGCATATAATAGCTATATGTTTAATATATAACTACAAAATATGTCTCATAAGCTTAAAGTACTTACTGTATATATAGTACATCAATACTAATCCATAGACATTAGTATGTTTGCATAATAATGTAAATATTATTTAAACCAATACTCTAAGAAAACAATGCATTAAAGGTATACTAAACCCATTTTTTTTCTTTAATGATGCAGATAGAGCAGGCAATTTTAAGCAACTTTTTATTTTACTCCTATTATAATTTTTTTCGTTCTCTTGATATCTTTATTTCAAAAAGCAGGAATGAAAGCTTAGCAGCCAGCACATTTTTGGTTCAGCACACTGGATAGCGCTTGCTGATTGGTGTCTACAGTTAGCCACCAATCAGCAAGCACTACCCAGGTGCTGAACCTAAAATGGGCCGGCTATAAGATTTCATTCCTGCTTTTGAAATACAGATACCAAGGGCTCCATGTACGAAGCAGCGAATGCTGCTCCGGAGCCCTTGTGGGGCAGGTTCGCATATGCAAGCCTGCTTCCCGCAATGTAAGAAGCAGCGGTCATTAGACCGCTGCTTCTTACACCCTACGCCACCTCTGAGGTGGCGAGGGAAAATCACAGAGAGCTCACTCGCGGTGATTGACAGCCCCTTCAGTCGCACGATTGGTCGTGCGAATGAAGGGGCGGGCATTACACACTCCGATGAGTGTGTAATGATACATACGGGCAAGCGGATCAACAGATCCGATGCCCATGTGTAGCAAAGGCAGACGGAAAGCTTTGTGAGTTGAGAAGCTGTCCGCCCACCGCTTAGTACATGGAGCCCCAAGAGAACAAAGAAAAATTGATAATTGGAGTAAATGAGAAAGTTGCTTAAAATGACATGCTCTATTCGAATCATGAAGGAAAAAATTGGGTTTAATATTCCTTTAATTATTACATTTCCATATAAATAACAAAAATTGTGGCTGACATGTTTTTAAATGGAAAATCTAAAAGACTTCCATTTCATCCAATTGTTTTCTCCCTCTCCACCTCTAGGGCCTTTGGGTATGGAATCAATACCCTGTATTCTCAGCAATGAACTATCTGACATATGTAACTTATGGACATGTTTAGCAATCCAATACCCTGTCTCTTATAGTTCGCTTGTCTCTTACAGTTCACTTTGTTCTACCTGTATACTGTTTATTGCATCTCATACATGTTAGCACACAAATCACATCGGTGGTATAAGCAGATGATACATATATTTAAAGCGGCATGAATCCCAAAGATTTTCTTTCATTATTCAAATACAGCATACAATTTTAAACAACTTTTCAATTTACTTCTATTATCAAATTTGCTTCAGTCTCTTGGTATCCTTTGTTGAAGGAGCTGTAATGCTCTACTGGGAGATAGCTGGAAGCCAGTGACAAGAGGCATATATGGGCAGCCACCAATCAGCAGCTTCTGAGCCTACCTAGGTATACTTTTCAACAAAGGATCCAAAGAGAATGAAACAAATTAGATAATAGAATTAAATTGAAATGTTTAAAATGGTATGCCCTGTCTGAATCATGAAAGAAACATTTTTGGTTTCATGTCCCTTTATTAGCATTTTCTTTTTTTGGAGCTTGGAACTTTAACATCCCCACCTGAATAATGTGTGAGCTAGTTTTACATTTAAATCACCCTTTCCTTTTTGTTAATCACATGGTGTAGTGTTTTGAATTGTAGGTAACAGCGGCGGACAATATATTCTGAATAGTTTTTACTTTTCCTGAAACAAATTTACATCCCTTTTGTACCGTATTAGAAAGACTGGGCCATTGTATAACTTTTAATCAAGCTGGAATAACGTTTTTTTCTAATTTGAATACACGCTGTTACGCTACTTTTGGAAGCGGTGTGAGAAAGATTTCTTCTTCTATTTTCTTTGTAAGTTAGATCTGAATATTGTGTTATTCTACTTCCCAAAAGAAAGTGAAATGCTTTATACTGGATTCTGAACACTTATCCTGCAACATCCTTCACAGTGATTTATTGATCAGTGTTGGAGCTCATTTTTTATCTGTCCCTAACTGACTATGGCAAAAGAGCTAAGATAGACATATTCAAGAGGCTTTTCAAATTATATATTCCTCAGACTTAAAAAAAAATATTGTTCGCTAACAAAATGACAGTTTTAAAGGCTTTTAAAACATTTATTTTGTAGGTAGATATTTTTAATGACGTGTTTAATTGCTGATGTATAAAAGATTGCTTTCATTTCTGTGCAAATGTATTGCAACATTACTTCTCATATTTGAAATGTGCTAATTTGCTGTTCAAATTTGGCTTCATATTTATTTTCCTTTAAGACTGCTGCAAACCATTTAAGGGTAAGAAAGTTGGATAGGGCTGTTTGGGGTCACTTTGAGAGAAAGTACTATATGATGACTACTGGTAAAACAATTGTTCTGTAAAATTTGTAAACAGCATTTTATTGGTGTTCAGTTCTGTAATCATTTCCATGTGCAGCTGAGGCAAATCTATGTCAATTCAGTTTGTATTTCTGATTTACATTTTACCAGAAACGTTTAAATTAGAACGAAACACAAGAATGTTCTTTTTTTTATTTAAGTAGTTCTTTCCTTTTTACAGTCTACTTCTAATTGATGCCTTTTGTACTATTTTGTGTGATCACTCCTTTTCTTCTTGTAAAATAAAGCATTATTTGTTTTTTTAGCAGAAGTAAATGAATTCCTTAAGGCTGATGTTTTGATGTATCTCTATCCAACAACCACATACCATCCAACAAAGAAAAATATATCTATTGGTTCTACTATGTTTCTCACAATCTCATGCTGATTATCTGTTGAAAGTTCATATCTCTGTTTTTCTCATAACTGCAGAGTTTAAAATGATCAGAAAAAAATGAGTCCACTCTTCTCTGAAACTACTGACGAAAGTTAAAGGGGAATAAAAGTGCAAACATAATATGATCTAATAAGTTAACCTCTGTAAATAGGTTAAACACATAGTTAAAGTTATCTTAAATGCAGCAATTCTATACTTGGAGCTAGCTGACCTGTTAAGCCAATGAAAAGAGGCATATATGTGTAGCCACCAATCACCAGCTTTGTCCTGGTAGTGCATTACTTCTCCTGAGCATGCCTAGGTATGCATTTTAGCAAAGGATACCAAGCAGATGAAGTACATTTGATAATAAAAGTATCTTGAAAAGTCTCTTAAAATGGGCTAAGCTCTATCTCTCCCACCCCCACTGTGAGGCTTATTTCCAGTGCAGTCTCCTGTTTACATATATTTTCTACAGAGAATACAGCTATATTCATATTTTCAATATAGATGGAAGTTTAAGCAGGTCAAAGCAGCTTATTCAAATAACAAAATAAAAGTAATTGAGTAATTTGTAAAAACAAAATAAAAAAATGCACCCAGAAGGTAAAATAGATAAATGGGAAAACATTAAAGAGAGACTAAATCCAGATTTTTTTTTCTTTCATGATTTAGAAAGAGTGTGCAATTTTAAACAACTTTCTAATTTACTTCTATTATCTAATTTGCATAATTCTCTTGATATCCTTTGTTGAAAAGTATATCTAAATAGGCTCAGTAGCTGCTGATTGGTGGCTGGACATAGATGCCTCATGTGATTGGCTCACCCATGTGCATTGCTATTTCGTCAACAAAGGATATCTAAAGAATGAAGCAAATTAATGTAAGCAAATTGGAATGTTCATGAAAGAAAAAATGGGGGTTTCATGACCCTGCAAATGGGGGAAAATAACCCAATGTCTCCTTTTCTCCAGCTTTGCTCCTAAATCCTGTAGCCCAGAGTCTATGGATTTTTGTATTAACGTGCAGTGTACATATCTGTTAGTTAGGCACCTGGATTCAACCAAATGGTAAGCAAAGAAAACAAGACACAAAATCCATCAACATTTTCACACCTGATTTACTCTGTTTTGCTTTTTGTGTGTGTGGGAAATATATAAATCATGTTCCTTAAAATGCTGGCTATTATTTTGTTCACATGGGAAAGTATTTCTTCTAAAAGAGAATTTCTTTTGTTTTCTTGTATATTAGATTATTTTGCTACAACCATCCTAATATTAAACAAATCTTCATGAAAATATATTTTTCTCTGATTGGAACTAAGAAGACAAAACAAATTGATGTTTTATTATGTAATACTTTACAATCATAAAAGTGTCTTCTCTTTAAAGGGAATATAATTGCAGATAGCCATGATCCATCTATAATAATTTTTTGACATACAAGATGCATCAACATCTATACTGTTGTTGGCGAATCTTCCCTAGAGCGTATAGAATTTTAAGTTGAACAGTTCTGCAGTACAAATTCATGACTGCACATGCCTGTGCAGTGACTAAGCTTTCTACACCAGACAGATTGATAAATTGAGACCTTTATTTCCTTCTGTTTGCTGGAATTTTGTTTAATACTGTTCAGTGATACAATTCCACAAACTAACCATTTGTGAATACCACTGCAAATGGTAAAAAAGAGCAAGTGCTTAGTCTTCTTTGACAAGGTGTTATAAAATATATGCAAGCAAAATCTGTCCTATTTGCTTTTTCTTATTGATGATATACACAATTTAACCTCTGTCCTCTGGCATGCTACCTATAAGGCACATTTATGTCAGGCAAACAAAAAACTGTTCAAGTAGCCGAAGTCTTAGTATTACACAGATTTTTATTTGTATAGATATTTGTGAAACTTGGAAACGTACTATTACAGTCAATAATGCATTAATGATTGTTTTTTAAACGTTTCCCATTATCTGCGAATCTAAAATTCCCTCATAAATTTGTCTTGTTAGCTTGATGTACTGTATATGCCTCCATTATTTCATTTTTAAATATAAATACACACAAATGCACACACACATACAGTATAAATATACACACACAGTATATATATATACATGTAGGCAAACTTGGGTATGAAATTCACTTAATAGAACTGCCGCACACAATGCATTTTTATTAAAATATGTATGGTAATTTTGTTGCCTATATATATATATATATATATATATATATATATATATATATATATATATATATATATATATATATATATATTATAAGGTATTTGTAGAGCGCCACCAGATTCCGCATCGCTATATATATATATATAAATCTAGTGGTAGTTTTTTATGTTTATATCATACACATCTTGTTAATTAAGGCGGACAATATCTGAACGCTAATATTTCAGTACAAGTATTAAAGGACATAAATAAAGCTCAGGAAAACCTAATTTGATAAATGTTTCCGCGGACTAAATATTTAAGCTCTTTAGAGTAGAAGTAAATTATAGGTTTATCTAAACGTTTTTTCCAATGCTTGTGTGGTTGTACTGCAACTGATTAGTTGCGGTATCTCAATGGTGGAAGCAATCTCCAGACAAATAGGCAACTCATTGCATTTTCCCTATTTGTGTTAAAAATGTGAAATGACTTATTTCATTATTTGTGCGATCGATCATTTTTTAATTTGTGAAATATATTGGTGTAGGTTGGGTTTCATTTTTCCAGTGGTTTAAAGAAATGTGCTTCAGCTGTTTTTCCAGAACAGTAAGTCAAATTTGCATCTCGGGATAGCAGTGCCTATTTCCCAGCCTTAACTCGTTTGCTTTGAAGTACCATCTTATCCCTTGTGGGTAGGATTTTGTATTCTTCTTAGTGTGTCAGCACAAATGTAGACCATTTGTGGAAAGTTATCCGAGTGAGCATATTGGATCTCTTCAATGTTGAAGCCTTTTGGGTTCAAAATTAAATTTAAAAAGCTTTACACTGAAAGAGGAGCTTGCTTGTAAATTATTGTAGGTACAACATTATAATTACTATAAAATAATATGTATTATAATTGTTAGGGACATTACTGAGCAGCAATTAGAATACTTGCCTGCCTTTGATTTAACCCCTTGGCTGGAATTTATCTGTATTTAAATGAATATGGTCTGGCAGCTAGGAAGTTAATTAGTTTTATGTTATAGTGTTTCAGCAACAAATCTAAACTATACACAATATAATATTATATTCTGACTGTGCTCTTATATTTATGATTTATGAAACTGTATAACTACATGTTCTTGGAAGTCACTGCAAGAACATATAATTTTTCCCTTCTGTACTATTGATAGCAAGTATTTCCCTTTGGTATAAAAGTAAGGAAAACATTATAGTTTGGCTTCAAAAGTAGTAATAGTAGATATACAGATATGCCCTTCTGCATTCTGTCTTTTAATATTTTAATTTCTTGACTGTGTGGGTGGGCTAATTATTAGCATATTTTTAGAAATATAAGTAAATGGTTATTAGAAATAAGTAATGTGTTACTAATATTCTTAACCCAGTAACCTTAGCTAACAATAGTGTTTTACTGGCATTCTAAGGTCTAAGTCTAAATTCTCATTGTAGAGAAGCTTTCTGCTTTAACTTTCCACTTTAAGGCTAACTTGTATTTTAATTTTGTGAAGAGCATCAACTGCATTCTGTACAATAAATGTTTTTAGTTTAAATGAATTTCACACCATGATACTTAAATCCAGTGTTAGCGTCCCCTGAAATGATCAGTGTCTTGACTCCCTTGATCTGTTTAAAGTGGTAGCACATTTGTCTAGGTCTTAAATAGAAGATTGCATTCTAATTAAATGATGTCACTTTGCCAGCAGCTGTCTACAAAGTACAATATAGCAAACTTCTAAAATAAATGAAATGTTGTGAGAAATATAATAGTATCATTTTATCTGGTTCACAATATTAGATGCCCCAAAGCGTTCCATTTTATTTAAGTTTGAATATGTAAATGTCTATTTCAAAACCTATTATGATTTAAATTTGCTCCTCAAACAAAAAGTCGCTAGAGTGTCTTTGTTACTGTAACTCATTACAACTATTTCTAGAACTGATTTTAAAGAGGTGGCCAGCGCATCATTTTTACAATGCCATATAAGCAGTTATGTCACAATATAAAGCTATACAACAATTTTTTACAGTTCTAACATAAGCATTTGGAAAAGAAAAAAACATTTTCGAAATGTTTGCATTTTTTAATATGGCTGCCATACCATATGACCTATACTTTCAACACGAACACATGTAACTCTATGTGATAATATATGGTTATACAGCAAATTTCACAGCTTAAACATAAGTGGTTGGAAAGAAAACACATTTTCGAAACTTTCACGTAAACAAATATGGCTGCCACAGCTTGTGACTAATTCCTTCAACATGAACAACTGTGAATCTAGGTCACAATATTATGTTATACAGCAAGTTTCACAGTCCTAACATAAGCGGTTGCAGAGAAAATAGATTTTCGAACTTTTTGCATAAAACAAAATGGCTGCCAGATCATATAATATACCGCCTCCATATTATGCACATATTATCACCATAGCTGTCAATAAACATGGCAAAAATAAAGCATTTTTGTAAAACGTTTTTTGTTTTATTATTAATTTGAAAATATCGTTAAGCATTTTTGAACAATTCAAAATGGCTGCCAAACTACATGACCTATCAACTTCTCTTGAACAAATCTGAATGTTAGTCATAAGATAACTCTATAAACAAAATTTCAAGTCTGTCCCATAAGCGGTTTCGGAGAAGATTTTTGTAGTTTTTAAAAACAGCGTATACGAAACAAAATGGCCGCCACACAGTGTATGGCTTTCATATTGCACACACTAATGCTCACCATAGACCTCAATTTGCAAAAGTTTCATGAAAATTTGCAAAAGTTTCATGAAAATTTGCAAATGTTTTATTTCACAAAGGCGACTGCGCAGTGCAAATTTTAACTGCAATATTGTCTTTGAAGGTTATTACTATGTGTAATCATGTGTCTATTACACTTTAATATTGTTAAATAATGTAAAACTAATGCATAAAGTGAAAATTTACGCAATTAAATGTCGATAAAAAGGTTAATGTCTCACAGCAGCCATGTTGATTATGGAAAAATCGCAGTTTAAATAAACTTGGTAGAGGACCTTGCAAGGAGCATATGTGCAAAATTGCGCATCATTGCACTAAGCGGTTTAAGAGAAGAAGATGTTTGAATATTTTCGCAAAATCCAAGATGGCTGCCACATCATGTGACCAAGGCACTTCTCTTGAGCAATAGCAATTTTAGGTCATAGTATCACTAAGCACAGCAAGTTTCAAAGTTGTAACATAAGCAGTTCCAGAGCTAAAGATTTTTAAGCATTTGTCGAAATTTGTCGCAAAAAGCAATATGGCTGCCAGAGCATGTGACCTATGAGTTCAATTTAGCATGAGATGTAGCACAGCAATAGGCTGTACCAGCATACCTGATTTTAAGAGCTTTGCAAAAACAGTTAAGCAGTTATGGGCAATTCTTCAGGAGAAGAAGGTAAGTATTTGTAAAATTCGGTGCAATGTAAACTTTCTTGAATGAAAGGGCCCCTGTTTTTAATATTTTTTTTAAAAAATCGGGCACTTTATCATGAAAGTTGACTTTCACTTTAAGGAAATCTTGTTCCATTTAGGAAACATTCTAATTATTAGCAATAACCATTTTGATACAAATACTAGCTATCTAATCAATGAGACTGAACTCAGAACTAATAAGAAACCGATACATATAGATTAACCTAAATACACTATTTTTTGGTATCTCTTTACAGTTTGTTTTCCTTACTTATGCTTTTCTTTTATAGAGTTTCACTGAAGCTTAACCTCACATTAATAGCATTTTTGGCAAATCCCTTTGGCCTAAAGTTAACATATGAATTCCACTGCGCGATTAGACATAATTCCAGACAGCATGGTGAATTGATATCGAAGTTTTATGTAGAAAGCCTAAATTACTGGTGAGGGACTTTGCGGCTAACCATTTATATGACAATTTTTAGAATAAGCATTTTATATTTACAAGAATATTTTAGGATGTTTACATTTTTCTTTAAAATGTCCAACCAGTTAGGCTAAAGTACATGACTCATTACATGAGTGTCTACTGCATTAATCACTTGAGCATGTTTAAATGTAATAAAAAATACATTAAGTTTGATAGAATATATATATATATTTATATAATATATATATATATATATATATATATATATATATATATATATATATATATAAAATTTATATATATATAATTTGTATATATATATATATATATATATATATATATATATATATATATATATATATATATATATACACAGTATATATAAACAAATATCCACAATGTCTGGATTTAGACCATGAAGATATATTTATTAGGTACGTTTTGGGGAACAAGACACCCCTTTCTCATATACTCAAATATATATTATGGGCATGTACGTATTTATGGTAAGTGGGACTGATGTAGAAGGAATGAGGAAAAGAAAGAGAGACAAAAAAATGAAAGAAAGAAAGAGAAAGATTATTTTTTTTTAGAAAGTATTAAAAGTTTTATGTGTATATAAGTTATAAACATGTATGTATTCATGATTCAAATAATTGATGAATAAGAAAAAATATAGAACATTTTTCTATTAAAAAATATTATTATCAAATATGAAAGTCTATTTTTTATTAGTATAAATTAATTATATTCACTCTTAAAATAAGCTAGTCTTTTAACATGATGGGAAACATGGCATCATTAACCCCTTTGCTCCTAAGCTTTTTTCACATTCTTGTTCTAAGATTATTTTGAGCTTTTTGTGCTGCTTACATTTAAACACAATTTTCATATATGTATGAAGCAGATTCTACATGTAAAATTATTATATTTTATTGCAGGTGATAAGGCTGCAACAAAACACTATGGGGCCTAGTTATCAAGCCGTCAACCTCAAATACGCTGGAATTCCGCAGCGTATTTGTGGCGAGGCTAATTCGCCTTAGTTATCAAAGGCTCGAGACCGGCAAAAGTAGAATTTTGTGACGTAAACTTCGATCCGCCGGACTCAGTCCGACACAGATCGATTCTTACGTCACTCCAGATGTTCCGCACACAAGTGCGGCACAATCTCACTACTTTTGCCAGTTATCAAATGACTAGCAGGTACGCTCGGCACTTTTATGGCCCAGCGTACCTGGTTTTCAAACCGCCACCCCTAGAGGCGGCGGATCCCATAGGAATCAATGGGAGTCTGACCATAGCGAAAGTACAAGTTCGCTGTTGCCAGACATCCCATTGATTTCTATGGGAGATGTCTACACCTAACACCCTAACATGTACCCCGAGTCTAAACGCCCCTAATCTGCCCCACCTACACCGCCGCAACTAAATAAAGTTATTACCCCCTAAACCGCCGCTCCCGGAGCCCACCGCAAGCTACTCTATACATATTAACCCCTAAACCGCCGCTCCCGGAGCCCACTGCAACTATAATAAATGTATTAACCCCTAAACCGCCGCTCCCTGAACCCGCCGCAACCTATATTAAACTTATTAACCCCTAATCTGCCCCCCCTACACCGTCGCCACCTATAATACATTTATTAACCCCTATCCTGCCCCCCACTACGCCGCCGCCACTGTAATAAAATTATTAACCCCTAAACCTAAGTCTAACCCTAACCCTAACACCCCCCTAACTTAAATATTAATTAAATAAATCTAAATAATATTTCTATTATTAACTAAGTTAATCCTATTTAAAACTAAATACTTACCTTTAAAATAAACCCTAATATAGCTACAATATAAATAATAATTATATTGTAGCTATCTTAGGATTTATTTTTATTTTACAGGCAAATTTCAATTTATTTTAACTAGGTACAAAAGCTATTAAATAGTTATTAACTATTTAATAGCTTACCTAGATAAAATAAAGACAAATTTACCTGTAAAATAAATCCTAACCTAAGTTACAATTACACCTAACACTACACTATACTTTAATAAATTATTCCTATTTAAAACTAAATACTTACCTGTAAAATAAACCCTAATATAGCTACAATATAAATAATAATTATATTGTAGCTATCTTAGGATTTATATTTATTTTACAGGTAACTTTGTATTTATTTCAGCTAGTTAGAATAGTTATTAAATAGTTATTAACTATTTAATAACTACCTAGCTAAAAGAAATACAAAATTACCTGTAAAATAAATCCTAACCTAAGTTACAATTAAACCTAATACTACACTATCATTAAATTAATTAAATAAACTACCTACAAATAACTACAATTAAATACAATTACATAAACTAACTAAAGTACAAAAAATAAAAAAAGCTAAGTTACAAAAAATAAAAAAATAAGTTACAAACATTTTAAAAATATTACAACAATTTTAAGCTACTTACACCTAATCTAAGCCCCCTAATAAAATAACAAACCCCCCCAAAATAAAAAAATGCCCTACCCTATTCTAAATTAAATAAAGTTCAAAGCTCTTTTACCTTACCAGCCCTTAAAAGGGCCATTTGTGGGGGCATGCCCCAAAAAGTTCAGCTCTTTTGCCTGTAAAAGAAAAATACAACCCCCCCCCAACATTAAAACCCACCACCCACATACCCCTAATCTAACCCAAACCCCCCTTACGAAAACCTAACACTAATCCCCTGAAGATCATCCTACCTTGAGTCGTCTTCACTCAGTCGAGCAGCGATGGAACCGAAGTGGACATCCGGAGCGGAAGAAGTTAATCCTCCAAGCGGCGCTGAAGAAATCTTCCATCCGATGAAGTCATCATCCAGGCGGCGCTGAAGAAGTCTTCGATCCGGGCGATGTCATCTTCCAAGAGGCGCTGAAGAGGTCTTCTATCCGGGCGATGTCATCTTCCAAGCCGGGTCTTGAATCTTCCTCCCGCTGACGCGGAACATCCTTCTTCACCGACGGACTACGACGAATGAAGGCTCCATCAGCCAATCAGATTTTTCCTACCTTAATTCCGATTGGCTGATAGAATCCTATCAGCCAATCGGAATTGAGGGGACGCCATCTTGGATGACGTCCCTTAAAGGAGCCTTCATTCATCGTAGTCCGTCGGTGAAGAAGGATGTTCCGCGTCGGCGGGAGGAAGATTCAAGACCCGGCTTGGAAGATGACATCGCCCGGATAGAAGACCTCTTCAGCGCCTCTTGGAAGATGACATCGCCCGGATCGAAGACTTCTTCAGCGCCGCCTGGATGATGACTTCATCGGATGGAAGATTTCTTCAGCGCCACTTGGAGGATTAACTTCTTCCGCTCCGGATGTCCACTTCGGTTCCATCGCTGCTGAAGACGACTCAAGGTAGGATGATCTTCAGGGGATTAGTGTTAGGTTTTTGTAAGGGGGGTTTGGGTTAGATTAGGGGTATGTGGGTGGTGGGTTTTAATGTTGGGGGGGTTGCATTTTTCTTTTACAGGCAAAAGAGCTGAACTTTTTGGGGCATGCCCCCACAAATGGCCCTTTTAAGGGCTGGTAAGGTAAAAGAGCGTTGAACTTTATTTAATTTAGAATAGGGTAGGGCATTTTTTTATTTTGGGGGGGGTTTGTTATTTTATTAGGGGGCTTAGATTAGGTGTAATTAGCTTAAAATTGTTGTAATATTTTTAAAATGTTTGTAACTTATTTTTTTATTTTTTGTACTTTAGTTAGTTTATGTAATTGTATTTAATTGTAGTTATTTGTAGGTAGTTTATTTAATTAATTTAATGATAGTGTAGTATTAGGTTTAATTGTAACTTAGGTTAGGATTTATTTTACAGGTAATTTTGTATTTCTTTTAGCTAGGTAGTTATTAAATAGTTAATAACTATTTAATAGCTTTTGTACCTAGTTAAAATAAATTGAAATTTGCCTGTAAAATAAAAATAAATCTTAAGATAGCTACAATATAATTATTATTTATATTGTAGCTATATTAGGGTTTATTTTAAAGGTAAGTATTTAGTTTTAAATAGGATTAACTTAGTTAATAATAGAAATATTATTTAGATTTATTTAATTAATATTTAAGTTAGGGGGGCGTTAGGGTTAGACTTAGGTTTAGGGGTTAATAATTTTATTACAGTGGCGGCGGTGTAGTGGGGGGCAGGATAGGGGTTAATAAATTTATTATAGGTGACGGCGGTGTAGGGGGGGCAGGATAGGGGTTAATAGGTTTAATATAGGTTGCGGCGGGTTCAGGGAGCGTCGGTTTAGGGGTTAAACAATTTATTTAGTTGCGGCGAGGTGCGGAATCAGCAGGATAGGGGTTAATAATTTTATTATAGAGGGCGACGGTATAGGGGGGGCAGGATAGGGGTTACTAGGTATACTGTAGGTGGCAGCGGTGTCCGGGAGCGGCGGTTTAGGGGTAAATACATTTATCAGAGTTGCGGCAGGGTCTAGGAGCGGCGGTTTAGGGGTTAATACATTTATAAGACTTGCGGCAGGGTCTAGGAGCGGCGGTTTAGGGGTTAGTAACTTTATTTAGTTGCGGGGGGCTCCGGGGGCGCCGGTATAAGGGGTAGAACAGTGTAGTTTAGTGTGAGTGCTTAGTGACAGGCTAGCAAGAAAGCTGTCAAACAGCCGAAGAGCAGCGAGATCGGATGAGTGATAACTCTCACAGTCCGCTGCTCATCGCCCCACGGCTTTTTGACAGCTTTATTTGATAACTTAGGCGAACGTATTCAAGGTCCGCGGCGGCGAAGGTAGGCGAGCTTAGGCGGGCGTATTGGGCCGGCGAAGGCAGAAAAGTAGACGGCTTGATAACTACCCCCCTATGTTTTTGTTATGATTTTAGTAATTTACATTGAAAATAGCCAGATGTTACTGTGAACACCTTACTAAGGGCCAGATTACAAGTGGAGCTCGATCGTTAACTGAGCTAGAATAAGCTTTTTGTGCACGTCAGGTTCTGCTCGTATTTCAATTTGAAAGTAAACTTTTTTCGCTCATGCTCTAACCCGACACGAGTTAAAAGCTGAACTTACAAAATTGTGCGCGATAACCTATTCCCCTATAGAAGTCAATGGAGCAAAAAAAGTGGAAAAAAAGATTAACACCCAACTCGCTCGCAAACTTGATCGTTTATTCTCAAGTGTGCTAACCCGACATGAAAATATGAATATCTCACATTCCAATATTCTTCACATAGAAGAATATGTTCTATTTATTTATAAATACACATTTATATATATATATATAGGATGGTATTTTGGTATAATATGTATCTATACCTATATATTATTTTATTATTATTATACTTTACAGGGAGTGCAGAATTATTAGGCAAGTTGTATTTTTGAGGATTAATTTTATTATTGAACAACAACCATGTTCTCAATGAACCCAAAAAACTCATTAATATCAAAGCTGAATAGTTTTGGAAGTAGTTTTTAGTTTGTTTTTAGTTTTAGCTATTTTAGGGGGATATCGGTGTGTGCAGGTGACTATTACTGTGCATAATTATTAGGCAACTTAACAAAAAACAAATATATACCCATTTCAATTATTTATTTTTACCAGTGAAACCAATATAACATCTCAACATTCACAAATATACATTTCTGACATTCAAAAACAAAACAAAAACAAATCAGTGACCAATATAGCCACCTTTCTTTGCAAGGACACTCAAAAGCCTGCCATCCATGGATTCTGTCAGTGTTTTGATCTGTTCACAATCAACATTGCGTGCAGCAGCAACCACAGCCTCCCAGACACTGTTCAGAGAGGTGTACTGTTTTCCCTCCTTGTAAATCTCACATTTGATGATGGACCACAGGTTCTCAATGGGGTTCAGATCAGGTGAACAAGGAGGCCATGTCATTAGATTTTCTTCTTTTATACCCTTTCTTGCCAGCCACGCTGTGGAGTACTTGGACTCGTGTGATGGAGCATTGTCCTGCATGAAAATCATGTTTTTCTTGAAGGATGCAGACTTCTTCCTGTACCACTGCTTGAAGAAGGTGTCTTCCAGAAACTGGCAGTAGGACTGGGAGTTGAGCTTGACTCCATCCTCAACCCGAAAAGGCCCCACAAGCTCATCTTTGATGATACCAGCCCAAACCAGTACTCCACCTCCACCTTGCTGGCGTCTGAGTCGGACTGGAGCTCTCTGCCCTTTACCAATCCAGCCACGGGTCCATCCATCTGGCCCATCAAGACTCACTCTCATTTCATCAGTCCATAAAACCTTAGAAAAATCAGTCTTGAGATATTTCTTGGCCCAGTCTTGACGTTTCAGCTTGTGTGTCTTGTTCAGTGGTGGTCCTCTTTCAGCCTTTCTTACCTTGGCCATGTCTCTGAGTATTGCACACCTTGTGCTTTTGGGC
Organism: Bombina bombina; assembly: GCF_027579735.1. Classification (NCBI taxonomy): domain Eukaryota; kingdom Metazoa; phylum Chordata; class Amphibia; order Anura; family Bombinatoridae; genus Bombina; species Bombina bombina. The sequence goes on from NC_069501.1 coordinate 178,400,636, forward strand.
ACTCCAGTGATGTTGCAGTTCTGAAATATGGCCAAACTGGTGGCAAGTGGCATCTTGGCAGCTGCACGCTTGACTTTTCTCAGTTCATGGGCAGTTATTTTGCGCCTTGGTTTTTCCACACGCTTCTTGCAACCCTGTTGACTATTTTGAATGAAACGCTTGATTGTTTGATGATCACGCTTCAGAAGCTTTGCAATTTTAAGAGTGCTGCATCCCTCTGCAAGATATCTCACTATTTTTGACTTTTCTGAGCCTGTCATGTCCTTCTTTTGACCCATTTTGCCAAAGGAAAGGAAGTTGCCTAATAATTATGCACACCTGATATAGGGTGTTGATGTCATTAGACCACACCCCTTCTTATTACAGAGATGCACATCACCTAATATGCTTAATTGGTATTAGGTTTTCGAGCCTATACAGCTTGGAGTAAGACAACATGCATAAAGAGGATGATGTGGTCAAAATACTCATTTGCCTAATAATTCTGCACTCCCTGTATTTATGAAGCACCAACATATTCCGCAGCGCTGTCCATGGATACAATTCATTTAAATAAAACAATGATATAAAACTTGTAAGAGACAGGATTAACAAACACATACAGGAGGAATTGAGGGCCCTATTCCCATGGAAACTTACAATCTAGATATACCGGTATATAAATATATAGGAATATCTATTTATAAATACTTAGGACATATTCTGCTATGTGCAGAACATTGGAATGTGAAATATTTACAGTAAATACATAGTTAAAACCATTATTAAATATGAATATTGCATAAATATGTTTTTTCATGTTTTCATCTGCTTAACTGCAAAGGGCTCCAATGCCCTTTTATATATGTCTATATATGTGTACATATGTATTTATGGGTTTATAGGTGTATATATGCCTGTAAATACATATATACACATATAAATACACACACTCATTTAAGCAGTCACCAAACAAATGATGTCTCCAACCAGGGTGCAAAAAAGTTAATATATAGTAAATCCAAGAAAATATGTACTCTCTGAGGCCTATGTATCAAAGGTCTTGCGGACCTGATCCGACAGTGCGGATCAGGTCTACAAGACCTCGCTGAATGCGGAGAGCAATACGCTCTTCGTATTCAGCATTGCACCAGTAGCTCACAAGAGCTGCTGGTGCAACGCCGCCCCCTGCAGACTCGCAGGGAAGTGTCAATCAACCCGATTGTACTCGATCGGGTTAAATTGTGGCGATTCCTGTCTGCCTGCTCAGAGCAGGCAGACAGGGTTATGGAGCATCGGTCTTTAGACCGCTGCTTTATAACTGCTGTTTCTAGCGAGTCTGAAGACTCGCCAGAAACACGGGCCCACAAGCACCATACGGAGCTTGATAAATGGGCTTCTCTGCGTTTAACAAAAATACAATCTTTACTTGCGTCATTTATGTATGTATCTCTATGTTAAAGCCCTTTGCCTGCCTTTTTTTCTAACCTCGTATCTTTGAGCCCTCATAACTTTTTTGTGCAATATTTATTTTAAATATTTGTTGTTGATAGCGTTATTATGAGTGTAACTGTTATTTGTAATGCATTTTTGAAGTGTTTTGTGACACTTTTTTGTTTTTTTGCGAAACTGTTAACCAGAGCTCTGAAGTCGAGCTAACCCGATGCTCATTCACTTCAATTGCACTCAATCAATTGTGTTTACTTTCAACTTGTAATATGAGCGAAAAACCCGATGTGCACAACCATTTTTGTTTATGGGGGGTATTATTTTCATTTGAAAGAGAAGACAATTCTCTTTCAAATTAGGGTTTTTGATTGGCTGTAGCTTGTAAGGGAGCTGAGATCGATTGGTTTGAATTACTTCCTGCTATCCAGCTACACAGGCACCTCCCCTTTGTGACATCATTATGCTTGTGGCGACGTCACCAGAACAGCTCCTGATTGCACACATGCCGCGGTGTGCATGACAAGAATGTCTCGTCATGCTCAATGAAGCGGTTAATTATCATTATTTCTATTTCATCACAAACGTTCAACATATCACTCCGCAAGTGATAGAATAATTATTTTTTTACAGAATATATTTTTTTAAATGGATTTTTTTGGTGACATACTAAGGCAAATTATTGGTATAAACCTCAGTCACCTCTATACCCTTGTGTTATCTTTTTTTTCATTTTCCTTCAGCCAAATGACTGGGGATTATGGGTAAGTGAAGTGACACTTAACAGCTCTGCTGGGGTGCTCTTTGCCTCTTCCTGCTGGCCAGGAGTTTAATTCCCACTAGTGATTGGAATTAAATTGTGGACTCTCCATGCCCGGAAATAAATACATTTATCAGGTAAGCATACATTTTATTATTTATGAATGTATTTTGATTTTAAATAGAAGCATTTTTGCAATATTTCCACTAGAAAAAATGCTTCTAGCATAAATTATCACTGTTTAAGTGGCACACATTGAAACCTCCCAACTGTACTGGTGTGAGCGGGACAATAACAAATTCTGAGTGCTGTCACACAGCTAGCAATCCTATATTGAACATGTTTTGCATTTTATATATTTTATCACTAGATGTAAAGGCCAATCTGTTCCTTACAACTAGTACAGAATATATACTGTAAATAATTATTTGATACAATTAATAATAGTTTTAGTGAAGTGGGCAAAAATGACAGTTTCCACTGACAGAAAGAGGAACAACTTTCCAATTTACATCTGTTATCAAAAATGTTTGATTCTCTTGGTATCTTTTGTTAAAGGAGTGGCAATGCAGTTCTAAGAGGTGGTTGACCACATTGGGTGAGCCTATGACAAGGGGCATATATCTGCAACCACCAATTAGCAGCTTCACCCCAATAGTAAACTTCTGCTCCTGAGACTAACTAGGCATGCTTTTAACAAAAAATACCAAGAGAACAAAGCAAATTAGATAACAGAAGTAATTTGGAAATTAAATTTAATTTTCTATCTTTATCGTGAAAAGTAATAAAAAAAAAATCAAGAAATAACTTTTATTATATTACTGATTGGAGATATTCCATCCCCCCTTTTATTTCATGTTATGTAATGTAGTGACTTAGAGACTGGTCCCACTCACTCTGTACATAGTGTTGGTAACATGCGCTCCTGATAGAAAAAATACAGTTACCCAGGTAAACAGTGAATGGGAACATGAGTCCTTATACAGCGTTTCCAAGTATGTTATTGGGAATATCTTAAATGTTGCAGCGCATATGTAGGTAATTTAATGCATGCACACACAACGGCCCATCCCTCAAATAATTGTGTGCACTGCATTTAGGTGATAGCACTGTTGTGTTGCTCAACTAAGTGGCTATACACTGAAATTTAGGATGGCATGCTGGGGAATGCATACTTTTCACATGCCTACCAATGTTATAAGCAAAAAGTTCAACTTTACTATCACTTTAACTCTGAAAATTGTGGGTTTTTCCCCCACTGATTCCAAAATGGTTGCTATGCATGCAACAGTATATATCTTTCCGAAAATAGCCATGAGAAATAAAGTAAATCTGCACAAGAAGCCTTTTCAGGACAATATTTATCAACTACAAAACAATGCAAATTTCTAGAATAACAGTTTTTTAATTAATTTCCTAATTATGCAGAAATTTTGCTTTGTAGCTTTCATTTGTTTGTATAATCTATATATACTGTATGAAAAAATGGTGTCAGTGTCCCTTTAATTGAACTGATTCTTGTACAAATCTAGAAAAATTAGAGGAGTATTATATTATTAATACTAATATATCCTCACTTTGTCTCAAACTGTCATATAATGTTGACAGAAACATAACAATAAAAAATTCCAGTGATCAACATGCAACACTTATGTTCCAATAAAACTTTTCAAATGTCACTATTTGAAAAGCACTAAAGTGTTCCTGACAATTGAAAAGAATGGAGGGGTTATGATATACATTTCCAGTGCTGAAACTCAAGATGAATGTTTTTCTTACTGGATCAAAATGTGTGCGCGACTCCTCTGGGGAAAGGAAGAAAAAACCAACACGGACAAGTTGAAGTCACCAAAGGGAACGGTTTAGACTCAGTAAAGACATCAGGGAAAAGCTCTCTGGTTTAATATTTGACATTCTGGCATCTCCACCTCTCGTCAACTTCAAACACAAGTTTATCTGTACCTGACTTTGTGATGCCTATTGTGGATTGTGACTTTTAATGCATAGATGTTTATTTTAAATATTGTACATTACATTAGGGAATGTCCTATTGAAATTAATCTGCCAGAAATACTAAATAGCCATAGCACTATTTTTTTTTCAATATTAGAAATGTAACATTAACCTCTTCTCTGACAGGGAAGAATGCTTAGGAATGCATTACAGCCGTATGACCAGTGGGTGCCTTTTTATTTATTGCTGTCATCCTACTAGTAGCTTTTGTATGTATCTCTATCTATCTATCAACTATCTATCTATCTATCTATTATCTATCTATCATCTGTCTATCTATCTATCATCTGTCTATCATCTATCTATATCTATTTATCTATTAACTATCTATCTATCATCTGTCTATCTATTATCTTTATCTATCTATCTATTTATCATCTATCTATCTATCCATCTATATCTATCTATCTATATATCCATCTATCATCTGTTTATCATCTATCTATCTATTTATCAAATATTTATCTATCATCTATCTATATATATATATACAGTATATATATATATATATATCATCTGTTTATCTATCTATCATCTGTCTATCTATCTATCATCTATCTATCTATCTATCTATCTATCTATCTATCTATCTATCTATCTATCTATCTATCTATCTATCTATCTATCTATCTATCTATCTATCTATCTATCTATATATATATATATATCATCTATCTATGTATCTATCATCTGTCTATCTATCTATCTATCTATCTATCTATCTATCTATCTATCTATCTGTCATCTATTTATGTATCTATCATCTGTCTATCTATCTAGGGAAAATTCATGGGATTATGGTAGAAGTGTTTTTAAAGGAACAGTACACTCAAAATTGTTTGCTCAATAAAATATTAACTTATGTAGAGTAGAATACTGTGCAATGTATTATTTATCTTGTTTGCTTTTCCTGCAATTCACCTCTGACTTGTGTGTGTGTGTGTGTGTGTGAGGGGGGGGTTCTCTGCTGTCAGGGAGACTGGAATGCCTATTTCAGACCCAACAATATTCTGCACAGCCATTGTTTGTTCATTGCAGGACCTTATTATAACTGTAACTGAGAAGCTCAAGAGGCTGTTTAAGTGGTATGTCTCTGGGTTGTAAAACAATGCAATTTTTGCTAACAAAAGGGATGCATTAAATGATTTGAAATGTTTATTTTGTATGTAGATCTTTTGCAATGTTGGAATATGCCACTAAACAAATTCTCTGTTCGGAATGTTTCAAAATGTATTACAGAGATTTGATTTTTAAAACACAGATGTTTCGAAGAATAAACCATTTTTTCTGTGGTAGTTGTCCCTGTCAGCCAGTCAGCAGTCCCAGGAGTCAGTTATAAACAAATCATGCACTTCATGTATGTTTCATTATCAATTTAAATAGCTGTACACAAAAAATATTTTTTAATATCTATAACTGCACGACAGAAAGAAAAGTAATGTGTCCCTTTCATTTTATAATTTTTATATATGAAAAGGTCTTTGATGTCCCTATAACTGGATCAAAATAGTTTATTATAGTTATCTTGTTATTGTTTTTCAAATCTAACTAAAAGTCACTAAAAGATAAGTGTCAATTGACCTAATATTCATGACTGTGAAATCTGAACGAAGTATAAACAATTGCATCTTAATGTCATTTACTCCTGGCAAACCCCATCTTACTCGCTTATGATTAGTTATTATTTAACTAAATTACACATTCAGGATACAGATGTGGCCAAAAGTATCAGTACCTTTCCATTTTTTTAAAAAAAAGCTCAAATGTTTCTGATCTAAGTTAAATTTGACAAAAGTATTTGGTATCCACCATTCTTTATTTCAAATGTAATAGAAAAGAAACGTTACTTTTGATTTATGACTTCACATATTACTTTAAACAGTAAAAAAAAATGAGAATGACACAAACACAAATATATTGGTATGCTTAACCGAATATTTCACAGCACAGCCTTTGTAGACAATAACTGCAGTCAAGTACTTTGTATAGCTCTGAATAAGATTTCTACACTTTTTTGACTGGGGTTTTGTCTTGTCTTGAGCAAAATGCTCCAGGTCTCTCAGGTTTGTTAGGTGCTTTTTCCGAAAATGCGAATTTCAGCTGTTTTAACAAATGTTCGGTAGGATTCTGGACTCATAGAAGGCCACTTCAGAATGATACAATGTTTTCTTTTCATCCATTCTTGGGTGCATTTTGAGGTATGTTTCAGGTCAATATCCTGCTGGAGGACCCATGACCTGCGACAGACACGGCTTTCTTACACTGGGCAGTGAGTTTTGCTCCAGAATGCCTTGATAGTCTTCTGATTTCATTGTGTCCTGCTCAGATTCCACCAGAGGCAGCAAAGCAACTCCAAAACATCACTGAGCCTCCTCCATGTTACACGGTAGGGATGGGGTTCTTTTCTTTGAAAGATTTTTTTTTCCTTCTGTAAACATGGAGTTGTGATTTGCCAAAAGATTCTACTTTTGTTTTAACTGTCCATAGGACATTCTCCCAGAAGGACTGTGGCTTATCAGCACGCATTTTGGCAAACTCCATTCAGGCTTTTTTGCGCTTCTCTCTTAAAATGTAAGGGTTTCAATACTTTGTAATGCAAGGGTGTCAATACTTTGTAATGCAAGGGTGTCAATACTTTACAATGCAAGGGTGTCAATACTTTACAATGCAAGGGTGTCAATACTTTATAATGCAAGGGTGTCAATACTTTACAATGCAAGAGTGACAATACTTTACAATGTAAGGGTGTCAATACTTTACAATGCAAGAGTGACAATACTTTACAATGTAAGGGTGTCAATACTTTACAATGCAAGGGTGTCAATACTTTACAATGCAAGGGTGTCAATACTTTATAATGCAAGGGTGTCAATACTTTACAATGCAAGGGTGTCAATACTTTACAATGCAAGGGTGTCAATACTTTACAATGCAAGGGTGTCAATACTTTGTAATGCAAGGGTGTCAATACTTTACAATGCAAGGGTGTCAATACTTTACAATGCAAGGGTGTCAATACTTTACAATGCAAGGGTGTCAATACTTTACAATGCAAGGGTGTCAATACTTTACAATGCAAGGGTGTCAATACTTTACAATGCAAGGGTGTCAATACTTTACAATGCAAGGGTGTCAATACTTTACAATGCAAGGGTGTCAATACTTTACAATGTAAGGGTGTCAATACTTTACAATGCAAGGGTGTCAATACTTTACAATGCAAGGGTGTCAATACTTTACAATGCAAGGGTGTCAATACTTTACAATGCAAGGGTGTCAATACTTTACAATGCAAGGGTGTCAATACTTTACAATGCAAGGGTGTCAATACTTTGTAATGCAAGGGTGTCAATACTTTGTAATGCAAGGGTGTCAATACTTTACAATGCAAGGGTGTCAATACTTTACAATGCAAGGGTGTCAATACTTTACAATGCAAGGGTGTCAATACTTTACAATGCAAGGGTGTCAATACTTTACAATGCAAGGGTGTCAATACTTTACAATGCAAGGGTGTCAATACTTTACAATGCAAGGGTGTCAATACTTTACAATGCAAGGGTGTCAATACTTTACAATGTAAGGGTGTCAATACTTTACAATGCAAGGGTGTCAATACTTTACAATGCAAGGGTGTCAATACTTTACAATGCAAGGGTGTCAATACTTTACAATGCAAGGGTGTCAATACTTTACAATGCAAGGGTGTCAATACTTTACAATGTAAGGGTGTCAATACTTTACAATGTAAGGGTGTCAATACTTTACAATGCAAGGGTGCCAATACTTTACAATGCAAGGGTGCCAATACTTTACAATGCAAGGGTGTCAATACTTTACAATGCAAGGGTGTCAATACTTTACAATGCAAGGGTGCCAATACTTTACAATGTAAGGGTGTCAATACTTTACAATGCAAGGGTGTCAATACTTTACAATGCAAGGGTGTCAATACTTTACAATGCAAGGGTGTCAATACTTTACAATGCAAGGGTGTCAATACTTTACAATGCAAGAGTGACAATACTTTACAATGCAAGGGTGTCAATACTTTACAATGCAAGGGTGTCAATACTTTACAATGCAAGGGTGTCAATACTTTAAAATGTAAGAGTGACAATACTTTAAAATGCAAGGGTGCCACTATTATTTTCAGCCTTGTCTGTATACTCTGCCAGATGCTAGAGAACCCCAAATAATAGTGACTTAAGTTTGTATTTAAATGGACAGTGTGCCCTGAAATGTTATTTCCTTTCATTTGTTCTCAATTATCCATTTTACCTGCTGGAGTGTATTAAATTGTTTTCAGACAGCTCCTTTACCTTCATATCAGCATTTAAAAAAGCTTTTTTTTCTCTGTGGTATCCCTACCTATACTGAAAGTTTCTATACTTAAGAATAGGCTATAGAAAAGCTGCGTAAACATAGCCAGCAGACAAAATTAAACTCTCAGTGGGAGGTAGGAGAGGTAAGATATAAAATGTTAATTTTCAATTGTTCTTTCTACTTACTGGACTTTGATAAACAGACAGAAATAATATAAAGAAGCATGTGTGTGTACAGAAAGTAATTTAATAAGGAAAATGTAACCGATGTTAATGAGTTGTGGTTTCAAAGTGCAAAAATTGCTATTTCATGTACAAAAAAGCCTAAGTAATCAATTTAACAAGTCATTGGAAACTCATTAAGGGAAAAACAGTTTTACAGCAGAATGTCCCTTTAATAACCATATTTTCCAAATCAAGACTGACAGTATTCTAGGTCACAGCAAGATATATAAGATTATAATTAAAAACATTTAGTTTTACAGTGGAAATTGAAGACAAACTTAAACACTTTCAACTTGACAATAGACGTTCCATTTTTTTATTTTATTTTTTCGTTTTTATAAAGTTCTTTTTGCATATATATATATATATATATTCTATTATTTTAACAACTAAAATAAAGGCTTTTATCACAGAGCATTTTATTAGCTTTTCACATCCAGACTGTGAAATCTCCAATCATGTGCAGTTATTCATGAACCAGCACTGATTGGCTAAAATGCAAGTTTGTAAAAAGCACTGAGATAAGGGGGCAGTTTGCAGAGGCTTAGATACAAGGTAATCACAGAGGTTAAAAGTATATTAATATAACCATGTTGGTTATACAAATAAATGGGAATGGGTAATAAATGGATTATCTATCTTTTTAAACAATAAAACATTTCAAGTAGACTGTCCATTTAAAGGGACAGTAAATACGTTGTCATTATAAGATATTTGTGTTTTGTTGCTATAGAATAACACATCAGCAAAGTCTTACCATTTTTAAACAAATTAAAGGGATAGTATACACCAATTTTCATATAACTGCATGTAATATACACTAATATAAAGAATAATATGCACAGATCCTGATCTAAAAATCCAGTATAAAACCATTTCAAAACTTACTTAGAAGCTCCCAGCTTAGCTCGATTAAAAAGGTAGCTGGAACATCCACTGCAAATTGGAAATAGCAGACACTCCCCCCTCCCCCTTCCTCTGCATAGGAAAAGACTCTTTACACAAACAGGAGCAAACTGGAGTAGGAATACATTAGTATTCTCCTAAAACTTTGGGGCTTGGTTAGGAGTCTGAAAATAAGAGCAATGTTATTTAAAAATAAGCAAAACTATACATTTTAAAAAAGAAAATGTATAATGTCCCTTTAACATTCTTTTTACTGCAAACTCTACCCACCATTTACCCTATTTGGAGGATCCAATCTGGGGCGCGATCCAATATAGATCGTAGTTTGCGGCGCAAGCGAGGGAACCCCCGCCGCCCGCAGTTTCAGCTTGCAACTCGAGCTATCCTATATACGGCGCCATCAGAGGCTAAAGTGCCGTAAATCGGATAAACCAGCAATGTCCAGAAAGCTCCCGGATCCCGCCGCCAGCTATATTAAATCTATAACCCCCTAATGTGAGCCCCTACCCCGCCGCCATCTACCTTACCTACCCCCTAAAGTGAGCCCCTACCCCGCCGCCATCTACCTTACCTACCCCCTAAAGTGAGCCCCTTACACCGCCGCCATCTATTTTAAAAATATTAACCCCTAATTTAATCCCCCTACACCGCCGCCAGCTATATTAACTATATTAACCCTAATTATATTAGGGTTAATATAGTTATTATATTATATATATTAACTATATTAACCCTAATTATATTAGGGTTAATATAGTTAATATAGTTATTATATTATATTTATATTAAGTATAATAACCCTATCTAACTCTAACATCCCTAACTAAATTCTTATTAAAATAAATCTAATTAATATTAATATTATTAATTAAAATATTCCTATTTAAATCTAAATACTTACCTATAAAATAAACCCTAAGATAGCTACAATGCAATTAATAATTACATTGTAGCTATTTTAGGGTTTATATTTATTTTACAGGTAACTTGGTATTTATTTTAACTAGGTACAATAGCTATTAAATAGTTAATAACTATTTAATAGCTACCTAGTTAAAATAATTACCAATTTACCTGTAAAATAAATCCTAACCTAAGTTACAAATACACCTACACTATCAATAAATTAAATAAACTACAAATATCTAAACTAAAATAAAATAATCTAAACTAAATTACAAAAAAACAACACTAAATTACAAAAAAATAAAAAAAATTACAAGATTTTTAAGCTAATTACACCTATTCTAAGCCCCCTAATAAAATAATAAAGCCCCCCAAAATAAAAAAAATTCCCTACCCTATTCTAAATTTAAAAGTTCACAGTTCTTTTACCTTACTAGCCCTTAAAAGGGCCTTTTGCGGGGCATGCCCCAAAGAAAACAGCTCTTTTGCCTGTAAAAGAAAAACACAATACCACCCCCCAACATTACAACCCACCACCCACATACCCCTATTCTAAACCCACCCAAACCCCCCTTAAAAAAACCTAACACTACCCCCCTGAAGATCTCCCTACCTTGTCTTCACCCAGCCCGGCCGAACCCTTCATCCGATCTGGGCGATGTCCAATCAAGCGGCAGTGAAGTCTTCTTCCATCCGGCGATGTCTTCAATCAAGCGGCAGTGAAGTCTTCTTCCATCCGGCGATGTCTTCTTCCATCCGGCAATGTCTTCAAGCAAAGCGTCATCTTCAATCTTCTTTCTTCGCTCCTCCGCCGCGGAGCATCCATCCGGCATGAAGACTAAACGAGGAATGAGGTACCTTTAAATGACGTCATCCAAGATGGCGTCCATCGAATTCCTAATGGCTGATAGGATTCTATTAGCCAATTGGAATTAAGGTAGAAAAATCTGATTGGCTGATTGAATCAGCCAATCAGATTCAAGTTCAATCAAATTGGCTGATTGGTTCAGCCAATCGGATTGAACTTGAATCTGATTGGCTGATTCAATCAGCCAATCAGATTTTTCTACCTTAATTCCAATTGGCTGATAGAATCTTATCAGCCAATCGGAATTCGATGGACGCCATCTTGGATGATGTCATTTAAAGGTACCTCATTCCTCGTTTAGTCTTCGTGCCGGATGGATGCTCCGCGGCGGAGGAGCGAAGAAAGAAGATTGAAGATGCCACTTTGCTTGAAGACATCGCCGGATGGAAGAAGACATCGCCGGATGGAAGAAGACTTCACTGCCGCTTGATTGAAGACATCGCCGGATGGAAGAAGACTTCACTGCCGCTTGATTGGACATTGCCCAGATCGGATGAAGAATTCGGCCCGGCTGGGTGAAGACAAGGTAGGGAGATCTTCAGGGGGTAGTGTTAGGTTTTTTTAAGGGGGGTTTGGGTGGGTTTAGAATAGGGGTATGTGGGTGGTGGGTTGTAATGTTGAGGGGTGGTATTGTGTTTTTCTTTTACAGGCAAAAGAGCTGTTTTCTTTGGGGCATGCCCCGCAAAAGGCCCTTTTAAGGGCTGGTAAGGTAAAAGAACTGTGAACTTTTTAAATTTAGAATAGGGTAGGGAATTTTTTTTATTTTGGGGGGCTTTATTATTTTATTAGGGGGCTTAGAATAGGTGTAATTAGCTTAAAAATCTTGTAATATGTTTTTTATTTTTTGTAATTTAGTGTTGTTTTTTTTGTAATTTAGTTTAGATTATTTTATTGTATTTTAGTTTAGATATTTGTAGTTTATTTAATTTATTGATAGTGTAGGTGTATTTGCAACTTAGGTTAGGATTTATTTTACAGGTAAATTGGTAATTATTTTAACTAGGTAGCTATTAAATAGTTATTAACTATTTAATAGCTATTGTACCTAGTTAAAATAAATACCAAGTTACCTGTAAAATAAATATAAACCCTAAAATAGCTACAATGTAATTATTAATTACATTGTAGCTATCTTAGGGTTTATTTTATAGGTAAGTATTTAGATTTAAATAGGAATATTTTAATTAATAATATTAATATTAATTAGATTTATTTTAATAAGAATTTAGTTAGGGATGTTAGAGTTAGATAGGGTTATTATATTTTTAAAATAGATGGCGGCGGTATAAGGGGCTCACTTTAGGGGGTAGGTAAGATAGATGGCGGCCGTATAAGGGGCTCACTTTAGGGGGTAGGTAAGATAGATGGCGGCGGGGTTGGTGCTCACTTTAGGGGGTAGGTAAGGTAGATGGTGGCGGGGTAGGTGCTCACTTTAGGGGGTAGGTAAGGTAGATGGCGGCAGGATAGGTGCTCACTTTAGGGGGTAGGTAAGGTAGATGGCGGCGGTGTAAGGGACTCACATTAGGGGGTATGTAATGTAGCTCGCAACGGTGTAGGGGGATCACATTAGGGGGTTATACTTTTAATGTAGGTGGCGGCGGGGTCCGTGTGCGGCGGTTTAGGGGTTAAACACTTTATTAGGGATTGTGGCGGGGGATCGCGGTTGACAGGTAGATAGACATTGCGCATGCGTTAGGTGTTAGGGAGTTACGGGGCTCCAGTTGACAGCATAAGGCTTACTACGGCTGCATTTTGTGGAGAGGTGAAAATGGAGTAAGATTTCTCCATTTTCGCCACGTAAGTCCTTACGCTGTATATTGGATACCAAACTGCGCTGGTTTGGTATACCTGCCTATGGCCCAAAAAACTACGGGCGTAGGCAGAAATATACGGGCGTAACTTCTAGTTTATGCCGTATATAGGATACCAAACCAGCGCAAATTTCAGCGTCGCCGGCTTTTGTCCACAGACAACAAGGGTAACCACAGGGCCCCTGGGCTTTAGTCCACAGACAACAAGGGTAACCACAGTCATAATGTTATTGTAAAATTAATTATTTTGCAGTTGCTATCTGATAAAGCTACGTATGGACAGATATGTAGCAGATTTAGCCTTGAGAAGTCATCAGGGTGCATTTCAAGTATTAAGAATTAGAAATTGTCAGAGCTAAATTACATGAAGAGTGGGCAAAATAAACAATGAAAATATTTTGCAAAATTGTTATGCATAACTAAACATTTTATATAAACATCTTAAGGTGTTTACTGTCCCTTTAAACAGTGATACAATGAATATGAAGCCATTTGCTAATATTGTAGTAACTACCTTTCTTTATTGTACTAGCTAAAATATTTTTTATGGCAAACATGAAGAGCACTAATAATTTGTACTGATCACAGTGTGGCATGTAAATGTTAAAGTGATAGACTAGTCAGTTCAGTGTTTAAAGCAAATTAAACACAATTATTCATAAGTGCTATTTTTGGCATGCACATATTCGTGCTAGACCTCTGGCTGGGGAAACAATTTGAAATAATTAGCATGTTCATGCACTGACAATGATGAATGAAGTGGAGGTTTCTTATACCAAACAGAAATCGTGATAAGAAACAGTTCTGTTTGCAATTTTACCTGAAATTATACATCTATTTATATTCCAGTTACTTTGGTTCTGATTAATTTTTATAAATTTAAAATGATCGAAATGAATATGAGAAAATAAGTGTAACACAAAACAGATTGTTCATTAATTATCAGAAACATTTATTTTTGTTTCTGTATTAAACTAGTTTTACACTTATTAATGCTTTTTACTAAACAATTATATATCTTTGTTTTGTAATACATTTATATCACTTTACATTTATATGTTGTCATTCATAATAGCTGATTTTGCCTGTTGTATCCACCAGCTAGAATTAAAATGTAAAAACTGCAATAGTGTTTAAGAAAAGATATGTAAACAAGAAACCTAATTTAAAAAAAAAAATCAATCTCCCAGTGAAAGAGCAAAAGGTCAGCCCATTTGAAGGGATGTTTCTGCAGGAGTTTTAAATATAATTAATTTATGTTAGATGCTTGCCTAATCATATTGGCCTTTTATTTCATTGTGCATTGCTGGTATTCAAAGGGTTAATTTAGTTTTTTGTTTTTTCGACATGCAATGGCTTTATTACTGTTTTGTGTATGTTATTTACTGCTGTGTATCACTGGCAACCAGGTAGCTGATTACTGTTGTGTTCTCCTGGCATTTAAAGGGACAGTCTACACCAGAATTTTTATTGTTTTAAAAGATAGATAATCCCTTTATTGCCCATTTCCTATTTTGCATAACCAACACAGTTATATTAATGCACTTTTTACCTCTGTGATTATCTTGTATCTAAGCCTCTGCAAACTGCCCACTTATTTCAGTTCTTTTGACAGACTTGCATTGTAGCCAATCAGTGCTGACTCCTAGGTAACTCCACGTGCGTGAGCACAGTGTTATCTATATGACACACATGAACTAACACTCTCTGTCCCTTTAAGAGGTTATTTAGTGTAAAAAGTTACTGTCAGCAAAGGGTTAACCGCTGTTTTATATACATTATTTTCATATAATTTTCCACAAATTTGTCAAACCCTTTAATGGATATTTAAATTATTTTTTGTTTGCATAAATTGCAACTAAATTAGATCTGTTTTATGCTTTTGGTGTGTGTGTCACTAGAATTAACAGTCAGTAAACATTCTGCCCTTAGGGATAACGTGTACACAGACAAGCATTCACTTTCTGTTAGTTATTATTATTATCGATTATTTGTAGAGCGCCAACAGATTCCGCAGTGCTAAATTGAACACTTAATTCACACAGCTTAACTTGACATATTTTATGCACACACAAAAGTGTGTAAAAATAAATCAATTAAACAAATATTGAAGAAAATGATTAAGTAAAAGATGTTTACGTTTATTTTGAAACTAGCAGGATATGTATGTCTGTGCACAGCAAATACTGACAATGACCATTATCTTTGCTGTGTTGGTAGATTGGAACTGCCTCCACAACAGTTTTACTCTGCTCATGAATATAAATTATTATTATTATAAATAATTTATTATCATTAACTTTAAAGGGATAGGAAAGTCAAAACTAAACTTTAGGATAGTGCATGTTAAATTCACTTCTATTTTCAAATGTGCTTTGTACTCTTAGTATCCCTTGTTAAAAAATGAATATGCACATATCATACACTAGTGGGAGCTGCTGCTAATTGGTTCCTGCACACATTTGTCTCTTGTGATTGGCTAAATACATATTTTCAGCTTCCTGACAGTAGTGCAACGCTGTCCCTTCAGCAATGGATAACAAGAGAATGAAGAACATTTGATAATAAAATTAAATTGGAAAGTTGTTTAAAATTGTGTGTTCTATCTGAATCATAAAAGAAAATTTTGGGCTTTACTATCCCTTTAACCTTTTGTATATTGACCTAAACAAACAACATTTATTGTGTACCTCTTTCAGAAAAGCTAAATCTATTGGTATAGATACATTTTAAGTTTTAAATTCTTACACACACACACACAGCAACACACATACATGCACACACAGAAACACACATGTACAAAGGCACAGCAACACACATACACATGCACACACAGAAACACACATGTACAAAGGCACAGCAACACACATACACATGCACACACAGAAACACACATGTACAAAGGCACAGCAACACACATACACATGCACACACAGAAACACACATGTACAAAGGCACAGCAACACACATACACATGCACACATAGCAACACACATGTACAAAGGCACAGCAACACACATACACATGCACACATAGCAACACACATGTACAAAGGCACAGCAACACACATACACATGCACACATAGCAACACACATGTACAAAGGCACAGCAACATATACACACACAGACAGCAGTGCACCCTTTTTACGTTAGACTAATTTAGGCCATATCCCCAGATCCGTTAAGCATATCATGATACCAAAGACCATCAGTTGCCATAACATATCTACATCTGTAACATATTTTATTTTCTTTCCAATATTTTCTCCCAAAGTAGTGAGCACCATTTTTACTCTTTAAATATGATACAATTGCCCTTTTCACCTCCATTATGAATGAACATGTTTAATTGGGCACTTTGGGTACTTTCTTTTACTGCGCTTGTGCTCATTTTAAGAATCAGATTTATTTAAGTAAATAAATATGTAGTCTTCAAACACCAACACACATGCAGTTGTTATTGGATCCCTATATACTGGCATGTTTTTCCAATAGATTGCAAATTTGGTTTATTATTTTCTTGAATTTACTGTATATATGTAAACTCTAGCAGTCATAGTCAAATGGTTAAAAAGGATCAAGTGAGCGTATAAAAAAGCAAAATGTGAAAGTTGATATGCTTTTTTTTTCATGCATGTAAAACAGCACAGTTTAAACTAATGGTAAATCTTAGCATTTCAAAAACACTAGGATTTACCAGCACTAAAAATAAATCAGACCTTCAGTGATTACTTTTTAAAAATGTTTGTTAAACATACTCCTTGCTCTGGCTGCCCACGACAGAGCTCTCTTTTTTAATGAGGTGATGTTTCCACCTCGTAGCCAATAGCCGTGATAGCCGTATGGCACTGTGTTGTATTCTAGCACGGCTATTGGCTAAGAGATGGAAACTTCACCTTATTGAAAAAAAGATCTTTACCCATGAGGCTGGAGCCACTTAGTTTAGTGAGGAGGCCACGGCAAAGAAAAGGTATGTTTAACATACCTTTTTAAAAAATCATCACTGAAGGTTCCTTTTATTTTTAGTGCTAGTTTTTGAAACACTAGGATTTACCATCACTTAACACTGTATCTATCTATACAGTTGCATAACAAATGTTTAAAGGGACAGTCAACACCAGAATTTTTGTTGTTTAAAAAGATAGATAATCCCTTTATTACCCATAACCCAGTTTTGCATAACCAACACTGTTATATTAATGCACTTTTTACCTCTGTAAAAGTGTATCTAAGCATCTTCTGACAGCCCCTTGATCAGATGACATTTTATTTATTATCTATTGACTTTTTATTTTAGCCAATTAGTGGAGTGTCTGCCTCAAGCCACGGGCGTGATCACAATGTTATCTATATGGCTCACGTGAACTAGCTCTCCCCTGTTGTGAAAAGCAAATAAAAAAGCATGTGATAAGAGGCGGCCTTCAAAGGCTTAGAAATTATCATATGAGCCTTCCTAGGTTTAGCTTTTAACTAACAATACCACGAGAACAAAGCAAAATTGGCAATAAAAGTAAATTGGAAAGTTGTTTAAAAGTACATGCCCTATTAGAAACATGAAAGTTTTTTTTGGACTTGACTGTCCAATACTGCTTAAAATTATTTCAAAACTAACAGGAAGTACACATTTGTGTACATCTTATCTCTAGGGACAATTTTCAAAAATGCAAAAAAATGCATTTTAAACTTGCCCTCTTTAAGACTGGCAATATTCAAACAACTTTAAAGCTCTTTAATGTATGTGGTAGTGTTTTGGAATGTCTTGGGTTAACAAATCTGCCACACAAGAGAAACCACTAAATCATATAAGAAATTATTTAAAAAATATCAGATATCATCAGCATTTAGCAGAAGTCTTACACCAGTTACCATCAGAGTGGGCTCAATTTCACACTATTATTACTGAATGCCATAGGGACACTGGCATCTGTCAAAAATGATCATACATCATTCGAGTGGATTATTTAGATTTTTGGTCTGTCAACATAAATTAGCTTTGTTTAGATGCTAAATCAACATATAGCATGGTATTATTCTGATGATATACAACATATAGATAATGTATAATTTATTATGTTAAAATGACATTGTTTTATATAGAAAATGCAATATGATAGAATGTATCATTTAAAACATGTATGTGTGTGTAAGCAATAATATAATGCATATTTGCTTAACATATCTAAATACAATTGATGGATTTCATAACTATTTTATTAAGAAATTCAATAATTTATTGTTCATAGCTATTTAATTCAAGACATAATGTATTCTAGTGGCTAAAAATAATAATGCACTGGAGAGTACTGAACTGGCCAGCAATGAGTCCAGATCTTTGGCTGCTAAGACATTTCCCACCTGGGTGCTAAGCTGAATTTGAGCTTTTCTTTTTTTTTATTACTTTTTTTATATATATTTTTTTTGGGGGGGGGTCTTGGGGGTCTGTAGCTGCTTAGATGCCTGAGATACAGGCTTCTAAGCAGCATGCCCACATTTCCCTATGTTGTCCATTGTTAATTTTAAATAAAGTTGTGTGGTGACATCATCATGTCTCTAAGTCAAAGTCCCAATCCTGAAAAAACTTCCAAAGTTATGTTATTATTCAATGTCGTGATGAAATATCAGTGAATATTTTCCAGTGATGTGATGCCATGTCAGTTGATGTATCGTGAAAAAAGTATAGTAAAAAGAAAAAGACAATAAAAGTGTAAAAATAAAAATAAGATGGGTTATCCAAAAAGTAAATCCAGTATGACATCTGTTCAGAAGTCATAAAGGCTCAGTAAAAACTTTACAACTAGTACAAAACAAGAAATATTTTTAAAACATCTAAAACACAGATTCAAAAAATTATATGGATATTTGAGACCAATTTAACTGCAATATTTTATGTATAAATGTTGTCTAGAAATATGACTATAAAATATATTAAATCCTGAACAATTATTTATAAAAGTAATAAAAATGAATAGTTATATAAATAATGTATTGTTTAAAAACATGAACAAAATATTAAACATACGACATAGAAGTAAATTAATTAGTTTATTAATTATATTTAAATGTATTTGTGTATCTATTATGGTTGGGTCAATCACTGGAAAAGGTGGCATATGCAAAACAAGTCTTTTAGCCATCAAGCTACGGTTAGTAGGCAACATATTTTGAATCACTAATTTTATTCTAAAAACTACCAAGTTGCTAAATGTTAAATGAAAATTACTGTAAGGTTACGCTTAAAGGGACATACCACCCACATTTTATTATTTCATGATCCAGATAGAGCATGGGATTTTATACAATTTCCCAATTACTTCTAGTATCTAATTTATTTTGTTCCTTTAATATCATTTGTTTAAAAGGATACGTTGGTAGACTTTAAATGCTGCACATATATTCCTTGTGTTATTGGCTAATTCAATGCTATCAGCTAGCTCCCAGTAGTGCATTGGTGCTTCAATAAAGTATGCCAAGCTATTGAGGCAAATTAGATAGTAGAAGTAAATTAAAAAGTTGTTTAAAACTATATTCTCTACCTGAATCATGAAAGAAATATTTTGGGCTTCAAGTCCCTTTAACACCTATTAAAATTTTATGGAATGAGGAAGTGTGCAAATCATCACCTAGATTACAAATTTTGCGCTATAGAGGGCGAGAAACGAATGCAACAAAAGTTGCAGTATTTCACCCATCATAGCACTGCCATTACAAGTTTCTAAAAATCCGCTTTGTGCGTGCGATATGGTGGCAATAAGCTCTATACCGCACAAAATACAAGGGCTGAGAATACGTGCTCGTGCACGATTTCCCCATAGACATCAATGGGGAGAAGGTGTTAGAAAAACACCTGAAGCGCGGAATGGCAATCGCCGTAACGCAACCCCATTGATGTCTATAGGGAAAAAAAAGTTATGTTTAAACCTAACACCCCAACTTAAACCCCAAGTCTAAACACCCCTAATCTGCTGTGCCCGACATCACCGACACCTAAAGTTATTAACCCCTAATCTGCCCCTCACGACATCGCCGCCACTAATAAAAGTTAATAACCCCTATTCCGCCGCTCCCTGACATCGCCACCACTATAATAAAGTTATTAACCCCTTTTCCCCTGCACCCCAACATCGCCAACACTATAATAAAGCTATTAACCCCTATTTTGCTGCTCCACGACATCGCTGCCACTAAATAAAGTTATTAATCCCTAAACCTCTGGCCTCTTACATCACCGCCACTAAATAAACCTATTAGCCCTAAACCACAAGCCCCCAAATCGCAAAAAACTAAATTAAACTATTAACCCCTAAACCTAACAACCCCCTAACTTTAAATTTAAATTACAATATTCCTATCTTAAAATAAATAAAAACTTACCTGTGAAATTAAAAAAACCTAAGTTTAAACTAACAATTAACCTAACATAACTATTATACTAAAATTAAAATAACTACCAATTAAATAAACTAAATTGCACATTAAAAAAAACTAACACTACTAAAAAAAATTAAGTCTAAATTACAAACAATAAAAAATACTAAATTACAAAAAATAACAAACACTAAATTACGAAAAATAACAAACGAAATTATCCAAAATAAAAACAATTACACCTAATCTAATAGCCCTATAAAAATAAAAAAGCCCCCCCAAAATAAAAAAACCTAGCCTACAATAAACTACCAATAGCCCTTAAAGGGCCTTTTGTAGGGCATTGCCCTAAAGAAATCAGCTCTTTAACCTGTAAAAAAATACAAAGACACCCCAACAGTAAAACCCACCACCCAACCAACCCCCCAAAATAAAAAACCTAACTCTAACAAAAACCTAAGCTACCCATTAAAGAAAAGAAAAGAAAAATCCCAGGCGCCTACCCTAAGGAGGCTAGGTTAGAGTATAATTGGATGGAGAGCCAAATTGGTCTAAAATGTGTTTTTAATACATAAATAAAGGTAAATACATGGTAAAAACAAGTTCAATACAAAACTATCATGGATCCATGGTACATTACATATATCATATAAAAAACTTGGGTTAAAAAACAGATAAAAACAGGTCAAATTTGAATATAAGCGATTTAGTCAGCAAGGTGTTTCACAAAAACAATTTCCAATTTTAAAAAACAATAATAGACAATCTTATTAAAACATCCAGGTTGAAGCAGGGTAAAAAATTCACGGTGAAGTGGTGTAAAAAATAGATGTGAAAGAATCAGAGATAAACAATAAAGCTTGCAATGCCAATCGATATGGAATCCAAAAAAATGTCAAATGTGCAAAAAAATGTCAAATGTGCAAAAAAATGTGCAAGAAAGAACGAAGTGTACAAAAAGAGTCTCTAGTCCTATGGAATGTAGGGAATATATTCCAGTAATTTCGATTCTCTGAGGGATGGTGATAGAAATGTCAGAAAGGTGCAGATGCACCAGCAATCAATGTAGCAATATCACAGAAAAAACAGTGTTGTTTGTAAACGATGTGAAAAAATAATAGTAAAAAGGGTAGATATTCAAAAAGGCGTTGAAAAAATTGATGTAAAAGTGAGAAAAAATGAGAAAAAGTCTTTTGATGGTGGTACTCCTAGTGGTCTCCAAAACGTATGTGACTTCAATAATAGGTGTTGGAATGGGATGTGAAAAATAAAAATGAAGAATAAAAATAAAAAATAAAAAATAAAATGTAGATATAAAAAACTCGAACAATCACCTGTGGAAAAAACAGAAACACAATATAGTGTAGATGGTCCTAAGGATGTTGTAAATAATAGAATAAGGCTTACCAGTGCTGGTCAACGCGTTTCGGCCTGTGTCAGGCCTTTATCAAGACTGGTGTAGGATGGTTAATGGTAGCCTTTTATAGAGTGTTTGACCGGATGTAGCTGAATACCTACTTCCGGTTTGGCGAAATTTGTTACTTTGGCCAAATGGTTTTAATCTTGGTTTTATTGAGTGTAGTAGAGTGGGGTATTTACCCAACAGCGTGCTTAAAAATGAATATTTTAGCTTTTCAATTTTGGCCTGTGGTTCTCCATTCTCGGAATCTCCGTTATTTCCGTGACGTCACTTCCGGTCTAGGTAATTTATGTGATCGGATAATAACGATCTAGGGCCAAAATATTTTGATCTATAATCATGGGGTGTTCTTTTAGAAGTTTAGGGGAGTTTGCTTACTTACTATTTAATGTATTTGCTATTTGTACTATTTTTGCTTTTCATTATTATTAGGTCCGTAAACAGACCGACCTGATTGGTCGTGACGTCACGGCCTCCGGATAGCGCCTTTGATTGGTTTTTAAAAAATTGTGTGTCAGTTGCCCAACTATTCGATAGGTGTACTATCTGGCTGTGTCGATTGGGTATTCAAGAGGTGTGTCTCTTATCCCACTTTTTGATAGGTATAAAATCGGACAATAACAATGGTCCTAATATGTAGATATATAAGAGACGATATGTATTACAATTGTAAGCTTAGTGTTATTCTAACAGACTATAATGTTTTTAATTAAGATCTTAGTGTTTAAAGTGTCGTTTGTGACTGCATGAATGCCATATCAGTTTAATCATTATAATCTTTATAAGATCAGAATAATAGTATATTTCATGATATCTAGGAATCTTGTCTCTCAATCGGTCATCCGTAATTAACCCTTTTGTAGGGGCTATTTTGAAGAGGACAGTACATATGTGGGAGATAAAACTTTGTTTATAAATATGACTGTGTGAATGGCTTGCTCCTAGTAAATGGGGACCAGAATCCTCGGAGTTAGATTTAGATATTTAGGAGACTGAGGAAATCGAGTTTGGTGTTACTGCTTAGATATGCCCTCAATCGTATAGATCTCCTGTAGGTATGGGCTGAATGTTATTTTACTTTTTGCTTTCTATTGTCTTCTAAGGGAATAAGGGGGCTAAGGAGTATTGGAATATTTTACATAAAAAGTTTTTATCATTAGAGTATGTATTCTTCTCGTCAGTAACTTTTTATTAATAATATAACCTAATCAAAAACGGGTTATCATATTATTACTTTCTGTGTTTATTACATAGAGGAATATAAATGCTCTTTAACTTTGGTTAATACCGCTTAGTTGGATTTGGTAATCTTACTTTTCTGTATTTATTTCTTTTCATAGAGGAATACAAGTGCTAGATAGCTTACATTAATACCTAACTTATGTTTATGGGCTGTTGAAATTTGGGGATCTCATATAAAGCTTGAGAGGATTTACAAAACTTTGGGTGAGGAATTCTTGTTTCAGTACCTGACTTAGAACAGGCTATATTGCTACTCTTCATTTAGCTTCTAGACTTAGAACAGGCTATGTTGCTACTCTTCATTTAGTTTCTAGTTGGTGTTTGTTGCTGCTTATCTGAGCTTAGAGTTTGATTCGAGAATGAGAGAGAGAGAGAGAGAGAGGGGAAGCGGGACTTCTTTATCAGAGGTGGTTTATTTCAAAGACAAATCTGTGGTGTCCAGTGTGGTTAAACCATATTGAAAAGATGTGACAAGTCCTCTTTATTATTCAGGCCTCTTGGGTATAGGCAATCTAGGTTAAAAATCCACCTGGATTCGGCTGTAAGAAGTCTTTTTCCATAATTTCCTCCTCTCCAATCCTTTTTTATCTTTTGTATCCCTAAAAAAGTGAGGTCTTTGGTGTTACCTTTGTGTTTCTCTGCGAAATGTTTATATAAAGCTGTCTCTGTGTTTGATTTTTCAATGAGTAGTAGATGCTCTCGTATTCTGTCCTTCAAGGGCCTGGAAGTCTGGCCCACATATTGCAGGCCGCAGGTACATTGAAGCATATAGATGATGCCCTTGTCATTGCATTTGAGTAAGTCCTTGACTTTGTATGTTTCTTTAGTATTGTGGCAAATAAACGTTGTTGTTTTTATGCCATGTTTGCAGGACTTGCATGACAAGCAGGGGAAGAACCCTTTTATTTCTTTCCCAAATACATTGGTTACTCCAGTGCCCTTTTTCTTGGGTATACTTGGGGCTAGTTTATTTTTCAAGTTTTTAGTTTTTCTATAGATAAACTTAGGTTCGGTTGGGAGGTCTTCACCTATTAGATCATCGTCTTTTAATATGCCCCAATGTCTTTTAAATATCTTTTCGATAATGTACCTGTTATCACTATACTCAGTGATCATCGGTACATGTAATATCCTTTCTTTCATTGCTAATTTTGGTTGCTTGTATTTTGTGAGTGCAGATCTGTCGATCATCCTAACTTCTTGGATTTTTTGATCCAACTTTATCTCGTTGTACCCTCTCTCAAGAAATTTGGACTTAGTTATCTTGGCCTGTTCTTCCCATTTATCTATGGTCGAGCAATTCTTTCTCATTCTCAACAGTTGACTCTTTGGAATGTTATTTTTCCAGTTGGAATGGTGGCAGCTTGTCATATGTATATAATTATTGCTGTCGACTGGTTTAAAGTGTGTTGAGGTTTCTAATTGACCATTTTTCACTTCGATTTTCAAGTCTAGGAAGATGATCTCTGTCAGGCTACTGGTATATGTGAAATGAAGATTATTCTCATTTTTGTTCATAATTTCGAAAGTAAAGTCAAGATCCGATTGCGTCCCCTTCCACACTATTAAAATATCGTCGATGTAACGACGATAGAGGACCAGGTCCGCGCTAGCTGGGCAAGATTCCCAAAAGATATGCTCCCATTTACCCATATATAGGTTAGCATAGCTTGGCGCGAACCTGGTCCCCATTGCGGTTCCGCAAATTTGTTGATAATATTGCCCGTTATTACTGAAGTAATTGTGGTGTAGTATATACTGGATACTGTCTAGGATGAATTTCCTTTGTTCCTCTAGCATCTCATTATCCTTCTTCAGGAAATATTCAACCCCTTCCAATCCTTCTTGGTGTGGGATGCAGGTGTAAAGTGAAGTGACATCACAAGTTGCTAAAATGTAGCCTTCCTCCCATGGTGTATTTTCCAATAGATTTAAGACCTGAGTGGAATCTTTCAGGTAGGAGGGAAGTTTTTGAACATATTTCTGTAAATTCAGATCTACATACTCCGATAGATTGCTGCTTAATGCTCCAATACCTGAAACTATCGGTCTTCCGGGGGGCTTTTGTAGCGATTTGTGAATTTTGGGTAGATGGTATATCACAGGGGTTATGGGATGGTTTATGTTGATGTAGTTGTATTCTCTCTCGGTGAGTATCCCTTTTTCTTTTGCTTTATCCAGTATGGTCATTAGTTCTCTCTTGTATGGTACCAACGGATTAGAACGTAGTTTACAGTAGGTGTTTTGGTCACTCAGTATCCTTTCATTTTCCGATTCGTAGTCACTCCTGTTCATCACTACGATGCCTCCTCCCTTATCGGCTGGTTTTATGCTTAAATTGTGGTTGTTTTCAAGATCTTTGATTGTTTTCAAGTGACGTCACGGAAGTGACGTCACGGAAATAACGGAGATTCCGAGAATGGAGAACCACAGGCCAAAATTGAAAAGCTAAAATATTCATTTTTAAGCACGCTGTCGGGTAAATACCCCACTCTACTACACTCAATAAAACCAAGATTAAAACCATTTGGCCAAAGTAACAAATTTCGCCAAACCGGAAGTAGGTATTCAGCTACATCCGGTCAAACACTCTATAAAAGGCTACCATTAACCATCCTAAACCAGTCTTGATAAAGGCCTGACACAGGCCGAAACGCGTTGACCAGCACTGGTAAGCCTTATTCTATTATTTACAACATCCTTAGGACCATCTACACTATATTGTGTTTCTGTTTTTTCCACAGGTGATTGTTCGAGTTTTTTATATCTACATTTTATTTTTTATTTTTTATTTTTATTCTTCATTTTTATTTTTCACATCCCATTCCAACACCTATTATTGAAGTCACATACGTTTTGGAGACCACTAGGAGTACCACCATCAAAAGACTTTTTCTCATTTTTTCTCACTTTTACATCAATTTTTTCAACGCCTTTTTGAATATCTACCCTTTTTACTATTATTTTTTCACATCGTTTACAAACAACACTGTTTTTTCTGTGATATTGCTACATTGATTGCTGGTGCATCTGCACCTTTCTGACATTTCTATCACCATCCCTCAGAGAATCGAAATTACTGGAATATATTCCCTACATTCCATAGGACTAGAGACTCTTTTTGTACACTTCGTTCTTTCTTGCACATTTTTTTGCACATTTGACATTTTTTTGCACATTTGACATTTTTTTGGATTCCATATCGATTGGCATTGCAAGCTTTATTGTTTATCTCTGATTCTTTCACATCTATTTTTTACACCACTTCACCGTGAATTTTTTACCCTGCTTCAACCTGGATGTTTTAATAAGATTGTCTATTATTGTTTTTTAAAATTGGAAATTGTTTTTGTGAAACACCTTGCTGACTAAATCGCTTATATTCAAATTTGACCTGTTTTTATCTGTTTTTTAACCCAAGTTTTTTATATGATATATGTAATGTACCATGGATCCATGATAGTTTTGTATTGAACTTGTTTTTACCATGTATTTACCTTTATTTATGTATTAAAAACACATTTTAGACCAATTTGGCTCTCCATCCAATTATACTCTAACCTAGCCTCCTTAGGGTAGGCGCCTGGGATTTTTCTTTTCTTTATCTGCTTTAACCATTGGGCACCTGCTAGGAGTCCCCCTCCCTAGGCTTAGAGGTTACCATTAGGCGCTGAGGTTTTCTCTATTTTAATTGATTCTAACCCATCCTAGCCAGTCCTTAGCGGCCAAGTGGAATTAAATAATTAAATATTAATTATATACACCAAGATGGATTCACTGAATTCATTAAGACAGGAGGTACTTATAGATGTTAACCAACATACCAAATTAATTAGCATTGAAGTTGACGAG
The DNA here is from genome assembly GCF_027579735.1 of Bombina bombina. Classification (NCBI taxonomy): domain Eukaryota; kingdom Metazoa; phylum Chordata; class Amphibia; order Anura; family Bombinatoridae; genus Bombina; species Bombina bombina. Next base: position 178,427,755 of record NC_069501.1, read on the forward strand.
GAGGAAACTATTGATATACAGTCCATTTTTAAAGACTTAGAAAAGTTATTAATTTCGGAAGTCAAATTTAAGGCCGAAATTTCCTTTTTAAGAAAATGTCTAGAATTGGATATCATACCGAAAGGTTTAATCACTCATAAAGAGTGTGCATTCCCACTGTCTGATTCCATCACTGAAAAATGGAAAAAGGTGTTAGTAAACACATCAAGGCAGTTGATGAGGCTAATTATTGAATATAGAGAAGCTCTTACTACAGAGATGGATTATGAGATTAAAGAAAATGAAGCCATTTTGCTAAATTTAGAACATTCCGGACATGAGTCGAAAGAACTCGTAGAAAAAAGAGATAATTTGGTGAAAAGAGTTAAAAAAGCTAGAGAGGATGTTATTCAGAAAAAAACCAAAAAACTAATGAGGGAACTTGAAAATAAAGAAAGCAAGGATCACGAAAGGGAGTCCGTGACCAAAAATGAGGAAACTGAGGGAGAGAGAGAAAAGATTGAAAGCTCAAAAACGATACAGAGACTGAAACATGGGGACGATACACAAGTTCCAGAGAACAAGCGTGAGCACAGGAGACGTCCACATAATGATGAACAGTTTAATAAACCTAACTATTATGATTACGAGTCAAGAAGAAATGACCATAGAAGATCACCATACCCAAACCGAGGACAAAGACCTAGATATAGGCAGAATTTCAGACAACAAAACTACAAAAACAACTACAGGGAATATAATGACTACAGAGACAAAGGACACAGAGATGATTATATCCCCGAAAAAAGAGGTAATTACTACAATCACACTCCAGAAAGAAGGGGATATATGAGGTCCAGAGTCCACTATTCCCCAAATGGAAGGATACAACAATGGAATAACGGATGGAATCATTCTGAAAATAGGATACCAAGATATCAAAACTCCAACTGGAGGGAAGATTACTACCCACAAAGAAGACAACACCAACATAGGTGGACGCATGGGAATAGACGAAACGAATGGATACCTGCCTTTTATCAACAGAGAGACAACATCAACTCTGGAGAATACAAAAGAAGAGATTACTCCAACCATACACAGAAGGAGACTTATAGAACACCTCTATTAAAAGGTGATCATAAGGGTACTCGAGAAGAAAACCCAAGAAGGACATTGAATGAAGCAAACAGAAAAGATGAGTGGAGGATCCAACACTGTAGTAAAAGAACGGAATTAAGAGACGATCCACATACACCTATCATCCCAAATATTGAGATCCTACCTTCATCCTCCTCTTTTTTAGGGTCGGATCACCCACCCAGCAAAGAGAAGGACAAGCTCTTAAAGACTCATATAAATGGAGGACCAGAAAAACCAAAAGCATCAAAAAGAAAACACATCGAGGAAGGAGAGGAGGAATCAAACTAAATAAGAAACCAAATATGAAAACAAATCAGGAACATGAACAAGATAAAAATGCAAGTAATAATAAGGGCATTTTTAATCTAAGTACACATGCCCTAACGAAAGAAGAAAATTCAATCTTGAAATTTGGATTATCCTTTGCTCCAACTAAAAGTTTGGATAAATTCCAAACATTCATCAACACCAAGGAATTTGTGAGGAAACTCACACTCAAAAGGTTTTTCTCAAGGCCCCCAGTTGAAAAATTGGCCTATACACCAAGAGAATATACAGATCCTTACAGACATACAGACCTTAAACCTAAATCAACCTTCTATCCAGTGGCGAGCAAAGGAGTAGCCATAGAAACATTTGAAAATATAGTATGTCGAGAAATTAGAGACATTCAGCAGAAGAAACTTGAAATAAGAAAACACAATTTGACAAAACAACAGTTGAAAACAATCAAAGATCTTGAAAACAACCACAATTTAAGCATAAAACCAGCCGATAAGGGAGGAGGCATCGTAGTGATGAACAGGAGTGACTACGAATCGGAAAATGAAAGGATACTGAGTGACCAAAACACCTACTGTAAACTACGTTCTAATCCGTTGGTACCATACAAGAGAGAACTAATGACCATACTGGATAAAGCAAAAGAAAAAGGGATACTCACCGAGAGAGAATACAACTACATCAACATAAACCATCCCATAACCCCTGTGATATACCATCTACCCAAAATTCACAAATCGCTACAAAAGCCCCCCGGAAGACCGATAGTTTCAGGTATTGGAGCATTAAGCAGCAATCTATCGGAGTATGTAGATCTGAATTTACAGAAATATGTTCAAAAACTTCCCTCCTACCTGAAAGATTCCACTCAGGTCTTAAATCTATTGGAAAATACACCATGGGAGGAAGGCTACATTTTAGCAACTTGTGATGTCACTTCACTTTACACCTGCATCCCACACCAAGAAGGATTGGAAGGGGTTGAATATTTCCTGAAGAAGGATAATGAGATGCTAGAGGAACAAAGGAAATTCATCCTAGACAGTATCCAGTATATACTACACCACAATTACTTCAGTAATAACGGGCAATATTATCAACAAATTTGCGGAACCGCAATGGGGACCAGGTTCGCGCCAAGCTATGCTAACCTATATATGGGTAAATGGGAGCATATCTTTTGGGAATCTTGCCCAGCTAGCGCGGACCTGGTCCTCTATCGTCGTTACATCGACGATATTTTAATAGTGTGGAAGGGGACGCAATCGGATCTTGACTTTACTTTTTGAAATTATGAACAAAAATGAGAATAATCTTCATTTCACATATACCAGTAGCCTGACAGAGATCATCTTCCTAGACTTGAAAATCGAAGTGAAAAATGGTCAATTAGAAACCTCAACACACTTTAAACCAGTCGACAGCAATAATTATATACATATGACAAGCTGCCACCATTCCAACTGGAAAAATAACATTCCAAAGAGTCAACTGTTGAGAATGAGAAAGAATTGCTCGACCATAGATAAATGGGAAGAACAGGCCAAGATAACTAAGTCCAAATTTCTTGAGAGAGGGTACAACGAGATAAAGTTGGATCAAAAAATCCAAGAAGTTAGGATGATCGACAGATCTGCACTCACAAAATACAAGCAACCAAAATTAGCAATGAAAGAAAGGATATTACATGTACCGATGATCACTGAGTATAGTGATAACAGGTACATTATCGAAAAGATATTTAAAAGACATTGGGGCATATTAAAAGACGATGATCTAATAGGTGAAGACCTCCCAACCGAACCTAAGTTTATCTATAGAAAAACTAAAAACTTGAAAAATAAACTAGCCCCAAGTATACCCAAGAAAAAGGGCACTGGAGTAACCAATGTATTTGGGAAAGAAATAAAAGGGTTCTTCCCCTGCTTGTCATGCAAGTCCTGCAAACATGGCATAAAAACAACAACGTTTATTTGCCACAATACTAAAGAAACATACAAAGTCAAGGACTTACTCAAATGCAATGACAAGGGCATCATCTATATGCTTCAATGTACCTGCGGCCTGCAATATGTGGGCCAGACTTCCAGGCCCTTGAAGGACAGAATACGAGAGCATCTACTACTCATTGAAAAATCAAACACAGAGACAGCTTTATATAAACATTTCGCAGAGAAACACAAAGGTAACACCAAAGACCTCACTTTTTTAGGGATACAAAAGATAAAAAAGGATTGGAGAGGAGGAAATTATGGAAAAAGACTTCTTACAGCCGAATCCAGGTGGATTTTTAACCTAGATTGCCTATACCCAAGAGGCCTGAATAATAAAGAGGACTTGTCACATCTTTTCAATATGGTTTAACCACACTGGACACCACAGATTTGTCTTTGAAATAAACCACCTCTGATAAAGAAGTCCCGCTTCCCCTCTCTCTCTCTCTCTCTCTCATTCTCGAATCAAACTCTAAGCTCAGATAAGCAGCAACAAACACCAACTAGAAACTAAATGAAGAGTAGCAACATAGCCTGTTCTAAGTCTAGAAGCTAAATGAAGAGTAGCAATATAGCCTGTTCTAAGTCAGGTACTGAAACAAGAATTCCTCACCCAAAGTTTTGTAAATCCTCTCAAGCTTTATATGAGATCCCCAAATTTCAACAGCCCATAAACATAAGTTAGGTATTAATGTAAGCTATCTAGCACTTGTATTCCTCTATGAAAAGAAATAAATACAGAAAAGTAAGATTACCAAATCCAACTAAGCGGTATTAACCAAAGTTAAAGAGCATTTATATTCCTCTATGTAATAAACACAGAAAGTAATAATATGATAACCCGTTTTTGATTAGGTTATATTATTAATAAAAAGTTACTGACGAGAAGAATACATACTCTAATGATAAAAACTTTTTATGTAAAATATTCCAATACTCCTTAGCCCCCTTATTCCCTTAGAAGACAATAGAAAGCAAAAAGTAAAATAACATTCAGCCCATACCTACAGGAGATCTATACGATTGAGGGCATATCTAAGCAGTAACACCAAACTCGATTTCCTCAGTCTCCTAAATATCTAAATCTAACTCCGAGGATTCTGGTCCCCATTTACTAGGAGCAAGCCATTCACACAGTCATATTTATAAACAAAGTTTTATCTCCCACATATGTACTGTCCTCTTCAAAATAGCCCCTACAAAAGGGTTAATTACGGATGACCGATTGAGAGACAAGATTCCTAGATATCATGAAATATACTATTATTCTGATCTTATAAAGATTATAATGATTAAACTGATATGGCATTCATGCAGTCACAAACGACACTTTAAACACTAAGATCTTAATTAAAAACATTATAGTCTGTTAGAATAACACTAAGCTTACAATTGTAATACATATCGTCTCTTATATATCTACATATTAGGACCATTGTTATTGTCCGATTTTATACCTATCAAAAAGTGGGATAAGAGACACACCTCTTGAATACCCAATCGACACAGCCAGATAGTACACCTATCGAATAGTTGGGCAACTGACACACAATTTTTTAAAAACCAATCAAAGGCGCTATCCGGAGGCCGTGACGTCACGACCAATCAGGTCGGTCTGTTTACGGACCTAATAATAATGAAAAGCAAAAATAGTACAAATAGCAAATACATTAAATAGTAAGTAAGCAAACTCCCCTAAACTTCTAAAAGAACACCCCATGATTATAGATCAAAATATTTTGGCCCTAGATCGTTATTATCCGATCACATAAATTACCTAGACCGGAAGTGACGTCACGGAAATAACGGAGATTCCGAGAATGGAGAACCACAGGCCAAAATTGAAAAGCTAAAATATTCATTTTTAAGCACGCTGTTGGGTAAATACCCCACTCTACTACACTCAATAAAACCAAGATTAAAACCATTTGGCCAAAGTAACAAATTTCGCCAAACCGGAAGTAGGTATTCAGCTACATCCGGTCAAACACTCTATAAAAGGCTACCATTAACCATCCTAAACCAGTCTTGATAAAGGCCTGACACAGGCCGAAACGCGTTGACCAGCACTGGTAAGCCTTATTCTATTATTTACAACATCCTTAGGACCATCTACACTATATTGTGTTTCTGTTTTTTCCACAGGTGATTGTTCGAGTTTTTTATATCTACATTTTATTTTTTATTTTTTATTTTTATTCTTCATTTTTATTTTTCACATCCCATTCCAACACCTATTATTGAAGTCACATACGTTTTGGAGACCACTAGGAGTACCACCATCAAAAGACTTTTTCTCATTTTTTCTCACTTTTACATCAATTTTTTCAACGCCTTTTTGAATATCTACCCTTTTTACTATTATTTTTTCACATCGTTTACAAACAACACTGTTTTTTCTGTGATATTGCTACATTGATTGCTGGTGCATCTGCACCTTTCTGACATTTCTATCACCATCCCTCAGAGAATCGAAATTACTGGAATATATTCCCTACATTCCATAGGACTAGAGACTCTTTTTGTACACTTCGTTCTTTCTTGCACATTTTTTTGCACATTTGACATTTTTTTGCACATTTGACATTTTTTTGGATTCCATATCGATTGGCATTGCAAGCTTTATTGTTTATCTCTGATTCTTTCACATCTATTTTTTACACCACTTCACCGTGAATTTTTTACCCTGCTTCAACCTGGATGTTTTAATAAGATTGTCTATTATTGTTTTTTAAAATTGGAAATTGTTTTTGTGAAACACCTTGCTGACTAAATCGCTTATATTCAAATTTGACCTGTTTTTATCTGTTTTTTAACCCAAGTTTTTTATATGATATATGTAATGTACCATGGATCCATGATAGTTTTGTATTGAACTTGTTTTTACCATGTATTTACCTTTATTTATGTATTAAAAACACATTTTAGACCAATTTGGCTCTCCATCCAATTATACTCTAACCTAGCCTCCTTAGGGTAGGCGCCTGGGATTTTTCTTTTCTTTATCTGCTTTAACCATTGGGCACCTGCTAGGAGTCCCCCTCCCTAGGCTTAGAGGTTACCATTAGGCGCTGAGGTTTTCTCTATTTTAATTGATTCTAAGCTACCCATTACCCTAAAAAAGGGCATTTGTATAGGCATTGCCCTTAAAACGGCGTTCAGCTCTTTTACATTTCCCTTAAAAGGGCATTCAGATCTTTTAACAAAGCCCAAACCCTAATCTAAAAAAAAATCCACCCAAAAAAAGTTAAAAAAAACCTAACACTAACCCCAACAATTCACTTACAGTTTCTGAAGTCCATACATCCAGGCGGCGAGAAGTCTTTATCTAGGCGGCGAGGTCTTCATCCATCCAGACGGCATCTTCTATCTTCATCCAGGCGGCATCCATCCTTGAAGACATTGGGCGCAGAGCATCCTCTTTATACGGTCACCGTCATACACTGAATCTTCAGTGCAAGGGAGCCTTTTCAAAATGACGTCCCTTGCATTCCTATTGGCTGATTTGAATTTTGAAATTCAAATCAGCCAATAGGATGAGAGTTACTGAAATCCTATTGGCTGTTCAAATCAGCCAATAGGATGAGAGTTACTGAAATTCTATTGGCTATTCAAATCAGCCAATAGAATTTCAGTTGCTCTCATCCTGTTGGCTGATTTGAATTTCAAAAATCAAATTAGCCAATAGGAATGCAAGGGCCTCCATTTTGAAAAGGCTTCCTTTGCAATGAAGATTTAGTGTACGGCGGTGACCGTATGAAGAGGACGTTCTTTGCTGGATGTCTTCAAGGATGGACCCGTTCCGCGGTGCTGGGATGAAGATAGAAGATGCTGCCGGGTTGAAGATAGAAGATGCCGCCCGGATGAAGATAGAAGATGCCTAGATGAAGACTTCTCGCTGCCTGGATGTCCAGACTTCAGAAAATGTAAGTGGATCGTTGGGGGTTAGTTTTTTTTTTTTAGTTTTTTTGGGTGGGTTTTTTATTTAGATTAGGATTTGGGCTTTGTTAAAAGAGCTGAATGCCCTTTTAAGGGCAGTGTAAAAGTGCTGAATGCCCTTACAAATGCCCTTTTCAGGGTAATGGGTAGCTTAGGTTTTTGTTAGAGTTAGTTTTTTTATTTTGGGGGGTTGGTTGGGTGGTCTTTGTATTTTTATACAGGTTAAAGAGCTGATTTCTTTAGGGCAATGCCCTACAAAAGGCCCTTTTGAAAAGGGCTATTGGTAGTTTATTGTAGGTTAGTGTTTTTTTTTTATTTTGGGGGCTTTTATTTGTATAGGGCTATTAGATTAGGTGTAATTGTTTTTATTTTGGATATTTTTTTTCTCGTAATTTAGTGTTTGTTATTTTTCGTAATTTAGTATTTTTTATTTTTTGTAATTTTAGACTTAATTTTTTTAGTAGTGTTAGGTTTTTTTAATGTGTAATTTAGTTTAATTGGTAGTTATTTTAATTTTAGTATAATAGTTATATTAGGTTAATTGTTAGTTTAAACTTAGGTTTTCTTAATTTCACAGGTAAGTTTTTATTTATTTTAAGATAGGGATATTGTAATTTTAATTTAAAGTTAGGGGGTTGTTAGGTTTAGGGGTTAATAGTTTAATTTAGTTTTTTTTCGATGTTGGGGGCTGTCGGTTTAGGGGTTAATAGGGTTATTTAGTGGCGGTGATGTGGGAGGCCAGAGGTTTAGGGGTTAATAACTTTATTATAGTGGTGGCGATGTCGGGAGCGGCAGATTAGGGGTCAATAAGTGTTAAATAGTGTTTCCAATGCAGGAGGGCGGCGGAATAGGGGTTAATAGGTAGTTTATGGGTGTTAGTGTACTTAATAACATTTTAGTTATGAGTTTTGTGAAACATTTTTGTTGCGCTAAACTCATAACTACTGGTCTTAGATAGCGGAACAGATCGTGTCGGTATAGGCTAGAATGCAAGTATTTTAGCCTCACCGCACAACCTGTATTACCGGCGCTATGGAAATCCCATGCAAAAATGTCATTTTTTTGAGTGCAGGCTAAAATGCTTGCGGTATAGCTATACCTACAAGACTCGTAATGGCTGCATTACGGTTTTTCAGCTCTAAAACCATAACGCAAAACTCGTAATCTAGGTGATTGTGAATAATGGAAGACAATAACACTTTATACCAACTAAACTGTTTATCACTTTTTTTTTTTACACTGCTAACGTAAAATTATATTTTTATTGTAAAACTGAAAAAAGTTTATATTGTGTTTGTCTGTAGAATAGCACGTCAAAAGCTGAAGTAAATAAAGTGTATATATATTTAATACAGCTTTAAATGGCTTACTGACTTCATATCATTATTGGGAATGTGATCTCTGAGAACCTTTATCTACTGGGAAATTAATTTAGTATTACCAGAAATTCCACAGAACAGCAATATATTGAATAACCAGTGATTTTCTCAATTACATTTTTCTCTTGTTGCAAAAGTAATAATGTACTAACCAAATATAACTGAAATATTAATTATTTTAGAAGAATTCTAAGAAAGCTAATACATGGCTAATAGTTCTGTCTCTGGCTGTTCTGTGCACATCATATGTACAGTATGTAATATGATACATTCCTATTCACTTGGGTCAGAGGCTTGCCTACTCTTTACATTACGTCAATGTCTTATGCTTCACCAATTGTTGTAACAAAGTTTAAAAAAAACTTGCTCTGTTCCAAAATAAATTGACATTATAGGGATATTATATATATATATATATATATATATATATATATATATATATAATGTAGTAAAGAAGGGGAACCAGCACTCCATACATGACAGCCTCCGGGGTGCACTTCTAATCAAAATAATATTCAAAGTTGCAGGGAAGGCACTCTCCGTTTCAAATAATAAACGTTATTTGAAACGGAGAGTGCCTTCCCTGCAACTTTTAATATATATATATATATATATACATAAAATTAAGAAAAAAACCAATACAATTACGCTAAAGATTGAGTTTTTTCATGATTATTTTTAAATATATTTATATAAGCAAAGAAAGTTCCCAAGTGAGCGGGTGCTCATTCATCAGGTGGTCACATGGGGGAGGGTAAAAGATACATGTCGCCGTCAAGAAAAAAATAGAAGGCAGTCTTAGCATATGAAAATACTGTATTGTGATTTCAACACAAGCCATTCTCAGTTAGTAGCCACCAAGATTAAGAAAAAAACGTATAACCGGGACTTCTGGATACCTTGAACTCACCCATGGCATCTACCGCAAATATCCAGCACACACATTAGGTAAGTGGCTCCATTCTATCCGGTATGTTTACCTCTTTTCTTGGGGAAACTTCAATCCGAGGTTCAAAGCAGCTTCACTTCCAGTCATTATGCAAGGTAGAGGTGAGCGCCAAAAGAAGGCTGAGGGTAGGGTAGGGAACGCCAAAATAGGCTAAGATAAGCTGGTAGAATGTAAAATTAAAAATTACAAATTATTTATTCCATACAATAATTATAATAATAAAAGAACAATATACACTGATAGTTGTTCATGGATCCATGTTACAAATAATAGCAAATTACAGTGTTGGGTAAAATACAATACAATATAATAATAAAAACAATTATAAATACTGATAGAATCAGTGGCTGATGATATAGCCTTTTATGCTGAGTATCTGTTATGTGATTAACACCTTGGTTGAGTTCAGTAAGTGTAAGATGCTCCTGGTAGATAGTATAGGGTTAATTGTAACTTCCAGTCATTACCTCCTCTAGTTTTTTTGGGCTCCGCCTGCACTATTTTAACTTCGAGTGTCAGTACGACCCCCTCACTCACATGTTCCCGCTAATCCACCAATGAAAACAGTCAGTAAGCAAAAAGTTCCCATTTAAAACCGAAGGTGCTCGGCATCATAGGGAACTGGCTCCAATAGACAAAGTTAGAAGAAGCCAGCACAATCTTCATAAAAATCCAATTTTATTAAATTCTTTTAAAAGGTTCAAACAGCATAAGGAAAAAACGTTCTCTCTGACATGTTTCAGCCTGGGGCCTTACTCATAGACATAGTAATAATTAAGAACACATTTTAAAATATATACCTATAGCTGCACTTCTATTGGTTAATAGTTGATGTGAAGCTTAAACCACATACTATCCCCTCACCCCCCCCCCTGTATTTCCTTTAGACTTAGTCATTTTATTACTCCAATTACTTCTTTGGGGTTGCATTGTACTTGAAAATTGTGCATTGTACTTGAAAATTAAGTTAATTATGGAGGTATATGGTCAAGTCTGTAGTTTACCTTTATTGCATTTCAACATCTTAAATATATTGTTCCCTTCATATTCTGCAGTGTAACATTTACTAACATGGAAGCATCCAATATTGATCCAGGACCTAATGTATACTATTCCCTTATGTCCATAGCTGATCTTGACCAACTAAAACAGGATTTCAAACAAATATTTAATGAAACCTTAAAAGGTAACACCCTGGGAGGTCAATTTCAGTCTATGGAAGGCTTGATGAAAAAGGAAATAAAGTTAAAATGGGATAAGTGGACCCTGGAGAGGTACATACGCCTACAAATAGTCCCCAGAGGTTTAAGAATCAGAATATTTCTGTCATTCATGATAGATGATACAGTATTTATAGACAAATGGAACAATAATCTTTCAGAATGCCCTTTTAAACTCATGCGGCTGATCATTGAATATAAGGATGTTCAGCTGCTGGGTGTAGGAGAGGAAATAGAGAAACTACAAAATGAATTAGACGTATACACCCTGGAGGCAAAGTACAAGGAGAATGATGCTATCCTCAAGCATACAATTGCTGCTCTTAAAAAAGAACTTATTCAAACAAAACAAAATAATTTGATTCTTGAAATTCAAATCAGCCAATAGGATGAGAGCTACGGAAATCCTTTTGGCTGTTCAAAACAGCCAATAGGATGAGAGCTAATAAAATTCTATTGGATATTCAAATCAGCCAATAGAATTTCAGTAGCTCTCATCCTATTGGCTGATTTGAACAGCCAATAGGATTTCAGAAGCTCTCATCCTATTGGCTGATTTGAATTTCAAGAATCAAATCAGCCAATAGGAATGCAAGGGACACCATTTTGAAAAGGCTCCCTTGGATTGAAGATCTGGATAAAGACTTCTCGCCGCCTGGATGAGGATGGATGTCCGGACTTCAGAAACTGAGTGGATCTTCGGGGGTTAGTGTTAGGTTTTTTTTTTTTTTTTTTAAATTGGATATTTTTTTATTAGGGTTTTGGGCTTTAGGTAAAAGACCTGAATGCCCGTTTCAGGGCAATGTAAAAGAGCTGAATGCCATTTATAGTTTACACTTAGTTGCTGTCTTTTTATTTCACAGGTAAGTTTTTATTTATTTTAATTTAGGGATATTGTAATTTTAATATAAAGTTAGGGGGTTGTTAGGTTTAGGGGTTAATAGTTTAATTTAGTTTTTTGCGATGTGGGGGCTGGCGGTTTAGGGAATAATTTGTTTATTTAGTGGCGGTGATGTGGGAGGCCAGAGGTTTAGGGGTTAATAAATGTATTTTAGTGGCGGCATTGTCAGGGAGCGGCGGAATAGGGGTTAATAACTTTTATTAGTGTCGGCAATGTTGGGAGCGGCAGATTAGGGGTTAATAACTTTATTTAGGTGTCAGCAATGTCGGGGGCGGCGGATTAGGGGTGTTTAGACTTGGGGTTTATGTTAGGGTGTTAGGTTTAAACGTAACTTTTTTTTCCCCATAGACATCAATGGGGTTGCGTTACAGAGCTTTTCATTCCGCGCTTCAGGTGTTAGATTTGTTTCTAACACTCTCTCCACATTGATGTCTATGGGGAAAGCGTGCACAAGCACGTCAAATCAGCCCTTGGATTTTGTGTGGTATGGAGCTTATCACCACCATATCGCACGCACAGGAAGGCTTTTCAGAAATTTGTAATGGCAGCGCTATGGGGGTGAAATAACACCGCTTTTGTTGCGTTCGTTTCGCACCCTCTATAGCACAAAACTTGTAATCTAGGTGAATGATAGATGTTAATAGGGTTATGCGTAATTTTACCTTGAGAAAAAACTTTAGGGAACATCCTATGACTGATGCAGAAACAAGTATGGCAGTTCTGGAGACAGACATCCCCCAAATTGGACCCCCTTCTTCTCCCTCTCCTCTTTTGGATTTTTCAGAACTACAAAATATACAAAATTTGTTGAGCTTGGAGAGAGAAAGTGATCAGCATACATTGAGTATCAACTCACATGGTGGCTTTAAGCCAAAATCAATATTTTATCCCATTCAATCTAGAGGGGATATTTCTTCTCAATTTCCAAAAGAGGATAGAGGCAGACCTGGTAGCTTTGTCACAAAAACACAGTGGGGCACCCCTTAACCTCACCAGAGATGAGAGATTGGCGATTGAATCAATAAAAGGAGGAAATATAGTGGAATGGGATAAAGAGTCTTATAAAAATGAAATCATGCATCAATTAAATAATCATGATGACTATAGAACTCTTCCAGGAGACCCCACATTTATTATTTCAAAAGATTTGAGGTCTCTACTCGATGATGGTCTTGAAACAGGCAATATCGATCGTAATACTCACGATTATTTACTTGTACAGGTACCAATAATTCCTATCTTCCACATTTTGCCCAAAGTCCACAAATCTCTGGTGGGGGTTAAGGGTCATCCCATTGTTTCAGGGATAGTCTCCCTTTGTGAACCACTATCAGAGTGGTTGGACAGTTTGCTTCAACCTCTGGTCCCCAATATTTGCAGTTATTTAAGAGACACCAAGCATTTATTGCAAATTATAGACAACTTTATCTGGGAACCAAACTACAGTTGGTTATCTGTAATTGTGGTGTCCTTGTATTCGTCAATTCCACATGAAATGGGGATAAATGCCATGAAATATTTTCTACAAAGGGACACAGCCTATACACCTAGTTTCATTGACTTTATATTGAGAGTAACTCAGATTTTACTGAGTCACAATTATTTTAGATTCTTTTGACATTACTATCTCCAGATTAGGGGCACCGCCATGGGGGCAAAATTTGTCCCCTCTTATGCAAACTTAACCATGGGTTGGTGGGAGCTAACCCATATATTTGGAGATGGTAATATCGATGCGGGCTTAATTAAATCTTATTATAGATTTATTGACGACCTGATATTTGTATGGACAGGAGACATAAATGAGAAGGAAGGTTTCCTGCAATCCCTCAATCAAAACATTTGGGATCCAAAATTCACATTGGAGACAAATAAAAATACTATAGTATACTTGGACCTCTTACTGAGGTCAAATAATCAAACTGGGAGAGTAGACACTACTATCTACATAAAGCCCATTTCGGGTAATACGCTCCTACACGGCAAGAGCAATCACCCATAAGGTGTCCCAGATTCGATAGCTAAAGGGCAATTTATAAGAACAAAGAGGAATTGCTCTGATAAAGGTGACTATGTAGAACAGAGCAAAGAACTGACAAGGAGACTCACTGAGAGGGGATACAAAACAAATGTTATTAAGAAAACAAGGGAACAGGTTGACAGTCGCAACAGAGAAATTCTGCTAAGCGATAGACCAAAATCGTCATTCTTGAGAAAAGGCACTGCTAGTGACAGGGACAAAGACCCAGTAACATTTGTAACGCAATACTCCTCAGACTACAATGAAATATACAAGGTCATTAAAAAACACCTATGTTGGCAGCGGATGACAGTTTAGAACAGGTATTCAAAAACGGCTGTAGATACTCATACAGACAAGGTGTCACCTTACGCAACATTCTATCACTAAGCGATCTACCACTAGATCCTAATACTAGTTCATGGCTATCCTCAAAAGGGATGTAAATATGTTTATTTGGTCCTTGTATCCCATGCAGTTTCATTCCAAGAGGGGATACCTTTAAGTCTAACATGACAGACAAGGAGTATAAAGTGGAGAGTTGTGTTAATTGTAGAGCGAAATTTGTCATTTATATGGCATGTGCTCTTGTTCCATGAAACAGTACGTGGGGTGTACATCCAGGGAGGCCAGGGAGAGGATCCGACAGTACCTCTACAACATTAAAAGATTAGATGCATAATCTGAACTGGCAAAACATTTTATCCAGAAACATGCTAGTTCGAATTCCACATTTAGGTGGATGATCATTGAAAAAATTAGAAAACCAAAAAGGGGCAGTGATTTGAACAAATTGTTGTTCAAAAGAGAGGTGTTTTGGATCTTCTCTCTGGCAACCTGGATCCCCAACGGATATAATTCAGTCTACAATATAATACATTTCTAGGAATAAATACACACTGAAAAGGGCTGTCACTAAGCCTAGAAATGACAGGATGATATAGAGTCATATTGTTAGCTTAGCATTGGTATTTAAATATATACAATTATGAACATCTTTAACAAGACTTTAAAATATTTATATGTGAAAGTAGTTTCTAGGGTTAAGCATAGACTACTACGGTTATCACTCTTTTTGATACTATTATTCTTCCCTGTTTTTCAAAACATTAGTTTGCTATATACATGTGTATATATATCACTAAAATTGACATGGGCAAACAACAATGTATATTTTGCATCAATTATAGAGAAGGATTAGGTTATGTCACAAATGAACATGTACTAAGGGTTTACTTTGTATTGTATTGTAAGTTTCCTTTCCTGTATTCTATATCACTATGATGGTTAGTCATAAGTATTGGTACTACAGATATTTAAATGTTTTTTTCATTCCAGGATAAAGCTAGTATTTATCAATATCTCAATAAAAACTTTAAAACCCTAATATTACAATTTTGTGACATTCACCGAAGTGTAAAATAATTTGTTTACCTCTCTGATGCTAAATTACACTGATGCTGTTTGAACCTTTTAAAAGAATTGAATACAATTATTTTTTTTACGAAGATTGTGCTGCCTTTATATATACTGTATATATATATATATATATATATATATATAATCTGTATATATCTATAACTATATATAATCATGTATATATATATACAGTATATATATATATATATATATATATATATATCTCTATATATAAATTTAATCATGTATATATTTCTAGGCATAAATATATATTGTACCAAAATACCATCAGATATGTGTAGAAATATGTGTTTATGAATAAATAGAATATATTCTGCTATATACAGAACAATGGAATGTTAAAAATAAATATTTTCATGCTGGGCAAGGGCACTTGAGAATATGCAAGTGGGTTTGCTTGCGAGCAGGGTGTTTTTCAACTTATTTATCTAAGTTTCGGCTTTTTGAGCTTGTCGGGTTAGCTTTTTAGCAAAAACAGTTTACCTTCAACTGATAATACGAGCGCAGCCCCACATGCGCAAAAAGCTTACTTCTAGCGCAGTAAACGCTTGAACGGGAGTGTTAATTAGCGCTCAACTTGTAATCTGGCCCTTTGTATATAATTGCAATAAAAAAATATTCAAGATAATGGTGATATAAAAATAGGTAAACAATGTTTTCTTATTTTGAAGATAAATGCAATATGATTATAAATATGAAGCCTGGGACTATTTGTATGGACTTTTTTTTTCATAGCATATTTTTATGTGTTAAAAAAAACTGTCCTAAAAATTGATGCTCCTTTTCTAAACAATAAAACAAAATTGACATTTCAAAATTTGCAGTGTCTTGTTTTCACAATATGACAATATGTGTTCCAGGATGCTGGATTTGAACTATTTTTTTGTTTTTAGATTTGCCAATAAACCTGTGTGAGTTGCCCTTATTAGCCAATTCGCAGTTTGACGCTTAGGATTTGTTGCACACAAGATAACATTTACTGTTAGCTTAATTAATCAGCTTTAAAAGCTTTAGCATGATATATTTTCTAATAGTTAAATAATGCTCTTTTATAATCATGATATATTTTTTGTTTATTGCCCATGTAATATGTATTCTATTAAATGGCAATAAAACAGATTTAAGCACATAGTTTAGCAAAGCTCTACTGGGACCTAGCTGAAGACATCTATTGATCCAAGGACATAAGGCTTATGTGCAAAGCCACCAATCACCAGCTAGCTCCCAGTAGTGCATAGCTGCTTCTGAGCCTACTTAGCTATGTTATCAACAGAAGATTCTAAGAGAACAAAGTAAAAATCACAATAGAAGTTCATTGAAAAGTCTATTCAAATTACATGTTCTATATCCGAAGCATTAAAATTTAATCTTGATTTTCATGTCTGTAATACAGTTCTACATTTCCACAGAAGTTAATCAGAGTTTCTCATGTTGTCAGAGAAATTGATATGTGCATTTTGTTCCTTGGAAAAGTCTTTGGTATACAGAGAAATGTACGTCCTACAAAATTACACCATCAGGTGATGTCACGGGGCAGGGCTACTATTTGACCGCTTGGATAAAGCGGTCAAATAGTAGCAACCTAAGGGTTGCAGGTTCGATCCCCGGCAAGGTCCACTCAGCCTTTCATCCTTCTGAGGTTGATAAAATGAGCAGCGCCTTTAGACCCTTATGGGTGATTAGCCACGCTTTACAAGTAAACAATACAATACATACAATACTGTACCCAATCCGTTACCATCCACTTAAAGGGACAGTATTAAATGACTGTATCATACTGGCAACCCTTGCAATTTATATTGGCTGCTTTTAAATAATTTTTATGCCTATTTTAAATAAATAATTTTATAATTTGCAGTGGGATACTGTTTGCCTATCAGTATAAATATAGGCGTTTGCTTCACACAGATTTTAGCTCTGCTCTACGTAGTGATTTCTTATTTCTTATAACACCTTATGCAATACAGAATTACACTATTGTATATTTTTTCATTTTCATTGAGGATATACTGTATATCTCACATAATTGCCACTGCTTAGGAATATTTCTATGACATATCCTTTTGTGTTAAATAATTCAGTTTTATGGAACAGTACATACTCTTTACAGAGCTTTTTAGTAGAACATATTAATGAGGTTGTATTCTTGTATGTTCTCTTTATGGGCATTTAATTACATTCAATGTAATAATATTTATTTTATAGTATCTATATTAATTACAGTGTTATAGAGCTTGTCTATTTTACAATTGTTATTCTGTGTGCTTTCTAATTATCCTTTTTGTAATCTGTTATTTACAAAATCAATAAAGAAAAAGAGCAAAAAGCATGTTCTGACCCGCAGAGCATAAAATAAATTCTTAGGATGTCACTGTCATATATAAAATTAGAAGGCACACCTATTTTATTACTATACAAAGGTACCAACGATATTCCAAAGCAAAATCAGCTGTTAAGGTTACTCAGATACCAAACATTTTATATGTAAGCTAGATAATAATTGAAAACTAAACGTTTTGATATAAAATACTGTATTTTGAATATATAAAATTTGATGTAGGAATTAGGTACTCTATCACCTGAGCTATCTAGACACTTGATAATCCATTTAGTAGTTTTACTTTTCAGAATATATAGGCAATGTTAGCCCACCATATACACAATGGTCAAGATTTAACAATGTAAAATAGACAGGGGCATACATCTTCACCCCTGTCCGCCCAGATTCACGTCTAGCGGGCAGCAATACGCTGGCCGCATTTATCATTGCACACTACAGCTAGTGTGCAACACCGCAGCCAATCAAGCTCAAGCATGGGCTGTCAATATCCCGGTAAGAAAAGTCAGTGCGGATTGACATACTCCACATAACAGCTGGCAAAGTGAGTTAAGAAGCAACGGTCTGATGATCGCTGCTTCCTGAATCTCGACTACAGGCTTTCTTAAAATAATTACAAAATAAGCTGTGAATCTCTTTTTTAAGTTTAGAATATTTTAATCTAAACTCTGTTACAAACTACCCTCTGTGGTTTTGAACCAGTAATGTTAATTATGCCACAAAGTGGTCTATTCCCGGCACTATCTAGACATTGCAGCTTTCAATTTTATTATGACATCACATAAATAATCAAATTGTCTGTCATTAACACAGGTGATATGTGTCAACAAACATGCTCTCTATGCAAATTGTTTTCTGAAAAAATGCACAAAATATAATTCTCTATGTAAGTCTACTAATTCTCAAATATAAAGCTAAGAGGTTTTTATAAGCATTAAAGGGATACTAAACCCACATTTTATAATTCAGATAGAGCATGCAATTTTAAACAACTTTCTAATTTACTCATATTATCAATGTTTCTTCGTTCTCTTGCTATCTTTATTTAAAAAACAGGAATGTAAAGCATAGGAACCGGACAATTTTTGGTTCAGAACCTGGGTTATACTTGCTTATTGGTGGCTAAATGTAGTTTTAAACATGTGCTTACTAAATAACTCAAATAGTTAACATTTGTAAATAAAGTCTTTATATCTTTTGTGTTATAGATTGCTTTGTTTGTTTGTTTTTCTTAAGTGTTATCTTTTTTCTCTGCTTAAATACTTAATGTTTTCCCAGTTATTTATATGCAAACTTTGGCAGGAAAATCAATTAAAATGTATCTGTCATTTCAACATGTCTGTGGCCCTGAAATTTCAAAACAAATTATTTGAGATAAAAGAAATGATGTCACACAACATGTTGTAATAATCCTCCAGTGGTCTTGAAGAGGCATTGTCTTTTGTCTTATGTTCCCATTAGTTTAGATAATCACTGAGCATGTTAAATGCTAGTGTGGTTTGAGAGACTAAATTATAAATAGCAACTGTTTTTCTAAACAATAAGGATTCTAATAAGAGTTGTTTTTTAGAAGAATATGCATGTTGTACACAGTCAACAAATGAATAGCTCTTTTATAAACATTTCACTTTAGATTAGTTTATTTTTAGCAGTTTTCAGTAGCATTATCAAAAAGGTATTGCTATGTAGCTTTATTAGGTGGATTCTGTGATATAGGGGCTTATGATTTGAGAGAGGGTTTAAAAGTTAAGGGAGGGATTTGTGATGGGGCAGCACAAATCAGAAGATTACCAATGGGGCGAGCATGAGGGGTTAGATTTGGTGGGGGGCTTTTTTGTTAGGGATGGAAACATTTTGAAAAAATTCTAATGATATTGTGTATAGTTGGATGTCTGTTGTGAAGGGGTGTCATGGGGGTATTGCAGATGAGGAGAAAGAATTATTGTTAGGATTAGTTAGATTGAGACATGGGCCAGAATTAACCATCCTTGCAAACGGACAGGTTTACAAGTAGTGAGCCTGTCGGCTTGCAATCGCCACTTGCGATGTTGCATCACATGGTGAAATTTAACATAGCACTAGAGGTTTCATTAGCTATGCCGTCCCCCTGCTCTGTTGCAACCAATTGCGCTAGAGCAGGGAATGTCTATCACTCTGAAGGAGCGAGAGTTAGGGATTGATCTTGCCACCTCTGAGGTAGTGGAGAGGCAAAAGAAGCACTTTCTGGTTCTTAAACATGTGCCAGCAAACTCGCTTATGCAAATCTGCTCCTCATAGTCCAAAAAGCTATGAATGCAGCTTCATAAATCTAGCCCAGGGTCATATTTTATTCTTCAGTTTTCCTATGCAAACTGATCCATAAGCAGTAGCAATTCAAGACTTTTTAATTTGCGGTGTTAACAAAAGTGGCCAAATAGTTAAATATCAGTGTGGATGAGGCTGCGGCTGAGCTTCATCATTAATTTGCTTGTCTTCTTGAAGACTTCCTAACATTTCCTTCTCTCCTGTCCTTATTCTATAGATTTTTAGCTGCATAGAGTCATTTACCTTGGGCTTTCCCTGTTCCACATGTCTTAACATCCTCTTACAATCTGTGGCACTATTTAGCTGCTATTTTAAGTCTAATAGTCTGAAGCTCTGGACTAAGCAGTATTCTATAGCCACAATGAGTCTTAAAGCTGAACTGAGAGTTTAATGTGTTATAGTAAGAAGGAGAAATGCCTTATCACCCCATAACCCTCTAAAACTGTTGATGATATCAAGATTTTTAGATGCATTTTTTTGTGTCTGCTGATATGGCTTAAATAAATGCAGATTAGTAATACTCCAAGACCTAAGGTAGTTTAACGGGCAGACTACAGGTGGTGTTATCTAAATGTTTTTGATTCCTCCTTTACCAACTAAGCTTGCCAAAAACTTTTTTCTACCTACCATCATGAGTATTTTGAAGGTTAGACTCTGTTTCAGGTGGAATGCTAGATGCAAGAAGGACCATATTACACGTCAGGTCAGCTCTCGAAGGGCACTACGTACTGGTTTGTGCACGTGTACTAGATTGATTTTATGTTCCCTTGAAATTCACTGATTCATGTTTTTTCACTAGGTGCCCTTGCCTTGCTCCTTAAAATGAATGGCAGGATCATTAAATTTCTTTAGCAAGTCCATCTATAACCATCCTCATTTTTCTTTTTATAAATGATATCCTAATTCCAAACGTAGCCTTTTGATATTGGACAATGTCACATCACAAACGAATATACATGTACTTGATATTGTAAATTATGCGTTTCCTTTAATACTAAAGATTCCAACATGCAAATCAGTAAAATATTTACTTGAATCAATTAAAGACAATATATGTTGCATAAATAAAATATAAACATGATAAACCATAATAAAAAAAATTATAAAGGAAGAAGAACTTCAGTTCCTAGTATGCATGTCTTAAAATAAAATTATTTTTAATCCTCTAAGTAATTAGTGTTTTGATGCTGTGATTTTTTTTTCTCAAACTTCCTTTTCTGTTTTGCATTTTCTTGCATACCTAAATACACTCTCACATTATTATTCACCTTCATTCAAGCTGTGCTTAAAGTGAGGTGTAAATTTATGGTTATCAAACGCATGTGGCAGCATAATCTCGTCACTCGAGAATCTGTCTGCTTCTGAGTATTTATAATTGCATTTTTAAACGCTAAATGCAAGGATCAAATCAATGTCATTGCTCTCTATAGCTAAATGAAAATGTTAAAAAATGACTTGCCCTCTTAACATATATTCAGCTTATTCTATACACCTCCGCCATCACCAGATTGATTCATAGTAGAATTCTGATGAGAGAAATAAATTAACGCTTAATAAAAGAGATGGAGATACGACTTGCTTGTGGTAAACAGTTCCTATTGCACAACCTACCTACTGACTAGTAATCAAACAAGACACATAACAAAATTAAAATATCATAATCTGACAGAATTATTTTGCAGCCTAGCTGTTAAACTTGTGCAACATTATTAATGTCGTTATCAACATAACATTGCAACTTTTTAATTTGCAAAGAGGTTTCCAATTAAGCTTGAGTTGCCTGTATAAAGCTACAGCTGGCATGAAAACCTGGCAGTCGATTTCTGGCAATTCCTATTTACATGCACATTTCCAAAGGGAAAAGCAAGGAAAGAAAAACAATATTGTCATCAGCTTTTGACATTTATTGTTATATAAAACAAGGAACATTCAAATAACTTACAACTTGATTCATCCCGCTACCTCATTAACAAAATTACAGCACATTACTTTATTTGTGGTATTAGAAAGCTTCTTACAGAGAAGGGAAATTATTGCCGTCTCTAGACAATTTTTGTGGGATTAGATAATGGTTAAGAATTTAGTGAAGGTTAAAGAAAAGAATTCTGAGGCTTAAAAACTGCAACATTTAACATGAACCCTTTCAGTTCCTACAAAGAACAAGTCCAATTGCCCATATTACTGTTATACACTACACTGTGGGCTAGATTACAAGTGGAGCGCTAAATTATTGCGCTCCTGCAAATAGGCAAATTTGCCCGTTTGCGGGAGAGCAATAATTAACCAGCCATTACAAGTGGCTGGTTATTGCTACCGCAAGTTTGCGGTAGAAATTAGTTCTCTGAAAATTAACCAGAGATTAGATAACTAGTTAATTTTCTAAAAGTATCCCAAATGTCCTCAAAATAGAGGGCATTGTAGTTTTTTAAATTAAAAACAACTGCACTAGGCAGTTTTTGGGGTCTAAAGTTGGTCGCATTTGCATTGCTTTTAACTTGTAATACCAGCGCACATTATCGTGCACTGGTATTACAAAGTGGAGCGCTAATATCGCTTACTCTAAAGCGATATTTAGCGCTCAACTTGTAATCTGGCCCTAATGAAGGAATATACCATATACACACATCTGTAAACCATGGGGACATCGGGTGAGGAAAAAAAAAAAATGGAAAAATGGAGGAGACTTTATTGTATTCAGTCTTCAGCATTAGTAGGTGCTATGTTATTCTGTTATGTTATTGTGTGTCACTAAATCTCACTCATGTTTCCACTCTTTAGTTTAACAGCTGCACTCAGCAGCATATGACTGGTGAGAGCGTAGATAGGTGGTGGTGAAACTGGAGAGGTTGCACTTATACCTTAGTGAGTTTTGTCACTGTATCCACATAATCATAACACCCCCCTTGATTTCATTATACAATTTGTTTGGTTCCTGCTTAAGATACATAGACAGGATTGTCAGGGCATCTTAACTGAAGCCAGTTGTATAGTCAAGTTTACTAGAAAAGTGTGATCAGAGAGAATGATAATGAGCAGAAGTGAGAAGGAGCAAATGGAGGATTGAAGGGGATGAGAAAAGAAAGTGAGGACTGAAAGGGATAATAGAATAATATACAGATGTAGAGAGAAGATAAGAGAGCCATTGTGTAGGGACATTTAAGGGCATTTTGTTTAGTTTAAGTTTGCTGCGCTGCAGTGTTAAACGCGTTTTTTCATGCGCTTGTAACTTTAGATGGATAAACAAATGACTTTGTCAGTTTTGTGGGCAACCTCAATGGCTACAAAAGTTAAACATTTTAATTAAATTGGTTGAGTATCTGTAGAGTTGAAAAAAATTTTTTTTTTCAATGTAAAGAGATTGGGAGATGATTAGCATGGCAAGAACCACCACAATGATATTTATGAAAGTTTCTATGTAAATAGATTTATTTTCTAGCAGAGGCTTTTCTTTTTTTCATGCAGAAAAGTAGTAAATGCTGAGCTTTTGTTAGTTTCACATGCACAGTGGAAAACAAGCTGAGAAAATAAGTCAAAACATGCTCAAAAGTGTTTTGCTATAAGTTTTAGACCTAGATGGCGGCAGTTTGGATACAAAACAAAAGTAAAGATGCCAACTCTTCCTACTTCCTGGAGAACTCATATTAGTTGTTAGTGTGTCCAGAGTGTTGCTGTAGCCTCAGAATTACTATGTACATTTTAATTAGATTTTAAACGGAGCCCTGGAGGAGGAATTAGGACGTAGGGGCGTTTGACCCCAGTCTAGGACCAATAGGAATAAGAGAGGTGGGCCTGTAGTGGCAGGTATTTAGGAAGGGGGTGGCCCAGAAAAGAGCACCAAATCTCTTTGCAAGGTCCGTGGGGGAAGAAGCCCCCTCCCTCCCTCCCTCCCTGTAGAAGTATTTGTCATGTCGCAGTTAGCTGGCGGAGTGCTTGCCTGGGGGGATAGCAGTTATGGGTACCTCCTGAAGGCAGGAATGAATAGGATGGGAATATTATGGTAATGGAGTTATGTTACTGCTATGGGCAAGCTCTGTTGGGTTTGAGGATTTAAGTATGTGTGTTATATGTTATATTAATAAAAAGCTGCGGCCTTTGTACCCCATATTTGTGTTGTGTTTTCATTTTAGATAAGTTCCTAGTGGAGGGGTCACAGAAATTCCAAATATAAAGCACAACTGACATTCACTGCTGGACTTCTAATATACAGCAAAAGTATTTCCTTCTACTGTGTTTCCCAAACCCAGTCCTCAGGACCCTTACTCAGGCCAGATATTCCTTATATCTTAACTAGAGCACAGGTGAAACAATCATCTCACCCATCAGCTGAGTATTTCACCTGTGCTCTAGTTAAGATATAATAAATAGTTGGCCTGAGTAAGGGTCCTGAGGACTGGGTTTGGGGGACTGGGTTTGGGAAACACTGACTTAAAGGGACACTGAAGTCAAAATGAAACTGCCTTAATTCAGATAGAGCAGTTTTAAAGGGACAATATTCAGATAGAACATGCCATTTTAAACAACTTTCCAGTATTTTTCTATTGTCAAATATGCTTTCTTGTCTTGTATCCATTGTTGAAAAGTAAAGCTAGGTAGTCTGATAGGTGCTTAGGAGAGTGCACGTATTTATAACACTCTATGGTGGCAGCATTGGCAACTATGTATATCAATGCTATAAACAATGTTGCAAACACTGCCGCCAAATAGCTAAAAATATGTGCATGCTCCTGAACCCACCTAGGATTACTCTTTAGTTCTTTTAAAACTAAGCATGTGTAAGTGTTCACAGTGTATGCGCATATGAGTCTGTGATTGGCTGGCGCCTGTCACATGATATACAAGAGGCCAGCAAAATGAAGAGAATTTTGAAATTTGACGCTCATATAAAATTCAGAGTAAGTGCTCCTGCATTGTATTTTTATTCTGTACTTCTTGCTTAAGCAATTCTACTGTATTTAATACGCCTTTGAATCTTAATGTCAGAGTTTAAGATCCCAATCCCAATGTTAAAAAAGAATGAGAATAACAAATTGACACTCGCTCACGCAATGTAATAATTTCATATAATATATTTTTTGCTGGTAGGAGTTTAATTCTGGAATTTCCAAGATTTTTAGAACATGATTATATACCTAAACAAAAGCATTAAAGGGACAGTTTGCCCAAAAACTTGCTCTCCTTTAATTTGTTCATAATTATCCATTTTACCTGCTGGAGTGTAATAAATTGTTTACAAATAGCTCCTTAGCCTATATATTGTCATTTGAAATAGCTGATTTATCCTGTAGTATCCCTATCTATACTGAAAGTTTCTATACCAAGGTATAGGCTATTGAGAAACTATGTAAACACAGCCAGCAGAATAAATTACACTCACAGTGGGAGGTCGAAGAGATAAAATGTTCATTTTCAATTGTTCTATCTAAGTATTGTACAGAGACAGAGATAAGAAAGGGAAACATTTGAGTGATAAAATAACAAAATCTGATCTGTAAGCAAGCCAAGCCTTTTTTTGATGGGCTTTGGTTTCCAAGAGCAAATCCAGCTATTTATTTTGCAAAAATAAGCATAAATTAGCCATTTTTCATATATTTTATAAGCTGCAGCTGGTATAACAAGTCATGGGAACACATTCAGGCAAAAACAATTTTAAAGTGAACTGTCCATTTAATGCAAGTTTTAGCATTGATTTTTAGCCCTTTATCACTTTTTGCTTTCAAGTTCAAAACAACTGAACTCTGGTCTTCTACAAGTAGAGTGTGGTTATTTTACAACAAACATTTAATATTGAGCATCTATAAAAGAACTGAGAGCGCAGGTATACAAATAACATTGTCTGAAAGTGATCACTATTGCAAGTCAAACATGTTTAAATGTCAACCCTCCTACTATATCTGTTTAATTTTCTTACTAACCCTTTGTTTTTTTATTTGTATCTCTTTAAATGTGTGCATCACATTCCCTTTCCATATATATTGCTGTAACCCTTTCTCTGGCATTCTGTATATATGGAAAATATGTTATTTCGTGCTGTCACCCACCATCCCATTTGTCAATTTTTCAGGTCACAAGCGCGGAAGTAAAGACTGCAATACAGGTGTTTGGTTGTAGTGTGTTTTTGTGTGTGGGGGGGGGGGGCAACATAGGTTAATTAATATTGAATTGAGAAAACAATTAAACTTTTACTTTACAAATAACCTAACTACTTAAATTGCACAACGGTAATGTGCGAAATTAACTTCCAGTTTACATTTTTCTTGTTATCCTTTCTTGAAACTTACCTGTCCATGAAAGTATGCTGGGGGAAGGTTCAGGAGTGTACATATGTGTAGAGCACTATATAGCAGCACTCTCTGTAACAAAGTTAGTAACAATATATATATTGCCAAAAGTATGTGGACACCTGACCATCACACCTATATGAGTTTGTCATACATCCCATTACAAAACTATGGGCATTAATATGGAATTGCACCCCTACCCACCCACACACACTTGTGCAGCTATAACAGCCACCACTTTTCTGGCAAGGCTATCCACAAGATTTTGCAGTGTGTCTTTGGGTATATGTGCCTATTCAGCTAAAAGAGCATTTATGAGGTCAGATCCTGATGTCGGGTGAGAAAATCTAGTCACATTAGACATGCCAATACTTTCAAAAAGTGGTCAATTGGGCAAAGTCAGGGCTCTATGCAGGCCACTCAAGTGCCTCCATAGCAGATATGTCCAACCATGTTTTTATGGACCTCCCTTTGTGCACAGGGGTACAGTCATGGTGGAACAGAAAAGGGCAATGTCCAAACTATTGCCAGAAGCAACCAATTGTCTAAAATGTATTTGTATCCTGTAGCATTAAGATGTTCTGTCACTGGAACTAAGGGGCAAGTTCAAACCCTGACAAACAGCCCCAGACCATTAACCCTCCTCCACTAAAGTTTGCAGTTGTCACTATGCATTCCAATAGGTTGTGCTCTATTGGCATCATCCAGATTTTTCCATCAGACTGCAAGATAGTGAAGTGTGATTCATCACTCTAGACACCAAGTTTCCACTGCTCTAGAGTCCAGGGTGGAATGTTTTACACCACTCCAGTGCATGCGGTTGTGAAGCTTATGTATAACTGCTCAGCCATGGAAACCTATTTCAAAAAGCTTTCAACGCACAGTTCTTGTGTTGATGTTACTTCCATAGGCATTTTGTAACTCTGTAGTGATTGATGCAACAGATGATAGTGTTATACTCTGCCACTTCAGTACTCAGTAGTCCCGGTCTGTGAATTAGCATGGCCTGGGCTGTTTTTGTACCTAGATGCTTCCACTTCACAACAATAGCACTTACACTTGACTGTGGCAGATCTAGTAGGGCAGAAATATCACAAACTGACCTGTGGCAAAGGTGGAATCCTATGACAGTGCCATGTTAAACGTCAGTGTCCCATGATTGTCCATGTGTTGGATTTTATGGAGAGAGACAGAGAGAGAGAGAGACACACATAGAGAGAATGAGAGACACACAGAGAGAACCAAAGAGAGAGAGAGAGAGACACACACACAGAGAGAGAGAGAGAGAGAGAGAGAGAATATTAATTTTCACAGGCTCTGGTAAATCTTCCATACTGCTGGTACACAGACAGAACAGAAGCAGTCCTGGTTAAGATTCAATAAACCAGTAACACTGAACAATTGTTCAACATTTTTAATAATAAATGGAGAGTTTATATGTAGTGTTTTTAAAGTGTGAATAAATGAAATGTAAAACTCTGAGGCTGCACACATTCTGTCTGGATTGTAAACAGAAATGTGAAACATATGGAGGGTAAACTCAATTACAAAAAATATGTAATTCAGACAAGAAAGTCCAATCAGAGCAAACAAGCACAGCCACAGTGATGATAGATCGACAGGGATTATAACTAGCAACAGATTTTCTGCAAACTGTCAGAATACAAAATTTAAAATAGATGCAGGTTGTAAAATATATATATTTTTGAAAACAACTAAAATAAAAAAGGTGCTATAGCCTTTTAAAGGGACATGAGTACAAAAAGAAAATGCTCTAACATGTTAGAGCAATTTATTATTGCTTTTATATAACTTTGCTGAGCCCCTGTCGAGGGATTAAACAAATAGTTAAAGTCATTTCCAAAACAGC
Organism: Bombina bombina; assembly: GCF_027579735.1. NCBI lineage: Eukaryota > Metazoa > Chordata > Amphibia > Anura > Bombinatoridae > Bombina > Bombina bombina. Next base: position 178,455,791 of record NC_069501.1, read on the forward strand.
AATGCACTACTGGGAGTTAGTCGAACATATCTGGTGAGCCAGTGACTAGAGACCAATGTATGTAGCCATATACTTTTTAATAGAACAATATAATTTTAATATTGATAAAAAAAAGTTTTTAAAAGGGATATTGTTTATGGCAAGGTGTTTGACTGGAAAGGGCCCCAATGTATATATACTGTATATATATATATATATATATATATATATATATATAAACACATACACATAAATATACATACAGGTATACCTCAGAGATATTTTGGGTTTGATTCCAGACCACCGCAATAAAGCGAATATAGCAATAAAGTGAGTCACATTCATTTGTTTGTTTCCCAGTGAATATAAAAGTTATATTAACAATATACTGTAGTCTATTAAATGTGCAATAGTATTATGTCTAAAAAAAAAACATGGTACATAGTAAAAAATACTTTATTACTAAAAAATGCTAAGCATCATCTGAGCCTTCAGTGAATCACAATCATTTTGCTGATAGTGTGTATATATATATATATGTGTGTGTATATAGGTGTGTATATATATATATATATATATATATATATATATGTATATAGTGTGTATATATATATATATATATATATATATATATGTGTATATATACAGGGAGTGCAGAATTATTAGGCAAGTTGTATTTTTGAGGATTAATTTTATTATTGAACAACAACCATGTTCTCAATGAACCCAAAAAACTCATTAATATCAAAGCTGAATAGTTTTGGAAGTAGTTTTTAGTTTGTTTATAGTTATAGCTATTTTAGGGGGATATCTGTGTGTGCAGGTGACTATTACTGTGCATAATTATTAGGCAACTTAACAAAAAACAAATATATACCCATTTCAATTATTTATTTTTACCAGTGAAACCAATATAACATCTCAACATTCACAAATATACATTTCTGACATTCAAAAACAAAACAAAAACAAATCAGTGACCAATATAGCCACCTTTCTTTGCAAGGACACTCAAAAGCCTGCCATCCATGGATTCTGTCAGTGTTTTGATCTGTTCACCATCAACATTGCGTGCAGCAGCAACCACAGCCTCCCAGACACTGTTCAGAGAGGTGTACTGTTTTCCCTCCTTGTAAATCTCACATTTGATGATGGACCACAGGTTCTCAATGGGGTTCAGATCAGGTGAACAAGGAGGCCATGTCATTAGATTTTCTTCTTTTATACCCTTTCTTGCCAGCCACGCTGTGGAGTACTTGGACGCGTGTGATGGAGCATTGTCCTGCATGAAAATCATGTTTTTCTTGAAGGATGCAGACTTCTTCCTGTACCACTGCTTGAAGAAGGTGTCTTCCAGAAACTGGCAGTAGGACTGGGAGTTGAGCTTGACTCCATCCTCAACCCGAAAAGGCCCCACAAGCTCATCTTTGATGATACCAGCCCAAACCAGTACTCCACCTCCACCTTGCTGGCATCTGAGTCGGACTGGAGCTCTCTGCTCTTTACCAATCCAGCCACGGGCCCATCCATCTGGCCGATCAAGACTCACTCTCATTTCATCAGTCCATAAAACCTTAGAAAAATCAGTCTTGAGATATTTCTTGGCCCAGTCTTGATGTTTCAGCTTGTGTGTCTTGTTCAGTGGTGGTCGTCTTTCAGCCTTTCTTACCTTGACCATGTCTCTGAGTATTGCACACCTTGTGCTTTTGGGCACTCCAGTGATGTTGCAGCTCTGAAATATGGCCAAACTGGTGGCAAGTGGCATCTTGGCAGCTGCATGCTTGACTTTTCTCAGTTCATGGGCAGTTATTTTGCGCCTTGGTTTTTCCACACGCTTCTTGTGACCCTGTTGACTATTTTGAATGAAACGCTTGATTGTTCGATGATCACGCTTCAGAAGCTTTGCAATTTTAAGAGTGCTGCATCCCTCTGCAAGATATCTCACTATTTTTGACTTTTCTGAGCCTGTCAAGTCCTTCTTTTGACCCATTTTGCCAAAGGAAAGGAAGTTGCCTGATAATTATGCACACCTGATATAGGGTGTTGATGTCATTAGACCACACCCCTTCTCATTACAGAGATGCACATCACCTAATATGCTTAATTGGTAGTAGGCTTTCGAGCCTATACAGCTTGGAGTAAGACAACATGCATAAAGAGGATGATGTGGTCAAAATACTCATTTGCCTAATAATTCTGCACTCCCTGTATATATATATATGTATTTATGTGTTTGTGTATAAATGTTGGCGCAGATAGACTTGTTCGACACAGTGTTGCCATGAACCTTCAATTTGTAAAAAGAGCAATATCTGCGAAGCACAATAAAGTGAAGCGCAATAAAACAAGGTATGCCTGGCTATATATATATATATATATATATATATATATATATATATATATATATATTTGTATGTATATATATTTTTGAGCCCTTCCTAGTCAAAAACCTTAAAATATGCAATATAATTTTTAATCATTTTAATGTGTTTTTAATAGAAATACTTGAACTCCCTATGTTAAAAGGGATATGATATATGGCAAAGTGTTTGACTAGAAAGGGCACCAATGTATATATATAAAGTATATATGTCTAAATATATGTATTTGTGTACGTATGCATGCCTGTATATGTGTATACATATGTATTTATGTGTTTATAGGTGTAAAAATGTAAGTGCACACATACATACATATACATATATGCACATATGTACACATATATAGACATATATATATATATATATATATATATATACACACACACTTGTGAGCCCTTCACAGTCAAATACCTTGAAACATGCAATATCATTTTTAATAAATTTAATGTTTTAGTGTGTTTTAATAGAATTGCTTGGAATCCCTATGTTCTTCACTTGGAATATATATATATATGTGTGTGTGTGTGTTTGTGTATGCAATATCTATCTGTATATATTCATATAGAAATATAGTTATAGATTTTACAAAAAATAATAAGATATACATGGAAATATAAATTTAAAAATAAAAATATTGCTTTCTTCTATGTAAAGAACAAATGAATGTGATGTATTCCTAACGTACCTTCCGGTTTAGCACAGTTAATCTCGCGCAGTATTTGTAGTGGGCACTATTGAAGCCTCTGGGAAGGAGTAAGCGTGGTTGCGATATCCAAGTTTTTTTTACTTTTCACTTGTAATATGTGTGTTAATCTGGAGCGGTAAAATTTTACATAATCACAGTTAACCCCAATTGTGTATGGTTTAAGCTTGAACAACCTCGATGTTGAAGTTAAATAGAAAACAATATGAATGTGCTAACAGTAAGGTATGCTTGTATGTGATTTTTACCATATATAAAAGTCAGATTTAAAGGGACAGGAATACCATTTTTTTCTTTCATAGTTCAGATAGAGTATACAACAACTTTCCACTTTACTTCTATTATCCAAAATACCTCATTCTCTAGGTATCCTTTGTTGAAGGAACAGCTAACTGATCACATCAGGTGAGCCAATGACAAGAGGCATATATCTGCAGCCCCTAATCAGCAGCTAGCTCCCAGTAGTGCATTGCTGTTCCTGAACATACCTAGGTATGCTTTTCAACAAAGGGACAATAAGGGACAAAGAAAATTAGATAATAGAAGTAAATAGAAAGTTGTTTAATACTTCATGTTTTATCAGAATCATGAGAATGTAATTTAGGCTTTACTGTCCGATATCACTACTGCCTGTCAATGTGTTGAGTAAGAAAATGGATACAGTGTGATAATTTGCCATGCTGTGATTGGAAGAATTGTATTACTGGAGCCAAGACTTTATGTAAGTAGGAGCGGACATGATCCGATATTGCGGATCATGTCCGCTGCACAACTCTGAATGCCGACAGCATACGCTCTCAGCATTTATCATTGCACCAGCAGCTCTTGTGAACTGCTGGTGCAATGCCGCCCCCTGCAGATTCACGGCCATAAATGAATGCTACATTTCACTATACCAAATGTAACATTGAAATATTGTTTATAACATTTGATTTAAAGGGTAATATTTCAGCCTTTATAAAATAATGGATGCCATGTTGTAACCTAGGTTTCCCTAGATTTAAAAACCTGTTCTTCTTATCTTATCTCCCCTGCTGAGGCCATCAGGGGATATTATAAATTAGTTACTGGAGTAACTAACAGGATTTAACATCATTTTCATTAGTGAAATTAATATTAAAATATTGTTTCCTATAGACTTATGTTGATGTGTGTCCGAATCAACAAACGTGTTCATTGCTCTATTTCTAATAAAATTTTGTTTTTGTTTCAAATAACATATTTGATTTATAACTAACTCATATACATACACAAATGCTGAGTTTAGAGCATTGTGTTATTTTGAATATGTGCTGAAACATTCATATATATTCTCACTGAGCAAAAATGCATTATGCTAATAGCTTTATCCCATAAAATTGTTTTAATTATTATCTTTTTCTTTTAGTGGGAAGAGATAAGTGGAGTTGATGAGCATTACACTCCAATCAGAACCTACCAAGTCTGCAATGTTATGGACCATAATCAAAATAACTGGCTTCGAACTAACTGGATTCCACGCAATGCCGCTCAAAAGATCTATGTAGAATTAAAATTCACATTACGGGACTGCAATAGCATCCCTCTTGTTTTGGGCACCTGCAAAGAAACTTTTAACCTTTATTACATGGAGTCAGATGAGGATCAAGGGGTCAAGTTTAGAGAACATCAGTTTACAAAAATTGACACAATTGCAGCTGATGAAAGCTTTACACAGATGGATCTTGGAGATCGAATTCTCAAGCTTAATACTGAAGTTCGAGAAGTCGGACCTGTTAGCAAGAAAGGGCTTTATTTGGCTTTTCACGATGTTGGTGCCTGTGTTGCCTTAGTATCCGTGCGGGTATATTACAAAAAGTGCCCTTTCACTGTGAAGAACTTGGCCATGTTTCCAGATACTGTCCCTATGGACTCTCATTCACTTGTGGAGGTGCAGGGCTCTTGTGTCAATCATTCTAAAGAGGAAGACCCACCCAAAATGTACTGCAGTACTGAAGGGGAGTGGCTTGTGCCTATTGGAAAATGTCTCTGTGATGCTGGCTATGAAGAAAGAGGCTTTGCTTGTCAAGGTAATAAACAGTCATTTTCCCCACTATCCAATAATAAAAGTAATAGTCTGTAGGAACACGAATATAGAAGGTCCTTCATCTAGCAGTTTGATAAAAGGCATAATATCCATTACTTCTATAGACATTTCTTTCATTTGAAGACTGTGGTGTTGTGTGTCTAAACAAGTGTATTGTTGTATAAACTATGAACATAATAACCTCTATGTTGTATTTTTAAGATACACACACATTATTAGATGTTTTTATTAACAGGCCCATTGTGTTTCTCATAAGCAGTACATATTTATTAAACAATCTTTTGCTAAAAATATAAAAAAAATATGGGGGAATTAATTCTTAAGATGTCCCAACTACATTTTAAGCTAAACATAATGTTTATTTTTCATTATTTTTGGTTAAGTTGCACAATGTAAAAGTAACTCTCACATTTTTTAGTGTCATGATAATTTGTTTACAAGGATTTATTCCCAAATATTGGCCCTTTTATGCATAGTTGATGTTACTGTACTTATCTAGAAATATGTTTCTTTTTAGTGATATGTCTTATTATAACCAGGAGTAATTCCAGACCATAAAATAGGGGGGTGTAAAACATTAACAAAACAGTTTAATAAATATTAAGGATGCAGCTATCTATACCTTCCTTTATTTTTTAGCCAGAGATATAAATAAATGAAAAACAGCACACCTCAGGCAGGGGCACACAGTTACAAACAGAGCCATATACATGACTAAGGGCCTTTTGCAGACTTGAAGCATTGTTTTTGCTGTTTGGACCCAACAAATGAAAAAATGAAAATCTTTTAAAAGATTTGGAGGCTGGAGTCTTCATGATCGAATAACACTTTATTTTTAAACCACCCTTCTTCATAAATTGCCTCTCTTCTTGCAATGCATAGAGCACTAACGTGCAAAGTCAGAGCAGTTTACAATTTTGTGTTGTGGAGGACTACAGTAATGAATTAAGGTGCCCCTTAGAACTGCTGTTTGCTACAACCATTGCTACAAAATATTGACAATGATGATCGTCTGATGACTTGTCACTATGTACTGTTATTATTTTAGTATAAAGTGTATTGTTTTGCTGTTGTTATCTGCAAATGCCAGTTAGGGAAACATATGTTGTAGGTTTAGCTATGAGAACTCTGCAGTGTGTATTTCCAATTTTCAGAACTAAATTACATGAAAAGTATATCTCTAGGTTGTTTTTTCTACACATAAACATTTTTATAAAAAAACCTCCAGGTGTTTACTGCCCCTTTAAGGATTGCTTTGTTCATTTTTAACATTCTCAAATAATACAAATAGCAATAAAAAAATGTTTTTTTTATATTCAATTGGTCTTTTCTAGAAGCTCTGCAGGTTTCTGTGTTTGATCAAAGAAATGATGCTGGCATTTTGGGCCTTTCTAATCAAACAAAAAAACCTTGAGACATATTTTAACACAAGCTAGAACTTGTTTTGCATTATATTTGAGGCATTTTTAATTTTCTCGCTGTGCAATTTGGTTTGCACATTGCACAAAGATGAATGAGTTCTGTGATTGGTGTCCTAATTTTATAAAAGAAAATAGTTTCAGTATGTGTAATATTTTGAGATTAAGCAAATATGTTTTTTGGATAACCATGAAAACTACATTTAACATGTTAATTTTAGCTACATACAATATATTTACCTGAGCAGATTCTTTTAAAGGAACTATTATGAAAGCAGTTCTATTTAGAAAGCACATGAATGCCCAAGAATATATAACCTGGATGTAGATGCTGATTAAAGTATGCAATTCTAATTGTTAAAAAGGATGATGTACTCATTTTCTTTGATGTATATGGGGGGCAAAAACAGAAATTACAAAATGTTAAAAATATTTTTCTATGAAAGGGGTTAAAGGGACAGTCTACAACAAAATTGTTCTTATTTTAAAAAGATAGACAATCCCTTTATTACCCATTCCCCGTTTTTGCATAACCAACACAGTTATATTAATATACTTTTTACCTCTGTGATTACCTTGTATCTAAGCCTCTGCAGACAGCCTCCTTATCTAAGTGCTTTTGACAGACATGCAGTGTAGTCAATCAGTGAAGACTCCTAAATAACTTCACGGGAGTGAGCACAATGTTATCTATATGACACACATGAACTAACACTGTCTAACTGTGAAAAACTTTCAAAATGCTCTGAGCTAAGAGGCGGTTTTCAACGGTTTAGAAATCAGTTTGGGCCTAGCTAGGTTTAGCTTTTCAAAAATATCACCAAGGGAACAAAGCACATTTGATGATAAAAGTAAATTGGAAAGTTGTTTAAAATTGCATGCCCTATCTGAATCATGAAAGTTTAGTTTTGACTTTACTGTCCCTTTAAGTACATTTGCAATTGATTTCGACAGGAATTGCATGTTTGTGCAAATGGATACTCTTGTATTCATTTTCATTGGCTGATTAAAACAACTTCCACAGGCATGATGACGGAGAGGAACAAGCCTTCAGAAGCCTAAAAGGAAAAGTTGGTTGATTCATAATAAGAATGTTTTCGTTATCTAAAAGGCTGACTCATTTTCAAATGCCCTTTTTAAGATGATCAAAAGGGGGAAAAAATACAATGTCAAACCAAATTATGTGTACTACAAAGGTCTGGTGATCTATTCTTTAATTAAATGATGAGCTTGGAAACCAAATCTTGAACTGTTGTACAATATATATTAAAAATATATCTAATTATTTATTACTTTTTCAGTATAAAACACATTTTCTCTTAATTTAAAGGGCCAGCTCTAGTCACATGATTCAGCTGTGTAACTATCCTGATGATTGGATCAGCAGCAGCTTCTGCTCAGAACCTGCTCCTGACCAGTGCATTAGACCGGTCCATTAGAAATAACAGGTTCAAATATTAGCTAATGTTTTTATCCATCAGAGTAAATCTGTAAGTCTTTCTTCAATAGTAGAAGGGAATTCTGGGTAGAGACATTCAAATAAGAATATCCAATGTTATCAGTTTTAACTAACTCAAAATTGACATTAAACTCATTGCATATATCACCAGCAACTAAGCTTTGGTTTGCTTAAAAAAAAAAAAAAAACACTTTAAAATTATTTAACAATGTCATTTTTTTTTGAAAATCAGGACTAATCCATTTTCATTGTCTCCTTTGCTGTGGCAAATTAGGGTCAAATGGTCAAATATAAATGAGCTTATAATGGGAGCTAACCAATCACTGTGTGGAATGTTGCAGGTCTCTCTGGATAGAGTTGTACATGTACACTTCTAGGGGTATTTTAGAGAAAAAGTTGAAAAAGTTTACAAAATAGGTAATTAAACATAAAGTTAAATAGCCCTTTAAAGGGACATAATACTCATATGCTAAATCACTTGAAAGTGATGCAGCATAACTGTAAAAAGCTGACAGGAAAATATCACATGTGAATCTTTATGTAAAAAGGAAAAGATTTTACCTCACAATTTCCTCAGCTCACCAGAGTAAGTTCTGTATAAAGATTTATATTACAGTTACTGCCCAGCTGCAGGTTTAAAAAAAAGGAAGAAATGAACAGCAGCCAATTGACATCAGCAGTGCTGAGGTCATGAACTCTTTTACTGTGATCTCATGAGATTTCACTTAACTCTCATGAGATTTCATAGTAAAGTTCCTTAAACTGAATAGGAAATAAGATGAGTGTGCATGAGGCTCACTCCCCTGCCGGTCCCGGGACAGGCATACTATTTGCTGCTTAAAGTCCTTTACGATGGGGTGTGATTACTTTTGAGGTAAAATATCTTCCTTTTTTACATAGAGATGTTCAGGTGATATTTTCTAGTCAGCTTTTTACAGCTATGCTGCATCACTTTTAAGTGTTTAAACTATTGGGTATAATGGCCCTTTAAGCTTATTTATTATTATTTTTACAGATTTAACTGCAAACTTCTAGCTTGACATGTACAGTCACTGAAATAAGTTATAGCACAGTAATATAATATATGCACATATAAGTATTATTTATAGCTGCTATATATTTCATACTTTGGAGAGTTTGTATCAAGGTTTTACTCACCCTATGACATTCTTAAGTATCTGGAGAGCAACATTTTATAAACTAGATATTTATTATGATAAAAATGCTGCAATGAATATGTAGCCTTGTTCTTTTATTGTAAATAGAAGTATTGTCAGTGGTAGAGGAAATTGTAATTAAATCACATATTTCCATAGTACACTATATTCTATTTGAAAAGCTTATCAATACTTTTTTTCAACCACAGTCACCATTACATTCTGAGGGAATTTGTGTAGATAAACCATTTAATAAACCTTTCAACTGAATAAAAATGTATATCCTTATAACAAAAAGGAACATTGCAAATAGTATTTTCTAAATTGAATATGAAAACAGCTTATTAACCCACTGCTACAGAGAGTTATATAACCATAGACTCTTATTTAAGGACAACCCCTTCTTCTGACTATAGAGTTCAGGGGATATAAATAAATGAATAATATGTGGCTTACAATAGGGCTTATATGTGAACAGCATCGAAAACTCAAAAACAGCTCAGTACTAGGGTAGAAATGGCTAAGCAGTTAAGAATATAGCACAGCCATAATAGCTAAATGTTATTTAAATCATGAACCATACAGGGAATGTGTACACAGCACATGCTGTTATATTATTGTTTATTGGTTGCTAAAAGGTACACAAACTGTCACACTGAAGGGTAGGTTTAAGCCTTTACTAAAATATCAAGAACAGATAAAGTTTATTTAACATTTGCACATATTGTTAGTTTATAAAACACTTTATTAGACAAAACAAACCAGTTTACCGTGACCCTCAAATATTAGATATTAGTCCATTTTACTTGTTCATATTACTTTACTAAGGAAAATGGAGGGAGTTAAAGGGACAGTTAACATACAAAATAATGTTACAAAATTCTACATATAGTACAGAGTTATGTACAGGTGACTCTCGGTTTACGCCGGTTCAATTTCCGCCGTTTCAGAATAACAACTTTTTTTTCAGTCATGTGACTGCTATTGAAAAGCTTTAGAAAGCAGTGCACTTATTAAAATAGCCAGGAGGTGGAGCTGTCCGCTTGTTTTGCAGCAAAGTTGTGCAACTTAACAGACTGAAATTGATCTGTGTACACAGAGCAGACATTAGCTATTGAGCAACAAGTTGTAGCAGCCACTTCCCTATTATCTTCTTGTCCAGCTGCTTGAGGTGAGGGTGCCTAACTGCTTATTGATCACTGCAGATTGAAATGCATAGAATAGGTGCAGACCCAATATTATCTAATATGCTAACAATGCAGAGAACTGATTGCAGAAAAATGCAAGTAAAAAAACGTTTTTGTTCATTAAACTTATTTCTTCTGTTAAGTGTGATCAGTCCACGGGTCATCATTACTTCTGGGATATTAACTGCTCCCCTACAGGAAGTGCAAGAGGATTCACCCAGCAGAGCTGCATATAGCTCCTCCCCTCTACGTCACTCCCAGTCATTCTCTTGCACCCAGCAACTAGATAGGTCGTGTGAGAGGACTATGGTGATTATACTTAGTTTTATATCTTCAATCAAAAGTTTGTTATTTTAAAATAGCACCGGAGTGTGTTATTACCTCTCTGGCAGAGTTTGAGGAAGAATCTACCAGAGTTTTGCTATGATTTTAGCCGGAGTAGTTAAGATCATATTGCTGTTCTCGGCCATCTGAGGAGTGAGGTAAACTTCAGATCAGGGGACAGCGGGCAGATGAATCTGCATAGAGGTATGTAGCAGTTTTTATTTTCTGACAATGGAATTGATGAGAAAATCCTGCCATACCGATATAATGTCATGTATGTATACTTTACACTTCAGTATTCTGGGAGAATGGTACTTCACTAGAATTACACTGTAAGAAAGACATAAAGCTGTTTAATAACTAGAGATTATGTTTAACGTTTTTGCTGGAATGTAAAATCGTTTTCATTTGCTGAGGTACTGAGTGAATAAATGTTTGGGCACCATTTTTCCACTTGGCAGTTGCTTAAATCTGTTTTTTCTGTCAGTTTCTGTTCTCCCTCACTGCTGTGTGTGTGGGGGAGGGGCGCTTTTACTATGCATCAAATATTTCAGTCAGCAACTCATTGTATTCCCTGCATGATCTGGTTCATCTCTACAGAGCTCAGGGGTCTTCAAAACTTATTTTGAGGGAGGTAATTTCTCTCAGCAGAGCTGTGAGAATTATAGTTTGACTGAAATAAAAACTTTTATTCTGTAATTTGTTTCCTGCTTTCAGAAATTGTTATCTTTGCTAATGGGATTAAACCTTTGCTAAAGTTGTGTTGTTTACAAGGATTGAGGCTATAACTGTTTCAATTTATTAATTTTCAACTGTCATAGATCTTCTGTGCTTCTTAAAGGCACAGTACGTTTTAATATTATTCTATTTGAATTGTATTTCCAAGTTGCAAGTTTATTTGCTAGTATGTTAAACATGTCTGATTCAGAAGATGATACCTGTGTCATTTGTTGCAATGCCAAAGTGGAGCCCAATAGAAATTTATGTACTAACTGTATTGATGCTACTTTAAATAAAAATCAATCTGTACAAATTGAACAAATTTCACCAAACAACGAGGGGAGAGTTATGCCGACTAACTCGCCTCACGTGTCAGTACCTACATCTCCCGCTCAGAGGGAGGTGCGTGATATTGTAGCGCCGAGTACAGCTGGGCGGCCATTACAAATCACATTACAGGATATGGCTACTGTTATGACTGAAGTTTTGGCTAAATTACCAGAACTAAAAGGTAAGCGTGATCACTCTGGGGTGAGAACAGAGTGCGCTGATAATATTAGGGCCATGTCAGACACTGCGTCACAGGTGGCAGAACATGAGGACGGAGAACTTCATTCTGTGGGTGACGGTTCTGATCCAAACAGACTGGATTCAGATATTTCAAATTTTAAATTTAAACTGGAAAACCTCCGTGTATTACTAGGGGGGGTGTTAGCGGCTCTGAATGATTGTAACACAGTTGCAATACCAGAGAAAATGTGTAGGTTGGATAAATATTTTGCGGTACCGACGAGTACTGAGGTTTTTCCTATACCTAAGAGACTTACTGAAATTGTTACTAAGGAGTGGGATAGACCCGGTGTGCCGTTCTCACCCCCTCCGATATTTAGAAAAATGTTTCCAATAGACGCCACCACAAGGGACTTATGGCAAACGGTCCCTAAGGTGGAGGGAGCAGTTTCTACTTTAGCTAAGCGTACCACTATCCCGGTGGAGGATAGCTGTGCTTTTTCAGATCCAATGGATAAAAAGTTAGAGGGTTACCTTAAGAAAATGTTTGTTCAACAAGGTTTTATATTGCTACCCCTTGCATGCATTGCGCCGATCACGGCTGCAGCGGCATTCTGGATTGAGTCTCTGGAAGAGAACATTGGTTCAGCTACTCTGGACGACATTACGGACAGGCTTAGAGTCCTTAAACTAGCTAATTCATTCATTTCGGAGGCCGTAGTACATCTTACTAAACTTACGGCGAAGAATTCAGGATTCGCCATTCAGGCACGCAGGGCGCTGTGGCTAAAATCCTGGTCAGCTGATGTTACTTCTAAGTCTAAATTGCTTAATATACCTTTCAAAGGGCAGACCTTATTCGGGCCCGGGTTGAAAGAGATTATCGCTGACATTACAGGAGGTAAAGGCCATGCCCTGCCTCAGGACAAAGCCAAAGCCAAGACTAGACAGTCTAGTTTTCGTTCCTTTCGTAATTTCAAAGCAGGAGCAGCATCAACTTCCTCTGCACCAAAACAGGAAGGAGCTGTTGCTCGCTACAGACAAGGCTGGAAACCTAACCAGTCCTGGAACAAGGGCAAGCAGACTAGGAAACCTGCTGCTGCCCCCAAAACAGCATGAATTGAGGGCCCCCGATCCGGGATCGGATCTAGTGGGGGGCAGACTTTCTCTCTTCGCCCAGGCTTGGGCAAGAGATGTTCAGGATCCCTGGGCGCTAGAGATAATATCTCAGGGATACCTTCTGGACTTCAAATACTCTCCTCCAAGAGAGAGATTTCATCTGTCAAGATTGTCAACAATCCAGACAAAGAAAGAGGCTTTTCTACGCTGCGTACAAGAGCTCTTGTTAATGGGAGTAATCCATCCAGTTCCACGATCGGAACAGGGACAGGGGTTTTACTCAAATCTGTTTGTGGTTCCCAAAAAAGAGGGAACTTTCAGACCAATCCTGGACTTAAAGATCCTAAACAAATTCCTAAGAGTTCCATCGTTCAAGATGGAGACTATTCGGACAATTTTACCTATGATCCGAGAGGGTCAGTACATGACCACTGTAGATTTAAAAGATGCTTACCTGCACATACCGATTCACAAAGATCATTACCGGTACCTAAGGTTTGCCTTCCTAGACAGGCATTACCAGTTTGTGGCTCTTCCATTCGGATTGGCTACAGCGCCAAGAATCTTCACAAAGGTTCTGGGTGCTCTTCTGGCGGTACTAAGACCGCGGGGAATCTCGGTAGCTCCATACCTAGACGACATTCTGATACAAGCTTCAAGCTTTCAAACTGCCAAATCTCATACAGAGTTAGTGCTGGCATTTCTAAGGTCACATGGATGGAAGGTGAACGAAAAGAAAAGTTCACTCGTTCCACTCACAAGAGTTCCCTTCCTGGGGACTCTTATAGATTCTGTAGAAATGAAGATTTACCTGACAGAGGACAGGCTATCAAGACTTCAAAGTGCTTGCCGCACTCTTCATTCCATTCAACACCCGTCAGTGGCTCAATGTATGGAGGTAATCGGCTTAATGGTAGCGGCAATGGACATAGTACCCTTTGCACGCTTACACCTCAGACCACTGCAACTGTGCATGCTAGGTCAGTGGAATGGGGATTACTCAGACTTATCCCCTTCTCTGAATCTGGATCAAGAGACCAGAAATTCTCTTCTATGGTGGCTTTCTCGGCCACACCTGTCCAGGGGGATGCCATTCAGCAGACCAGACTGGACAATTGTAACAACAGACGCCAGCCTTCTAGGTTGGGGTGCCGTCTGGAATTCCCTGAAGGCTCAGGGACTATGGAGTCAGGAGGAGAGTCTCCTGCCAATAAACATTCTGGAATTGAGAGCAGTTCTCAATGCCCTCCTGGCTTGGCCCCAGTTGACAACTCGGGGGTTCATCAGGTTTCAGTCGGACAACATCACGACTGTAGCTTACATCAACCATCAGGGAGGGACAAGAAGCTCCCTAGCTATGATGGAAGTATCAAAGATAATTCGCTGGGCAGAGTCTCACTCTTGCCACCTGTCAGCAATCCACATCCCGGGAGTGGAGAACTGGGAGGCGGATTTCTTAAGTCGTCAGACTTTTCATCCGGGGGAGTGGGAACTTCATCCGGAGGTCTTTGCCCAAATACTTCGACGTTGGGGCAAACCAGAGATAGATCTCATGGCGTCTCGACAGAACGCCAAGCTTCCTCGTTACGGGTCCAGATCCAGGGATCCAGGAGCAGTCCTGATAGATGCTCTGACAGCACCTTGGGACTTCAGGATGGCTTACGTGTTTCCACCCTTCCCGTTGCTTCCTCGATTGATAGCCAGAATCAAACAAGAGAGAGCATCAGTGATTCTAATAGCACCTGCGTGGCCACGCAGGACTTGGTATGCAGACCTGGTGGACATGTCATCCTGTCCGCCTTGGTCTCTACCTCTGAAACAGGACCTTCTGATACAGGGTCCCTTCAAACATCAAAATCTAACTTCTCTGAAGCTGACTGCTTGGAAATTGAACGCTTAATTTTATCAAGACGTGGGTTTTCTGAGTCAGTTATTAGTACCTTAATACAGACTAGGAAACCTGTTACCAGAAAGATTTACCATAAGATATGGCGTAAATACCTACATTGGTGTGAATCCAAAGGTTACTCTTGGAGTAAGGTTAGGATTCCTAGGATATTGTCTTTTCTACAAGAAGGTTTAGAAAAGGGTTTATCTGCTAGTTCATTAAAGGGACAGATCTCAGCTCTGTCCATTCTGTTACACAAACGTCTGTCAGAAGTTCCTGACGTCCAGGCTTTTTGTCAGGCTTTGGCCAGGATTAAGCCTGTGTTTAAAACTGTTGCTCCACCATGGAGTTTAAACCTTGTTCTTAATGTTTTACAGGGCGTTCCGTTTGAACCCCTTCATTCCATTGATATAAAGTTGTTATCTTGGAAAGTTCTATTTTTAATGGCTATTTCCTCGGCTCGAAGAGTCTCTGAATTATCAGCCTTACATTGTGATTCTCCTTATTTGATTTTTCATTCGGATAAGGTAGTCTTGCGTACTAAACCTGGGTTCTTACCTAAGGTAGTTACTAACAGGAATATCAATCAAGAGATTGTTGTTCCTTCTTTATGCCCAAATCCTTCTTCAAAGAAGGAACGTCTACTGCACAACCTGGATGTAGTCCGGGCTCTAAAATTTTACTTGCAGGCAACTAAGGAATTCCGACAAACGTCTTCTCTGTTTGTCATTTACTCTGGGCAGAGGAGAGGTCAAAAAGCTTCCGCTACCTCTCTTTCTTTTTGGCTTCGTAGCATAATTCGTTTAGCTTATGAGACTGCTGGACAGCAGCCCCCTGAAAGAATTACAGCTCATTCTACTAGAGCTGTGGCTTCCACTTGGGCCTTCAAGAATGAGGCCTCTGTTGAACAGATTTGCAAGGCTGCAACTTGGTCTTCGCTTCATACTTTTTCCAAATTTTACAAATTTGACACCTTTGCTTCATCGGAGGCTATTTTTGGGAGAAAGGTTCTTCAGGCAGTGGTTCCTTCTGTATAAAGAGTCTGCCTATCCCTCCCGTCATCCGTGTACTTTTGCTTTGGTATTGGTATCCCAGAAGTAATGATGACCCGTGGACTGATCACACTTAACAGAAGAAAACATAATTTATGCTTACCTGATAAATTCCTTTCTTCTGTAGTGTGATCAGTCCACGGCCCGCCCTGTTTTTAAGGCAGGTAAATATTTTTTAATTTATACTCCAGTCACCACTTCACCCTTGGCTTTTCCTTTCTCGTTGGTCCTTGGTCGAATGACTGGGAGTGACGTAGAGGGGAGGAGCTATATGCAGCTCTGCTGGGTGAATCCTCTTGCACTTCCTGTAGGGGAGCAGTTAATATCCCAGAAGTAATGATGACCCGTGGACTGATCACACTACAGAAGAAAGGAATTTATCAGGTAAGCATAAATTATGTTTTTGATGATGATGCAGTCTGTTGTGTGATTATTTAATTAGGTGCTGTTAGCAAATGTTTTTGTTCATTAAACTTAGTTTGATGATGATCTATATTAGGTTTATAATGCTGTTTAGCATTTAAAGTCTTCATTTCAAAGTTTTAAAAATAATGTATTAGGTGTTACTTATGACAATTTTGATCTAGTACAGAACCATTAAACATTTGAAAGTGCTGGGCAGTGGGAGAGAGGGTGGTGGGTGGCAGAGGAGGAGGGGGGTTATTATCAAAAAGCGATCTGGAAAGGGGAGGGGGGAGGGTATGGAGGGGAGCAGCTACACTACAAAAAAAGTGAGGGTTTTTTATAAAAAAAATTACATTTTATTGCAAAGTGGGTACTGGTAGCTATCTGCCAGTACCCAAAATAGTGGGGAATAGTTAGTGGGGGGAGGGTTAGAGAGCTCTTTGGTGGGGATCAAGGAGTTTGGGGGCTAAGGGGGGATCCTACACAGCAGAATATGATTTTTTTTAAAAATTAAAAATAAATAAATAATAAAAAAAAAAACTTTTATTTTACTACTGGCAAACTTTCTGCCAGTACTTAAGATGGCGGGGACAATTGTGGGGTGGGGGAGGGAAGAGAGCTGTTTGGGAGGGATCAGAGGGTGTGATGTGTCAGGTGGGAGGCTGATCTCTACATTAAAGCTAAAATTAACCCTGCAAGCTCCCTACAAGCTACCTAATTAACCCCGTCACTGCTGGGCATAATACAAGTGTGGTGCGCAGAGGCATTTAGCGGCCTTCTAATTACCAAAAAGTAATGCCAAAGCCATATATGTCGGCTATTTCTGAACAAAGGGGATCCCAGAGAAGCATTTACAACCATGTGTGCTATAATTGCACAAGCTGTTTGTAAATAATTTCAGTGAGAAACCCAAAGTTAGTAAAAAAGTGAACATTTTTTCTATTTGATCGCATTTGGCGGTGAAATGGTGCCATGAAATATATCAAAATGGGCCTAGATCAATACTTTGGGTTGTCTACTACACTACCCTAAAGCTAAAATTAGCCCTAGACGCTTCCTACATGCTCCCTAATTAACCTCTTCACTGCTGGGCATAATACACGTGTGGTGCACAGTGGCATTTAGCGGCCTTCTAATTACCAAAAAGCAACGCCAAAGCCATATATGTCTGCTATCTCTGAACAAAGGGGATCCCAGAGAAACATTTAAAACCATTTGTGCCATAATTGCACAAATTGTTTGTAAATAATTTCAGTGAGAAACCTAAAGTTTGTGAAATAATTTGTGAAAAAGTTAACAATATTTTTTATTTGATCGCATTTGGCGGTGAAATGGTGGCATGAAATATACCAAAATTGGCCTAGATCAATACTTTTAGAGGTCTTCTAAAAAAAATATATACACATGTCAAGGGATATTCAGGGATTCCTAAAAGATATCAGTGTCCCAATGTAACTAGCGCTAATTTTGAAAAAAAAGTGGTTTGGGAATAGCAAAGTGCTACTTATATTTATGGCCCTATCACTTGCAAAAAAAGCAAAGAACATGTAAACATTGGGTATTTATAAACTCAGGACAAAATTTAGAAACTATTTAGCATGGGTGTTTTTTGGTGGTTGTAGATGTGTAACAGATTTTGGGGGTCAAAGTTAGAAAAAGTGAGTTTTTTTCCATTTTTTCCTCATATTTTATAATTTTTTTATAGTAAATTATAAGATATGATTAAAATAATGTGATCTTTAGAAAGTCCATTTAATGGCGAGAAAAATGGTATATAATATGTGTGGGTACAGTAAATGAGTAAGAGGAAAATTACAGCTAAACACAAACACCGCAGAAATGTAAAAATAGCCCTGGTCCTTAAGGGAAAGAAATTGAAAAATGGCCTTGTCCTTAAGGAGTTAATTAAAGGAGGTTCAAGAAAAGGAATTAGTAATAACTTAAATTGCCAAAAGAATTTTAGGCCACTGATTCGATAATGAGTCTAATGTGTGTGTGCGCATTTAAAACTTATTTTTGTTTAACATGTGTGTGTTTCTGTGCATTTAAAAGTTAAATTTTGTTTCTATTTTGAATAAAGAAATTTTTTGTTAGTTAATGTCTTTTTTAACACATTTGTTATGTGATATATTAGGACCAATGTATTAGAAGTTTCATACTACAGATTTATATATAGTTCAGTATTTATTAAGCCAGTCAATTATATCTTAGCTGTCAAGCGACCACACTTGAAAAAAAAATTACTGTGACAGCAAAAACATTGAAGGAAGAGTGCATGAATGCCTGCATTATAGAACTTTATTAGCACCTGTCAGGTTCCACAAAATAATTGTTTTAATATTTATTCCATAAAATTAGTACTAATATTTTTTTTCAATTCAGCCTTCAAAGAATTAATATCTGGCGTTTCACTTCTCCACATTGTATAGTACCTATGTGTCAATTATTGTATTTTTACAGCACCTCACTGTAATAATATAGTACTATCTTAAATTGATAGGTTGTGATACAGTCTGTGTGTGAGTGAGTGTGTTAGAGTGTGTGTATGTGTCTGTGTGTGTACATTTGCAAGTGCATTTGTGTGTATGTGTGCGTGTTTGTGTGTGAGTGAGCTGTGTGAGTAAGGGAGTGAGTGAGTGAGTGTGGCTGTGTGTGCATGGGTGTTCATGTGTACTTTTTTGTGCAAGTGTGTGTTAGCAATTGCATTCATGATCGTATGTGTTTTGCTAAACAGAAATAAAATTTGTTCCCATATTTTAACAAGTTTGCACTCATATTGTAGAGTAAAATTTGAGAATCTATATAGCCTACTGAGCTTGACTCTTCACCCATTTTACCATTGTAAATTGCTAATCATTACTGAGATATCTTACAACAAATTTAGTGTAGACATATTTACCAATTACGCTTGACAGTTAGTGACAGATATTTTGTATTGTTCTTCACCACTTGTGATAAAACTTGCCACACTTGTGTCAGATAAAAAATGGTTAGGAAAGTACTAATAGTTTCAGGGTTCATGGTAATGGTACAATAAAAAAGCTGTAATGTTTTCCAGCACCATGGCAGGACACACTATAGTGCCAATAAGGAGTGGCATATAGATATAGCAGGCAGTCACTGAATATACCAGTTCAGCAGCTTGAACACATAGTTACCAAGGGACATTCATACAATGAAATAATGAATAAAGCCCCTTTTTTTTATTCCACTAACATATCCCTTTAAGCTTACTATAAACGGCTTGGATTGAGCACATTCGTTTCTGACACTTCTTTTGGTGAATATCCTATAAAAACATCTGCAGGTATGCATATTAAAAACCCTTGAGAAAACTTACTGACATTTCTCTAACCTTTTCCATTTGAATGTTTTTACTTCTTTTTAAGCCCCTCCTTAGGGGTTTATAGTAAATAAAGTATAGTAAGATTTTTCTTTCATACACAGTAATACTTTGTGGAGGGCAAGTTACTGTGCACTTTGCACTTCTGTCAGTTAACTTTCTCAGACTCTACACTTGCTGGAGTGTTTATAGTTATTTAAAAGTCTCTAGTTAGTTCCACTGGCAAACTTCTACAGACTAATAAGGGTTTGTATTTCAATGGTGACAGCTGGTACTAAGCTTTCATAGTGAGCAATTGTATGGGGAAGTGTAAGTTTTGATAACATTTGACGAAAATACACTTAAATCAAGAGCCATCTTGAAAGATGGTTCAAGTGCAAATAATCCACTTGTGACTATTTCATGTCCTTAAGGATGTTATCAAAACAACTTGATGGCAGACAACTAAATAATTAAGGATTTCAAATCAAACATAGTTAATGACAAAAAAAAACAGTTTAAGACATTTACAAAATATATTTTTGCTTTTCCATTTCAGATTCATAGTTAAAGGGACATTTAATGCACATATTATTTTTTAAAGGGACAATGAAGCCTATAGTATGCAAATACTTTAAAAAAAAATTAAACATTTTGTGCTAGATTACAAGTGGAGCGCAAACATTTGTGTCAGAGCGATAAGGGGTTTATCACGGGGGTTTGAACTCATCGGTCTTACCGCTGGTATTACAAGTTAAAAGTAAACGCGAACGCTTGATAATAGTTGCGATTTAAGCTAGATTTAAACCTCGTTCCCCAAGGTTCACTTGGGGTGGAGGCCAGAGGCTCGTTGGGGCATCCCCTTGAACCCCCCAGGCAGTGGCAAAAAAATTGTGTAGATGGGCTTTATCCAGAAGCGTTTGGGTAAACCTAGGATTACCCGAGTAAAGCCAGATGTATGATCTTACATTAGGCTTTACCCACAGCCACTGGGGCAATGTCAGTTTTACCCATAACATATACATATATACATATACTCTCTCTCTCTCTCTCTCTCTCTCTCTCTCTCTATATATATATATATATATATATATATATATATATATATATATATATATCTATATCTATATGAGCATTGGAGCCCTTTGCAGTCAGGTAGATGATAACATGTAAAAGCATATTTATGCAGTATTCATCTATACTATAATCGCTTTTGTAATGCATCCATCGCCGTCGGCAGTTGTGCATGCATCCTTAAAACAATGTTGGCAGCGCAAGGCAGCCAACAGAATGTTGGCTGTGCACGCAGTCAAAAGAATTCACCTGGATGCAGCAGGTGAAAAAAAATCAATAACTGCCCGCAATAAGTATTTTTTTTTTTAAAAACGAACCACCCGTACAAACTATTAAGAAAAAAATAAACTATCCGCCCACACAAAGCATTAAGAAAAAAAAAACAATACCCAATTAAATTATTTACCCCTAAATCCTCCAACCACAACATCGCAAACTACCTAATACATCAATTAAGCCCTAATCCACCAACCCCCCACAACGCATTAAACCTAATTTACCTACTAACCCCTAAACCGCCAACCCCCACAACGCAAAAAACTAATTTTATGACTAAGCCCCTTAACTTAACATCCCCTAAATTAACCCCTCAATTACATAAAAAAATACATTCCAATTAAAATTAAAAAAAAAAAAAATACATTACATTAATCTAACATTACACAAAATAAAAAAAAGTCTAACATTACAAAAAATAATAAACAACACTATCCAAAATAAAAAAAATTAAACCAACACTAATGAATCTAAACTACCCATTGCCCTTAAAGGGGCATTTTTATGGGCATTGTCCTTAAAAGGGCATTAAGCTCTTTTTCACTGCCCTGAAAAGGGCATTAAGCTCTTTTGCAAATTGCCCAATAAACCCTTATCTAAAAAAACAACCCCCCCCCAAAAAAAAGAAAAAAAACTAACACTAAAGCCCCAAATAGGTACTCACGGTTTCAGAAGTCCGGCGGAGAAGGTCTTCTTCCAGGTGGGTCCATTATCTTCATTCACAGCAAAGGTGGCACAGAGCGGAGGTCTAGAGTGGTCTTTCCAGATGTGCGCAGAGCGAAGGCGGCGCAAATCGGTCTTTCCAGATGTGGCGATCCTCGGTGAAGGCATGGAGGTTCCGCTTCATGCGATTGTCTGCCGCACACTGAAGATTGAATTCAAGGTACCCCATATTTATTGGGGTACCTTGCATTCCTATTGGCTGAAATTTTCAAAATCAGCCAATAGGATGAGAGCTACTGAAATCTTATTGGCTGATTTGAACAGCCAATAGGATTTCAGTAGCTCTAATCCTATTGGCTGTTTTAAAAAAATTCAGCCAATAGGAATGCAAGGTACCCCAAATTGATTGCGGTACCTTGCATTCAATATTCAGTATACAATGGATATCGGATGAAGAGGAGCCTCCATGCAGCCGAGGACCAATGCCGCCGCAAGAACCGCCGCTGCCACCACAGATGACCACCGCCGAGGATTGCCACATTTGGGAAAACCGCTCCTGACCTCTTAGCTGTGGATAAAGATGACGGACCCGCCTGGAAGAAGACCTTCTCCGCCGGACTTCTGAAACCTTGCGTACCTATTTGGGGCTTTAGTGTTAGGTTTTTTTTACTTTTTTTTTTTTTTAGATTAGGGTTTATTGGGCAATTTGCAAAAGAGCTGAATGCCCTTTTAAGGGTAGTGAAAAAGAACTGAATGCCCTTTTAAGGGCAATGCCCATACAAATGCCCTTTTAGGGGCAATGGGTAGTTTAGGTTTATTAGTGTTAGTTTTTTTTTATTTTGGGGGGTTTGGTGGGTGGGGGGGTTTTACTGTTAGGGGGGAATTTGTTTATTTTTATTGTAAAAGAGCTGATTTCTTTAGAGCAATGCCCTACAAAAAAAGCCCTTTAAGGTCTATTGGTAGTTAAGTATTAGATTAGGTGGTGTTTTTATTGGAGGGGGGGTATTTTTATAGGCGTATTAGTTTAGGTTTAATTTTATTATTTTGGATAGCTTTGTTTATTTTTCTCTGTATTTTTACTTTTTGAATTTTTGTAGCTTGGGGGGTTACATGTTTAACACATAGACTGCCCTCTGGGCAGGCTTATCAACTAGTATTTAATAAAGTGATATTCTGTGCATTTACTTCCAATGTTCTTCACATAGCAGAATATGTTCTATGTATTTCTAAATATATATTCCTATATATATTTGTATATATCTATACCTATATATAATCATCTATATATAAATATATATTTATAGTAATATATATATATATATATATATATATATATATATATATATATATACAGTATATATATATATATATATATATATATATATATATATATATATATAGTACCAAAATACCATCAGATATATGTAGACATATGTATTTATGAATAAATAGAACATATTCTGCTTTGTGCAGAACATTGAATGTGAAATATTCATATTTTCATGTCGGGTTAGCGCAAATAAGAATATGCGATCAGGTTTGTGTGAGTGTGGGGTGTTTTTTCCACTTTTTTTCCCCATTGACTTATATGGGTGAATATGTGAACGTGCATGTGATATTGCACTAGTCGGGTTAGCACAAGAGCTAAACTGTTTACTTTCAAATCGTAATATGAGCGCAACCTGTGAAGTGCAAAAAGCTTTCTTCTAGCGAAATGAAGGCTCAAGCGGTAGAGTTCATTTGCCCTCCACTCGTTATCTGGCCTGTTATCTGCACCGTGTGCATACTCCGTAGATGTGCAAAGGCACTAGATGGTATTTAATTTAATGTCATTTAAATGTATTTAAATAAATAATAAATGGTGCAACATGGCTAATACACTCTGGTGTAGTCCACTGACCTTAAAATATTTATCTAGGTGCATTCACGTTTCAGCCCTGGCTTGGCTAGGAGTGTTCCTACAGCCAGAGCTGATACCTGAGTAATTAAAAAACATTTGGATGGTAGCTGAATTTGACAAGTGCAGGAGTCCCTTTTGCTCTTTCCTAAAATGGCCTTGAAAGTCAAAATTACATTTTCAGGGTACAGCTAGAACATTATATTTTAACCCCTTAATGACAGTAGTGGTTCTATTAGGGTGCTGGGGGTGCTTTACAGCTCCAAACGCATGTGTAACACATCCCTTAAGTTGCGAAGGACAGTGCATGCTATGCCAAGCAGCTCCATATTATGTCTGTCTGCCACCTTTGTTAGTTCCCCAAATTTTAATTTCTAGAACTGCCACTGTGTAAATCACTTCTTGCAAGGGATTTTTAAGGTTGTGACAGCATGGATTTCACTGACAGCAGTAAAACTGCATTATTTCTGAAAGCCTTATTGCCTGAGGCATAAAGAAATAGCAATCTCACCACTGTCGGTGAGATCCATTCTATTACACCCCTTAATGTACAGTTGAAAGCCATTGTCTTTCATTAAGGGGTTAACAGTTTACTTATGTTATCAAATTTACTTTGTGTTTTGGTATCCTTTGTTGAAAAACATTCCTAGTATGTAGGCTCAGGAACAGCAATTATGTACTAGTGGGAGCTAGCTGTGGATTTGTGGCTACACTTATATGCTTGTGATGATGTGTTCAGCTATCTCCTAGTAGTGCTTTGCTCCTCTGGATTCAACTTTAACTATGTGTTTAGGGGTTAACCACATACTGTAGTTTTATGCAAGTAATAGAACAAGTATAAAATCTGCATATAAACATCTCTGCAGTTATATAAAAGTCTCCTGCTTCATTGATGTTGACCTGTTGCATTGCCTAACTCAGATTAAAAAAAAAGGCTCTAACATACAAGCAAATTTGCTTTTTTATACGTTTATGCCCCTTTAAGACTAATGTAGGAGTTTTGTGTACGTTAAGTATGTTATTTTAATTGAAAATACTCTGGTTTGTAAAAGCTGACTAAATAATGGTTAGGCTTCTATGTAATTGTATTCATTTCTGTGAAATCTTTCTTTATTCTTTCTAGCTATGCAGTTTTCCTTGCACAACCTATTGTATATATCAGAATGCTTCAGAGCAAAGAGGCATTTTTGACAGATTGTAGTGATTAAAAGAGATGGAACATTTTTGGCATTTTTTTTTCTACATAATTTAAGAAATTGTATTAAAAAGGAAAATGATGCCTGTCATAAATGTGTACTGATAAAACTACTGACAGCATGGTATTAAAATGAATTAACAGTTTAATCTGAAACTGAATTTTGTGTTGTAAAATCATAAAATGCCTTTGCTGAGTAAAATGTAGTACAGCACAATTAAAACATTAACCTGCTCCCTACTTCTATTTTTATTTTGCCTGCTTTTTTTTACTGCTACAGAGAGACTGGAATGCATTTGAGAGAATATAGAACCCTGTCCCTTATACGTGATTCACAGTGCTCGATATGTGCAAGACTTAAGTTATATCCGTCCCTAATTGGCATCACCAAGGGGGAAAAAGTAAAAAAAAAATATATAAATAAATTCTTAAACACCAGGGTGCACATGCAGTTTAATAGAACAATTCAATATATGCACTCTCTGGATTAACAACACAGCAATTTTTAATTTGTTGTGACGTTTTGGGGCATTTACCCCTTCCTCAGACAATCAAAAAGTGACACAAACCGTGTTTAAATATGTGATAGGTCCCTCCCCAACACTTACTGCATTCTTGTGGTCGCCATTAGCAAACTCCACCGATCCTCGCACACTAGGAGTGGGGGCGTGAAAGCAACGTCATGTCATGACCCATACCTTTACTCCAATCAACATGAAGCATTGCATATTGCTATGGAGACCTATTGCATGTCATCTATAGTGCAGCTGGACGGACAGCTGTGAATACTATGTGTCACTATGCTAGCCTTTAAAGTATTCTGGACAAATCATACTAAGTATTACTTGCTATTTTGCACCAGGTTGTTATTGTGGTCACCCCTCACTAAGCTCATATATTCCTCGCATATGGGGGGTGGGGGCATAGCCGCAGTGTCACATCATGACCCTTGTTTTAACTCCAATCAGCATAGAGCAACATCTATTACTATGGAAACCTATTCTATTGCAAATCACATATAATATGAATAAGCAGAGGACTATTAGTTGGCCTAGAGTTAGTGTGTGTTTTTTTTTTTTTAAAAACAAAAAAGGGGAAAGTTACTCTAACATAGCTATATACAAAAAATGGTAAAGTTACTCTTATATAGCTATGTATACACAAAACTATATCAAGGGCATGGCCTTAGGTGTCATCAAGGCATATCTGTCAAAATCACCATCCTGTTAACCTGTCAATATAAATCCCTATACTGATTGTGTAACCAAGGGGGGTATCTGGATATGTGTTATATAAACCCTGAGACTCCCTAAACTATATCCTCAACTGTCATAATGGGTCCAATGCACCCATATTGGAAGTGGTCATTTTGAAACTCAAGGAGTATGGTTAGGAACCTTCAAGTATATATCACAGGAAGCAGTGCCAGTCCATATTTGCATATTTGTATGTGTCCATTTTGTTTCCACCTGTAGATAAAAAGTACACTGTTCTGTAAGTGAAGAACATTGGAATGTGAAATGTGTACAGTAAATATACAGTTATACTCATAAATACATAAGTACACACATCTATACATACATATATATATATATATATATATATATATATATATATTTATAAATATACAGGGAGTGCAGAATTATTAGGCAAATGAGTATTTTGACCACATCATCCTCTTTATGCATGTTGTCTTACTCCAAGCTGTATAGGCTCGAAAGCCTACTACCAATTAAGCATATTAGGTGATGTGCATCTCTGTAATGAGAAGGGGTGTGGTCTAATGACATCAACACTCTATATCAGGTGTGCATAATTATTAGGCAACTTCATTTCCTTTGGCAAAATGGGTCAAAAGAAGGACTTGACAGGCTCAGAAAAGTCAAAAATAGTGAGATATCTTGCAGAGGGATGCAGCACTCTTAAAATTGCAAAGCTTCTGAAGCATGATCATTGAACAATCAAGCGTTTCATTCAAAATAGTCAACAGGGTCGCAAGAAGCGTGTGGAAAAACCAAGGAGCAAAATAACTGCCCATGAACTGAGAAAAGTCAAGCGTGCAGCTGC
The DNA here is from genome assembly GCF_027579735.1 of Bombina bombina. Lineage (NCBI taxonomy): Eukaryota > Metazoa > Chordata > Amphibia > Anura > Bombinatoridae > Bombina > Bombina bombina. The sequence continues at coordinate 178,482,652 of NC_069501.1, forward strand.
CAAGATGCCACTTGCCACCAGTTTGGCCATATTTCAGAGCTGCAACATCACTGGAGTGCCCAAAAGCACAAGGTGTGCAATACTCAGAGACATGGCCAAGGTAAGAAAGGCTGAAAGACGACCACCACTGAACAAGACACACAAGCTGAAACGTCAAGACTGGGCCAAGAAATATCTCAAGACTGATTTTTCTAAGGTTTTATGGACTGATGAAATGAGAGTGAGTCTTGATGGGCCCGTGGCTGGATTGGTAAAGGGCAGAGAGCTTCAGTCCGACTCAGACGCCAGCAAGGTGGAGGTGGAGTACTGGTTTGGGCTGGTATCATCAAAGATGAGCTTGTGGGGCCTTTTCGTGTTGAGGATGGAGTAAAGCTCAACTCCCAGTCCTACTGCCAGTTTCTGGAAGAGACCTTCTTCAAGCAGTGGTACAGGAAGAAGTCTGCATCCTTCAAGAAAAACATGATTTTCATGCAGGACAATGCTCCATCACACGCGTCCAAGTACTCCACAGCGTGGCTGGCAAGAAAGGGTATAAAAGAAGAAAATCTAATGACATGGCCTCCTTGTTCCCCTGATCTGAACCCCATTGAGAACCTGTGGTCCATCATCAAATGTGAGATTTACAAGGAGGGAAAACAGTACACCTCTCTGAACAGTGTCTGGGAGGCTGTGGTTGCTGCTGCACGCAATGTTGATGGTGAACAGATCAAAACACTGACAGAATCCATGGATGGCAGGCTTTTGGGTGTCCTTGCAAAGAAAGGTGGCTATATTGGTCACTGATTTGTTTTTGTTTTGTTTTTGAATGTCAGAAATGTATATTTGTGAATGTTGAGATGTTATATTGATTTCACTGGTAAAAATAAATAATTGAAATGGGTATATATTTGTTTTTTGTTAAGTTGCCTAATAATTATGCACAGTAATAGTCACCTGCACACACAGATATCCCCCTAAAATAGCTATAACTAAAAACAAACTAAAAACTACTTCCAAAACTATTCAGCTTTGATATTAATGAGTTTTTTGGGTTCATTGAGAACATGGTTGTTGTTCAATAATAAAATTAATCCTCAAAAATACAACTTGCCTAATAATTCTGCACTCCCTGTATATATATATGTGCATACACATATTTAGACGTCTTTATTATTTTTTTAAAATAATTTTTAGCAGATAGTGTTACTATCAGTGTAACTGTAAATCTAAATGTATTTGTTTTGTTTAATGAAAAAAAAAATTCTTCCCTTACCCTTTACGCAAGCTCTCAAGTCATGCTAACCCGAAGGAACATAAATTGCAATTGCGCTTGAGTGAACGCGTTTTTCTTTCAATTAGTAATACACGCAATATTTCTGTTGCACGCAAAAACTAGAAAAACATAATTTCGCTCACACGCTTTAGTGTTAGTTAGTTAGTGCCCCACTCGTAATCTATCCCTAAAATGGTAGCATTTATTACTTTTTGTTGGAAAAAAACGTAAACTTCAAATATAATTTAAGTACATAACTATGAGTTTTCTTAACAGATAATTTCTTTATTATGATAAGCACAGGATTCTAAATGAGTTTTCTTTTGGAACACTTTGGCTTTTCATATATAAAAGCTACTCAAGTAGAGCAAAGTAAATATGAGGTTGGTGTGTTATATTACAATACAGGTGGCCCTCGTTTTACAACGGTTCAATTTACACCGTTTCAGAATAACAACCTTTTTCCCAGTCATGTGACTGCTATTGAAAAGCATTGAGAAGCAGTGCATTTATTAAAATAGCCAGTAGATGGAGCTGTCTGCTTGTGTTGCAGCAAAGCCAAGCAAGCTGAAATTAATCAGTTTAACCAGACCTGAGCTATCGAGCAGATTTCAAAGGAACAAGATCTTCCTGTCTATAAATCAGTCCAGATTGGAATGCATAGAAAGAACTGTTTGCAGAAAAATGCAAGTGAAGTCTGTGTTGTGTGATTATTTTATTAGGTTTATAATGCTGTTTAGCAAATGTTTTTGTTCATTTAACTTAGTATAATTATATATTCTGTGTTGTGTGATTATTTTATTAGGTTTATAATGCTGTTTAGCATTTAAAGTCTTCATTTCAAAGCTTTAAAAATAATGTATTAGGTGTTACTTATGACAATTTTGAGAGGGGCCTGGAACCTATCTCCCTCACTTCCCATTGACTTACATTATAAACTGGGTTTCAATTTACAACGGTTTCAATTTACAACCATTCCTTCTGGAACCTAACCCCGACGTAAACTGAGGGCTACCTGTATTAGTTTTGGAAGAATACTTTCCTCTTAGTCTCTTAGAGTCTTAGGGGCCAAATTATCAAGCTCTGAACGGAGCTTGATGCCCCGTGTTTCTGGCGAGCCTTCAGGCTTTCCAGAAACACAAGTTATGAAGCAGCAGTCTAAAGACCGCTGCTCCATAACCTGTCCGCCTGCTCTGAGGCGACGGACAGACAATGCCGGAAATCAACCCGATCGAATACGATCGGGTTGATTGACAACCCCTGCTAGCGGCCGATTGGCCGCGAATCTGCAGTGGCGGTATTGCACCAGCAGTTCACAAGAACTGCTGGTGCAATGATAAATGCTGACAGCGTATGCTGTCGGCATTTACTGATGTGCAGCGGACATGATCTGCAATATCGGATCATGTCAGCTCACATCATGATATTTGCTTGTTGGTGTGTGAAGTTATGCAGTGCTTAGAAAACTGTGTAAGAAGTTGAACCTTGTGTATCAGTTTTTTTCTGAGTATATGTATTAATTAGAAAGCAATTGCATGAGAGAGAGAGAGAGAGAGAGAGAGAGAGCGGGGGGAGAGAGATAGGGGAGAGAGAGGCAGATAAAGAGAGAGAGAGAGAGAGGGAGAGAGAGGGAGAGAGAGAGAGAGAGAGAGAGAGGGGAGAGAGAGAGGCAGAGAGAGAGAGAGAGGGGGGAGAGAGATAGGGGAGAGAGAGAGAGGCAGATAAAGAGAGAGAGAGAGGGAGAGAGAGAGAGAGAGAGAGAGAGAGGGGAGAGAGAGAGGCAGAGAGAGAGAGAGGCAAAGAGAGAGAGAGAGAGAGAGGAGAGAGAGAGGGGGGGGGGAGAGGAAGAGAGAGAAAAGGATAAGAAAGGGTAGAGTAAGCGTGTTAAATGAAATAAGATTACCTGCCCTAATGCTATTACTCTACTAAGTTTTGATTACCACAAAAATGTATTAATATGTAGTAATTAAATAAAAATAAATCAGGGATAAAACTATTTTCCACCTTTTGAAATGTAAATTTAATAAAGAAAGTTCTCTGTAAATGTAACCTTTGGTGTTTCAGGCATAATACACGCCACCATCGGCTCTTTGAGCTCGAATAATGGTGCACAGGCTCTCACAGCATATGTGTGTATGCTGCTGAAAAACGGTAATAACTTTTATTAGAAGCATTTTGGCTGATGGAAGTATATTGCAAAACTGCTTCTATTTTAAAATTGAAATGCACTCAAGGGACAGCAAACTCAAAAATGCTTTATCGTACATATTGAAAGAATACTATTTAAGATGTTAAAAATATTTTGCTGCATGGGTTAAAGCTGTTTAAATTGATTTTGAAACTAGCAGTTCATCCCTAGGGACAGATTGTTGCTTCCTACAACTCTATTGGTATAAAGGGACAGACCTCCACAAGTATTAAAAAATATATTTATTTTTTTCTAGTACAAGAACCTGTAATATATTTTATAAATAGGTTATTTTACATAAAACAAAGAAAAAATAATTAAATATCCTTTTAACAGGATGATGTTGAATTGTATATAAAAAAAGCATTTTATAAACAACACATGTAAATAATTAGTAGGATGTTTTAAATGATTAAAACATAATGCAAACAATACTAATGTAACTAAATGTCACAAACACGTATGGAGTAGAACAAATTGCACAGAAGTCACAAGGGACTTTTACAGTCGTCTGTTTTACACATCACTTAATTTTAGTTTGACATATTCAATAATGTCTCATTAAATATAAGAATCTCGGGCAAGAGATCTTTTTCTCTTAAGCATAGAAGCAATCCCTAGTGTGCATTTAAAAATGATAATGTTTGTTAAATGCAATTATTATATAATTCAGAGAATTTTCCATGCTACATCTTTAGTAGAACATTGCTGTTTTTGTAATGGATTCTATCAGATTAACATCATATTAGTGCATAAATATGTGTTTAACCCTTGCACAGTGGTTAAACACATTTAAACTCAAGACCAAGCAGCAATGCACTACTGAAAGCTAACTGAGCACATTTGGCGAGCCAGTCATAAAAGGGATATATGCATAGCTTTGCCTCAATTATTTATTGACATGATAAGTATCCATTTAAAAGGGAAAAAAAATCCACTTTAATGCAATTTAAAATTTTATCTTTAAGATCTAGCAAAAAAACATATGGCAGCAAATCCATTTTAATTTACTCACAATTCTTCTAGCAATCTACATAAAGGATTTTGCCTGTGAAATTCATATATAAATGGCAAATTACAATGGTGAGAAGCTTCTAATCTCTGAAAATGTACATGAAAATAATTAACATTCCTTTACCATATATTTGTGGGTGCCTGAAGTTCTGCTGTTTATTTTCTTAAAGGAACATTCTAGTGTAAAAATAAGCTACTTTATTTTGTTATAGCATTGATATGTAAACAGATTCCTTTCTATTACAATATGTTTAATGTATTCAAAAGGGGAGTCAAATGGGCTCTATTTATCAAGCAGCAGATGCAGCTTTGGAGCGCATTTGGTGCAGGTGCGCATGAGTGAGCCTGAAGCCAATAGTAAAGAAGCAGTCTTTAGCAGTCTAAGTCATATGCCAGCTAATCCAACCGTGGTGATTGACAGCCCCTGCTCAAACGTGATTGGCTGTGCTCAAGCAGATGCTGGGTGGACAGGTTCGGAGTTGTCCACTCCTGTCCGCCCTGAGTTTCTTAAAGGACCAGTAAATACAGTAGATTTGCATAATTAACAAACACATGATACAAAGACAATGTGATAGCACTTAGGGGTCAATTTATCAAAGCCTTCGGCAGGCTTCGCCCCCTACGACGGCAGGTTCTCACAGGAGAACCTGCAGTCCGTATTTAACAAGCAGCAGTCATCAGACCCCTGATTCCCTAACCTTTCACCACCTCTTAGGCGGTGAATTTCAATCTCCCTGGTCTTGTCTGACCGGGGAGATTGATAGCTCCTGCCCACGAGTGATTAGCTGTGTGCTGGGAGGGGGTGGGATTGCACGTGAGTGCAAAATAGCGCTCGTGCGCAATGCTGAATTCCGGCAGCGGAGCTGAGGCGGACAGGGGCACATATGTGCACCCTGTCCTCTGCAGCTTGATAAATCGACCCCTTAGTCTGAACTTAAAATGAGTAGTATATTGTGTTCTGACAAATTTCAGTTATGTCTATTTCCACTCCCCATGTACCATGTGACAGCCATCAGCCAATCACAAATGCATTTACGTATATTCTTTGAATTCTTGCATCTGCTCAGTAGGAGCTGGTGACTCCAAAAAGTGTATATATAAAAAGACTGCAAATTTTGTTAATGGAAGTAAATTGGAAAGTTGTTGAAAATTGCTGCTCTATCTGAATCATGAAAGTTTAATTTGACCTGAGTGTCCTTTTAAATGAAGGCCAGATAGTAAAAGCTGCACTCTTGTAACACTTCCATTCTTCTCTAGATGAGACCAGTGATTGGAGCATACAGATGTATGCTGCTTCCAGGTTGGATTACTCGTTGAATCTGTAGCTGGAGGGGTGCAGTAGAACAACTTTGACTATGTATTTAACCCCATTAGTAGAATCAAAATATTGATTGGAAGAAATAATTAACATAACTTGGAAACATCTTTAAATGTAAATATTTGTAAGTGCAACATATTCTCATGTTTGTTTTGTTATAGAAAAGTAGCCATGCTTGATAGAAGAGAGCTGTCTCAGAGACCTTGCAAGCACAAATCAGGAGCTTACCATTGACGTTTTGGGATGGTGTCAGAATTTTTCAACTTCACTAACACCAACTATGCAGAATTTATAAAGATCCTATTGCCCCTGCGAAAGATTTTATCTGACAAGCTTGTCTTGCTATTTCCAAGGTGATTAAATTGTTTCTTTTATTTGTATCTTTTCATTTTACCATTTTTTAATTTTCGACTGTGCACTTTGTTAGAGTGGAATGTTTTAAATAGAGAAGATTTTTTAAATTAGTTTAATATTTAAAGGGACATGAAACTCAATTTTTTTTCTTTTGTGATTCAGAAAGAGCTTGCAAATTTAAATAACTTTACAATTTATTTCTATTATCTAATTTGTTTTGTTCTATTTGTATCCATTGTTGAAAGTATACCTAGGTAGTCTCAGAAGCTGTTGATTGGTTGCTGCACATATATGCCTCTTGTCATTGGCTTTTAGCTAACTCCCAGTAGTGCATTGATCCTCATGTAACAAAGGATACCAAGAGAATAAAGCAAATTATGTAATAGAAGTAAATAGGAAAGTTGTTTAAACATATAAACATGTACAATTGAGGTGGTAAACTCAAAAACTGTAAATTAATAAAAAAAATGCCTGGGAAATGCATAAGGCTATCCTAAGAAAACAGTAACATAATATGGGTAGACTTGATGGGCCTTTTTGGTTCTTATCTATCATCAAATTATTTGTTTCTATGTATGATCTATCTAAATCATGAAAGAAACATTTTGGGTTTCATGTCCCTTTAAAGCTTTGAATGCGTTATTCATAATTCTGGTATCCAATGGAGTTTGTTCTACGCAGCATGACGTTTAACAGTTACGCCAAAGATTATAGATGTTGTAGGGATATTCGTTTTACAAACAGGTTATATCGAATATATCTAGATTTAAATCAAATATTTTATTTAAGGAAGTGTCATAAATCTGATGCAGAAAGGTACGGAAATGAGTGTAAAGAGTGTCTTTGAGTTTTAATACTGAGCATAATATTAAAATAATTATACATAATAACCCTCAATATTGTATTTATTTCTTACTGCTTATTTGGAGTGCACTATATGTGGCCACTGTGCACACAATTTACATTTTAGGAATTAGATTTCCTGGGGCAATAAGTTAAGGTGATCTGCCAAAAGTTCACAAGGAAAACTGACAATGGGATTTATACCAGGTTGTCATACTTCATAAAGAATACAGTTCTGCAATAAATTACTAAAAAGGCCCACAGCCATCTGTGTAGCACTCACACACGTCTGTATTAAGGATTGCTTTCTTATACTGCTGTAACATGATGTGGAGAAGGTACAATTAGACAGGGGTATCTATGGCTGCTTTATTGTGTTTTTTACGTTACAGAAATATCTTGAATTCTCTGAAGTTTTGCCAGGAAATAAAATCCAGCAGTGGGAGATTTTACTGTAATTTGATACTAATAATGAGATGACAGGTACCGGCAATTATTCTTTAGAGCTGTTCTTCAGACCTGTCTAAAGAATTCTCAAGTTCAGTTCCCAACAGACTGTATCAGAAATGAAACATTATTTTGCCTTTTAAATAGAAGAAAAAAAGGAATCAATCACAGTCTGTTATGAACACACATGCATACTCACTCATACACACACACAATCACTCACACACACACACTCACTCACACACACATACATACAAACACACACTCACTCACTCACACACACCTACATACAAACACACACACACACATACACACACATACAAACACACAATCACTCACACACACACACACACACACAATCACTCACACACACACACACTCACACACACACATACATACAAACACACACACTTACTCACTCACACACACATACATACAAACACACACACACAAACACACACTCACACACACATACAAACACAGACATACACATACATACAAACACACACTCACTCACACACACACACATACATACAAACACACACATACAAACACACACTCACACACATACATACAAACACACACACATACACAGACATACACATACATACAAACACACACTCACTCACACAGATACATACAAGCACACACACTCACACACACACACACATACAAATACATGCACACACTTATAAACACACACACACACTATTGTTTGCAAAGATACATTCGCATCAACAACATTTGTTCTCAAAATTCCAACTTTACAATCAGCTTTTCTTTTTTTGAATGATAGTTCAATGAATTAATACATAAATAAATAACCAGATATCATTTACCTATAATTAACCAACATATCTTAATTTAGTTCATACAGCTTCATATATGCTCTGTCTCAACTGTCAGAAAGTGAATTTTAAACTAAACGATTTTAATACCTTCAATCCATTTAATCAGTTGAAACCAATGTTAATTGAACTAAACTTTAATATACTAGCTGTAAATGGCAAATTAGATATCTAACAATCTACCCAGAAACTAAAGGAACCACTCCTAACAAACTGTATTTAATTGGCAAATTGACTCTTTTGCAATTGCTAGAGAACTGCATTAAATGTATACCAGCCTTCAATTGTCAAATTTTCCTGCTACAATTGCAGATGGAATGCATTTGAAGTTAATACCTATATTTAGGGCTAGATTTATCACCGCTGAGGCGTACAGGGGCGCGTATACGCGCCCCTGTACGCCTCAGCTCGCCTGTGGCGGGGCCAAATTACCCGCAGGTAATTAACATTGCACACAAACGCAATTTTGCGCTCGCGTGCAATCCCGCCCCCTGCCCGCGCACAGCCAATCACGCGCGGGCAGGAGCTGTCAATCTCCTCGGTCGGACTCGACCGAGGAGATTGAATTTCGCCACAATAGAGGTGGCGTAGATGTTAGGGAAGCAGCGTGATAAATCACGGCGAGCAAGTTCTTGAGAGAACTTGCTGCCGTAGGGGCTTAATAAATCTAGCCCTTAATCGCTGGCTTGTCCCTTGCACAATTGCAGGGAGTGTATTTAAACTTAAAGGGATATTAAATGGTCAGTTTCATTGTTGTAACAAAAAAATTCACTAAGCTGTGTCTTATACTTAATATAAATAATTAAAATGTATATTATTCATCTATTTAAATTGATTTTACCTTTTATTTCTTTTCCCCCCTAAATGTGTGCAGTCTTTTACTTCCTGTCACAGCCTTACAAGAAGGAGAGGGTCTCTTCAGGAAGGCTTCATCTAGCCTGATGTCATAAAACTTCTAGGCTGGTTACTATTAAAGGGACAATTCAGCTTGTGTTTCTACTAATAAAGGGACAGTCAACACCAGAATTTTTGTTGTTTTAAAAGATACAGTAGATAATCCCTTAATTACCAATTCCCCAGTTTTGCATAACCATCACAGTTAAAATTATACACATTTTACCTCTGTAATTACCTTGTATCTAAGCCTCAGCAGACTGCCCCCTTATTTCAGTTCTTTTGACAGACTTGCATTTTAGCCAATCAGAGCTGACTCCATGGTAAATTTGTGTGCATGAGCTCAATGTTATCTATATGAAACAGATGAACTAATACCCTTTAGTGGTGAAAAACTATCAGAATGCATTTAGATTAGAGGCGGCCTTCAAGGTCTAAGAAATTAGCATATGAACCTGCTAAGTTTAGCTTTCAACTAAGAATACCAAGAGAACAAAGCAAAATTGGTGATAAAAGTAAATTGGAAACTTGTTTAAAATTACATGCCCTATTTGAATCATGAAAGTTTTTTTGACAGACAGAATGTAACCTAAGTTTCAAAGAGGTCAGCTCTCATATCACACTGGGGGCAGGACTACACCAAGAATGTCTATGGGCCAGATTACGAGTGGCGCGCTAACAGTTACGTATGAACGTTTTGCTCCTTAGACTTCTATGGGGGAATAGGTAATCGCGCACACAATATTCTTAGTACGGCTTTTTGCGTTCGTCGGGTTAGCACGTAAGCGAAAACAGTTTACTTTCAAATCATAATATGAGCGCAACCTGATGAGTGCAAAAAGCTTACTTCTAGCGCAGTTAACTTTTTCCCCACAATTTTTTTGGCTCCATTGACTTCTATGGGGGAATACGTTAACGTGATTGAGATATTCTCATTTTTTCTTTTTGTGTGCATCAGGTTAGCGAGCAAGCAAAAACGTTTTTCTTTCAATTTGTGATACAAGCACTTCCCAATGTGTGCAAAAACCTTAATTTTAGCGGAGTTAGAGCGCCTGCGGGAGCGTGAAATACTGCTTTACTTTTAATCTGGCCCTAAGTGCTCAATATGCAAGAAAGCAAATAAGTTGTTTGCTGCTTTTACACAATCTGTTTCTTTTTAGGTTTACTTTGAGTTAACATATTTATTTTTAACGAAGGAGCACTGTTTAATATCCCTTTAACACCAGTATTTAATTAACTGTCTGGGTACAAACAGACCTAAAAGCAAGTGACATCCATTTTTAATTGCTAGAATGTGCCAAGCACAAGTGCGAGGGGGAATATATTTTAATTGGGTATCAGTTTTTAATTGTCTGGTTTTGTCCAAAATGGCCAAATGGTATCTGTTACTTGTATTGCCAAAATGTTTCTACCACAATTGCAGGAGAAGTATATTTGAATTCAATACCTGTGTAAAATTGACAGAATATGCCTAGCAGAATTGCAAGGGGAGTATATTTGAATTCAATACCTGTGTTCGACTGTCCTTGCCCCAATTGACTTAATAGAAACTGACACCTGTATATAATTGCCAGAATAGACTTACCACAATATCAGGAGGAATGTATTTGCATTCAATACCTGTATTTAATTGCCAGAATGTGCTTACCACAATTTGCCGGGGGAGTAATATCTATATTCCATTGACTATCCCTAACATCTGACACCTGTATATAATTGCCAGAGTGTACTTACCACAAACACAGGGGAAGTGTATGTGTATATTTTTAATTTGTATTTTGAGAGTTTGGCTGTTTAACCTTATTTTACTGTTGTGAATAAACCTCTATGGCTTAACTTTTTTCACTTATTTGCTAGATTGTGTGTTAAGTGCATTAAAACAGAAAATAAAAGAACTACACCAAATATAATATCTATTTTAAGAAATAACAATGGATTCTTAAATTAGGAAGGAATAATAATTACATTGAGTCAGTGAGCAAACGTAGGGATTGGCCTGTTTTATAAATTCATTTTAAAAGGACTTTTACGATTAGTCTAGGTTATATTGCCTCACTACTGAAATGGAAAGCTTGCCCTGTGGGGATGTCATACATACTGTAATTAAAAGGCTTCATACATACTGTAATTAAAAGGCTTCATACATACTGTAATTAAAAGGCTTCATACATATTGTAATTAAAAGGCTTAAAAGGATAGCAAATGTAAGAAATAACTGCAATGCTTTAAACGCATTTTAGGATGTAGATGCAAAAGCTCTCTTCCTTCCCGTCAAAAATGTAGATAAAGTACAGTTTAGCACTCCATTTTGTGCCGTTCTACCTCTGCATTCAATCAGGTGCCTTACCTTCTGCCCCATAGAGTAGTGTACAATCCAGTAAAGAAATAAACAGTGAGTGAGGAATGTGTGCATGAGATTCACTATTTATCTGTAATGAAGCATGCAATACATTTTGGTTTATGGGGCAAGTGGTACAATATCTGATTGGTTTACATCCACATCCCCAGCTTGTAACAAAAAACACTCTAGGAGAAAGGAGGCCCGCAGCTGAGGTAAGAAGCTCCTAATGGCATCTAAACTATACTTTATGTATATATAATTTATATAGGAAACAAGGGTAATTTGTATCTACTTTCTGCAATGCTTTGACCAAACCACAATTATTTCTTTTGATTACTGTCCCATTAAATATTTTATTAAAAAAAAAACCATTTAATGTAGAAACCCACTTTCACCTGTCTCAAGCAGATGTATGATAAAATGTCTAATGTTTATTCAGATTACCATTATAAAGATTTAATGACTCCAGAGGGCTCTTTTGTGCTTGGTTTACAAAATCTGTAAATGGACATGGCTGTCATTTATTTCTTTGTTATCTAGGGTATTAAAAAAAAAAATAGTTAGCACAACAGTAAAGTAGATTGTCATTTTGGGAACACTCATGGGTACATTTACATATATTAGAGATAGTCCTGACCACGAAAGTGTGTGCGGCATGTAGAGCTAGTATCAGGGGAAGTGTTTTCCTAACTGCTTACTAACAAGGTGAGGCTGCAATGCCCTTGACTTCTCCTCTCTAGTGTAGTAACAATCTTCGTGTTGCAGCAGAGCTCAGTATACTAGTAGGAAACATAATCTCTAATAGACTACTGGGAGTACGATTCAGTCTGGTTCTATAGATCATATAACAGATCACACACTATATCACCAAGGACACGTGTATCATCAGATTGACATCATTGTTAATTTCAAAAAGGTAAAATAATCAGCAAATGTATGAAAAATGCACAATAAAAATGGTTTTAAGTGTGTTTGACTATTTGATACTCAAATAACAGCACACCAGCAATGCACTAATAGTAACTAACTGAACACATCTAATGAGCCAATGAAAAGAGGCATGTATGTATAGACATGTGTGTGCAGAAAGAAGCTGCACCCTAGGGCGGGTACTAGGTATGGGCGAATGTTTCTAAAAATTCGAAATTTAAAACATTATATATATATATATTTATATATAACATTCTAATATTCTATTTTCGAATTTTTGTTAGAATAATAGAATGTTTTGCTATGTATTCATTCAATTTCGAAATTTTATATTCAAATTTGAATGTGACATTCATATTCGAAATAGTATTTCTAGTCTACAACTGTGTTTAATAAATGTAATATTCGAATTTGAATGCTACATTCGAATTTGAAATAGTATTTCTAGTCTAATACTGTGTTTTAAATGTAATATTCGAATTCGAATGTGACATTCGAATTCGAATGTCACATTTGAATTCGAAATAGTATTTCTAGTCTAATACTGTGTTTTTTAAATGTGACATTTGAATTTGAATGTGACATTCAAATTCAAAATAGTATATCTAGTTTACAACTGTGTTTAATAAATGTGATATTCGATTCGAATGTGATCTTCGATTCGAATGTGACATTCAAATTCAAAATAGTATTTCTAGTCTAATACTGTGTTTTATAAATGTAATATTCAAATTCAAATGTGATATTCAATTGAATTTGATATTCTATTCGAATGTGACATTCGAATTCGAAATAGTGTTTCTCGTCTACAATTGTGTTTTATAAATGTAATATTCAAATTCGAAAGTGACATTCGAATTCGAATGTGACATTCAAATTCGAATGTGACATTCAAAAACTGGAAATAAAATTTGAAAATTTAATTTTTAAGAATATTCGTTCTTATCAACATTCTATTATGTAAATCGAATTTCTACAATATCATTCGTTCTAACATTCGATTTTGAATATAAACACATTTGCCCATCCGAAGTGGGTACTATCCAAATAGGGTGGGCTATTAAGCACCATCTGCCTCAGTTGAGCTCTTCTCTTATGTATTTTAGTCTCCATATGTGTGTCCAGCTATAGAGTAGAAGTCCATTTCTACTCTGAATCTGACTTTAACTAGATGTTTAGTCCCTTAGCAGGAATAAAATGCACAGAGTTAAACTAAAAATAGTGCAATAAGAAGATACTCTATACATGTGAGCATATTACATTTTTATGTACATTTAATTTTGTGTATTATATATTTTTCGATATATGATTCTGTTCTAACTATAGCAGCTTTTCTTTATTTCAAGGTTGTAGGGATTTTTACATCCATAAAAACATCAGTGGGTGCTGCCAATATCATCCAGTACATAATAAGTATTTAGGTATCAGTGTAAACATTTATTTCATCCTAGTTTCAAAATAAATGAGAACAACTTTTTATTAACATTTTCCAGGGGGGAAAAGTGGATGTTGTTTCACATTCAAAATAAAAAAATAAAGATTTTGCCTTAAAAGGCCCTTTTAATTTCAGAGCTCAGAGCCATTGTTTACAGCTAGTTGTTTTACTGTTGAACTGTCAGAAGAACCTTAAAGTGACATTAAACTCAAAATCGTGTTCCCCATAAAGGGCCAGATTACAAGTGGAGCATTATTTAAGGCTTCAACTACAGCGTTAACTGCGCTAGAAGTAAGATCATTGCATGCATAGGGTAGAGCCTGTATTACAAGTTAAAAGTAAAATGTTTTCACTCGCGTGCTAACCCAATGCAAGCAAAAAAAGTTGACAAAAAAACCTACTAATGGGTGGACCCGATCACATATTCTCAAGTGCTCTAACACGATATGAAAATATAAATATTTCACATTCCAATGTTCTTCATCTAGCAGAATATGTTCTATTTATTTTATAAATTAATTTTCTACATATATCTGATGTTTGTTTTTTTTTACAGTAAATAAACAGTATAACACTTTATTAATATGAATATTGCATAAATATGCTTGTACATGTTTTCATCAACTTGACTGCAAAGGGCTTCCGTGCACTTATATATATATTTCTATCGGTGTGTACATATGTAAATAAGTAAAATAAATAAGTAAATATGTAAATAAATAAGTAATATGTACATATGTTTGTAAATACATAAATACACATATAAATACATAAATATATATAAACATATTTACATACATATAAATATTTAGACATGTATCTGTATGTATCCCTATGTTAAAGCCCTTTGTAGCCTTTTTTTCTAACACCTGAGACCTCATATCTTTGAGCCCTTATAACTTTTTTGTGAAATTTTATTATTAATAATTTTTATTAGATGGCATTATTATGAGTGTAAGTGTACTTTGTAATGTGTTTTTGATGTGTTTTGTGCAACTTTTTTGTTTTGCAAAACAGTTAACGAGAGCTGTGAGGATGCAGTAATAATTCTAGCATAAATCGCAATTGCACTCACGCGCTCACGTTTACTTTCCACTTGTAATACAATGGATAAACCCGGCATGTGGAAACATCCATGATAAACCACTTTTCGCTTGCACGTAACTGTTGGTGTGCCTCTCGTAATCTGGTCTAAAATGTTTAATTATACAATTGAAACAAAATTGCAATGTACGTTCACTATGTATTTTGCTTGCTTTCCATGTATTTGAAATCTGAAAATTGTTGTTTTTCCACTCTCCCCAGCGAGGTTGGAGTGTAATCTTTGTAATGCAGAATCCTGACCTTCCTACGTGCTGCACATTGATTGGCTGATGCCTATAGACACTTATTCATATCAGTCTTGAATTGGCCATTGCCCAGTAGATAAGATTTACCACAAGAAAAAGAACCCATTCATATCTCAATGCTCTGAAATAAGCAGAACTGTACGTTGCAAATGAGATGTGTTAAACAGTCTCTTAGGGTTAAGCAAAAAGCAGGCTAGTTGATCCCAAACACAGTGCACCTGTATAGGGCCATATCTCTCAGAAAATGGAAAACGGGTCAGGGGGTCAAGGAAGACTAGACAATGTCCTTACCAGGCTACGGGACTCAGGAACTCTCCATCTAACCCCACTCGTTGCGGAATGCCTCTGGATGCTCTGCCCATCCTGTCGGTACTAAAAGTCTCTCACTCGAAGTGAGACCAAACAACCTCGGCCGCCAAAGCAAGCGGACTCCGCTGCTGGAACAAGCTCCTCCTACTGCTGCACGATTGGACAAGTGCACTGTGATGAAACTGCAGGCTATAACCCTTATGCAGGAATCAGCTTATTGTGGCATATCCTCAGACTTTTCTTGCCCAAACTTTGCTATCTGCTGTAAAACCAGGGCTAGATTACAAGTGCAGTACTAATTTATCGCAAGATCCTAAATGGGTAAATTCGCCCATTTACGAGCACAATAAATAATTAGCGCTTAAAAATTAACCAGAGGTCATATAGATGTGATAAGATAGAAAGTATAAAATGGTGCAGTGGAGAATCACTATGTTTTTGAAATGTGTATTGTTGTTTCTATTTGTTTTTGTTGTAGATGTATTTTAATATCTGCTATGTAAACTGAATAAAATATCAATAAAAAAAATAAAAAAAAATTAACCAGAGGTCAGATTTTTTAAATGTCCCCCCAAAATAAGTAGTGTAGTAGGTATAATAAATTAAAAAAACTATTAGTATATATATATTTATTTATTTTTTTTTATTTATTTTTTTTTAAACTGCACTAAAGTTGGTGGGAAAAACGTCACTGAAAAGTGCCTTTACATTGCGGCCTATGGGAACTGTGTGTTCCATGTAAATATATTAATACTTAATTATATATGTATATAAGCATATACTTATATATTTAAATTTGCTGCCCATCGCTGCGCTACTTACCCCCTTTACCATGCTTAGGTTCTGTGCCTTGTATGACGACATAAGAATGAGTCTCCTATGGAAGCACGCTCTTGTGAGCGCAAAGATGCTATGCAATGCGAATGCGAGGTCGCATTTGCATTGCACCTAACTTTTGCGAACACTGGTATTACTAAGTGGAGTGCAAATATCACTTTCTCCACTTGTAACCTAGCCCTAAACAGAGTTCTCAGGGGCTGTGTCCCTGCCTGGTCTGCATAAATATATACAGTCTGCTAACAAAGGTTTAATTTTAAATGCTTGTAAATTGTGCATTTTATTTGCTGATTATTAACATTCCAGTTATTCATTTTTTTATGAATATACGAAAAAAATATGTTAATACCCCTTTAAATAAAAATATAGATCCAGGTTGGCAGTACTTACCCCAGGATGAAAAATAGTTCTCATTACAATTAGAACAAAATCCTTAAACCCAAGAGATGCTGTGCATTTTTTAATACAAAGCGTAGCATAATTTGGGAAATTTAGTGGCAGACAGTTCTGTTTGTGTTTGATGTTAAAATATGACTGTTGCAGTTAGCTTTGACTCCAAATTCATATGCAGTGACATGTAAATAGAGTTCTTTGCCAAGATTGCATATTTTCTTTAATAGTATTTTTTTGTTAATCCACTAAAACCATATGGTATTTCTTTTTTTGACTAGAAAGAGCCATTATACTGAAAAGGAAGCTGGTTGAGTAATATATCCAACAAGCTAATTGTACAGGGCAGATTTATTCTTTCTAAATTTGGGCCAGTTTGGTGTTGGCAAGAGGACAGAAGCTCTCAAAGAAGCATCTGCTTGAATTTGTGAGTTTGGCAAATAAGTTAGTTAGTTACATCCAAAGAAAACAAAATGTAGATGGCCGTAAAGTATGTCACATGTAGATAATGGGCCATCTTCCTTGTGCTTATTTGTGTTTTCTTTTAAGTGGACAACCAAACAAGAGAAATATGCTTTACCTGGAAGTAAAATGTGTTATGCTTTGTATTTTTGTATACAATTATTATATTTCTAAGTGCAGAATTGAGCTGATAGAGTGCACAGATGCAAGTGCATGTATCAGCCACATTTTCTATAAATGCAGATCACTTCTGTTTGCATTAAAAAATGACATAAACGTGTAAAGTAAAATGTTCTAGAGCATAGGATTATTGCACTATTGCTTGCATATAGCTGGGTGTTTAATCCTTGTAGTGAGCCCCAGTGCAGCAATGCACTACAGGGACTTAGCTGACCTTATTTGGTGAGCATATGTTTGTAGCTACCAATCACCATCTAGCTCTCAGCAGTGAGGGTATGGATCCAGGACCATCTTTAACACAGGGCAAAAGGGGCAGCTGCCCAGGGCCCAGTTTCTGTTGAGGGGCCCAAGAGTCCTTAAATTTTTTTTTAATTTTTTTTATGGTTCATACCAGACTGCTGATGCGACATGGGGAACACACACATTCAGCCCTAATACTGTCACAATCAAAAGTACTCTGCTTATATACATATATTTTTTAAAACTGTGCCAGGCCGTGCCGGTGTCATGCCAAGCTATTGCCATGTGCTGTTTTAGATGTGCACTGTGCAGCACTTAATGCAAAGCCCTAACTTGGCATCCAGCCATTCCCACTGCATCATAAAAGTCCTACTGGGGTTACCACTGTTACCAGGTAACTGCTCTGGTGGTGGGGATTGTTTCTGGGTAGGGCTGACTGTAAGCGCATGCAGCAGAAAGCTGGAGCGGCAAGCACGTGAGGATTTGAGCATCTGTGCAGCTGCATACACTGCTCTCTTCAGTCTTGAGGCTGTGTGACTCATCTCACACTGTATCCAGCCTTGGACAGACAGCATCCAGTCTGCTGGTCCCCTTAGCCCTGCTCTTTCTGCTGTGGCCCTAAGATCAACTAACTGAAGTTTGTTAGGGGAACAGTGCTTTGTAGAAAGGTGTCAGTGGGAAGAATAAGTGAGTGCACACACACACACACCCCTCCCCATGCAGCATTGTCTAGTGCAAGGTGAGAGGGAACTTGTTCCTAGCAAAGAAGCAAAGAAGTGACATGTGCTGATGTGGCTAATGTATAGTGTCATGCTGATACTTCACACATTAATGTAAGGTTTATTTTTATAGTTTTTGTTTTCTCTCTGTCTCAGATTTTACAGCTTCCCATAGTAGTTCTGCTGTTCCAGTCAGTAAACTTATACTGCACCTCCATGCTTCCTCCTCAGTCTTTACCTTACTTTGCTCCTGTTGGCTGCCCTAAATCTCTTTAACCAGCTAACCTCACACCAGAATCACATTCAAAAGAATATTAAATGAATCCACAGTGAAGGAATTTATATATCTATTTACTTATTAGTACTGCTTAGGTCCAGTTTCACATATTGCAATTTATTTAATTTTTTTAAATGATTAGCTCAGCAGTGGATAATCCACTGCTGGGCTAATAATTTTAAAAAAATTGATTTAGTTGTTTTTTGGGATGTTGGGGTGTAGAGCAAAATTGCATGGGGGGCCCAAGAACATTTTCGCCCAGGGTCCAGTCAATATTAAAGACGGCCCTGTATGGATCCAGTGTGGCTCTAGACCTTAAAGGGACAGTCAACACTAAAATTGTTATTGTTTAAAAAGATAGATAACGCCTTTACTACCCATTCCCCAGCTTTGCACAACCAACATTGTTATATTAATATACTGCTAATATACTTTAAACCTCTAAATGTATGCCTGTTTCTAAGCCATTACAGGCAGCCTCTTATCACATGCTTTTTTTATTAGCTTTTCCCAACAGGAGAGTGATAGTTCATGTGAGCCAGATAGATAACATTGTGCTCACGTCTGTGGAGTTGTGCACAACACTTCACTAATCGGTTTAAAGGCAAGTCAATAGATAATGAATAAATAGTCATGTGATCAGGGGGCTGTCAGAAGAGGCTTAGATACAAAGTAATCACAGAGGTTAAAAGTATAGAAATACAACCATGTTGGCTGTGCAAAACTGGGGAATGGGTAATAAAGGGATTATCTATCTTTCTAAACAATACAAAATTTGGAGTTGACTGTCCCTTTAAAAGGACAATAAAGCCATTATTTCCACAGATGCACTTTAAAGAGGGCATTTGTAAATGTATTATATTTATTGTTTTTGTAAAACAGATATTTATATGTTGAGAAAAATTATGTTTTTATGCTAGTGGGGTATGTCACTGATTACCAATAAAGCAAACAGAATTTAACTCACCAGACAGTGAGACATTAGTCCTTTGTGTCCTGGTGTACACAGACTTGTTCTTCCTGTTAGCTTCAAAAAAACAATTAAAGAGACAGTCTAGTCAAAACTAAACTTTCATGATTCAGATAGGGCATGCAATTTTCAACAACTTTCCAATTTACTTTTATCATCAACATTGCTTTGTTCTCTTGGTATTCTGTGTTGAGAGATAAACCTAGGTAGGCTCATATGCTGATTTCTAAGCCCTTGAAGGCCGCTTCATATCTTACTGCATTTTTACAGTTTTTTTCAACTCAAAAGCACTAGTTCATGTGTGGCATATAGATAAACATTGTGCTCACTCCCGTGGAGTTACCTAGGAGTCAGCATTGATTGGTTAAAATACAAGTCTGTCAAAGTAACTGAGATAAGGGGCAGTCTGCACAGGCTTAGGTACAAGGTAGTCACAGAGAAAAAAAGTATATTAATATAACCGTTCTGGTTATGCAAAACTGGGGAATGGGTGATAAAGAGATTAACTATCTTTTTAAACAATTACAATTCTGGAGTAGACTGCCCCCTTAACTAAACCATTTTTTCTTGCAACAACAGTATTTTAAATAGTGATATTTAATATGCATGATAGACATTTTTAGAGATTAATGTTCCAATAAAAGTTGGTGATAGTTTTAGCACCATATAATTGGAATGGGTGGTACTGGTGGAGGGTTAGAGGTCATCATCTTCTTGCTTTAGTTATTTGAATCCCCCTTTCCCACCTATCTCAATTTCCTGGGTAGAATGAAAGAGATGTACATTTATAGTATTATATGGTATTGGGGGTGCTACTATTACAATTGGGGTCTTATTACCCCAGGCAGTCATCTAGAGTCATCATTGGCCAGTACTATATCATCTGTACAGCACAAAATATTGCATTTTTGCAATGGCTAACCTCTCCTCTAGAGTAATGCTGTAGTAGAAAAGGTAAATGGGTAAATAAAGCCAGCTTCTTCCTGAATTTTATAAACATTCATAATTAATTTTAAATGCATTCCTTGAAAAGCAAATTAAAAGCTTGTTACCTTATTTCCTTTGCTGTGGCCAATTAGGAACAGAAGTAAACGATCTTCTGAAACAAATCAGCCAATAACTGTGTAGCATGTTGGAATGTCAGTTTTCTACATTCTACATAAATTATGAAAATGCATTTCTATGGTTTTTTTCTTTTAATTATTCATAAACATTGAATGTGCCTTTCATTTTGACACTTAAATTAATGTAAGCTTGTTTTCCAAGTCATTTACTTCTTATACTTAAAGGGACATTATACACTCATTTTTTCTTTGCATAAATGTTTTGTAGATGATCTATTTATATAGCCCATAAAGTTTTTTTTTTTTAAATAAATGTATAGTTTTGCTTATTTTTAAAAAACATTGCTCTGATTTTCAGACTCCTAACCAAGCCCCAAAGTTTTATGTGAATACTGTCAGCTACCTTCTCCAGCTTGCTCCTGTTTGTGTAAGGGGTCTTTTCATATGTAAAAGAAGGGGGAGGGGGGGAAGGTCTTATTTGCCACTTGCAGTGGGCTTTCCAGCTACCTTTTTAACAGAGCCAAACTGACAGCTTCTAAGTAAGTTTTTAAACAGTTTTATACTGGATTTTTATATCAGTATCAGTGCATCTTATTCTTTATAGTAGTGTCTATTACATGCAGTTATATGAAAATAAGTGTATACTGTCCCTTTAAAGGACCAGCCAACACAGTAGATTTGCATAATCAACAAATGCAAGATAACAAGACAATGCAATAGCACTTAGTCTGAACTTCAAATCAGTAGTAGTTTTTTTTTCTGATAATTTTAAGTTATGTCTTTTTCCACTCCCCCTGTTCATGTGACAGCCATCAGGCAATCACAAATGCATACATGTACCATGTGACAGCCATCAGCCATTCACAAATGCATACACACTTATTCTTGCACATGCTCAGTAGGAGCTGGTGACTCAAACCATTTAAATATAAAAAGACTGTGCAAGTAAATTGGAAAGTTGTTTAAAATGGCATGCTCTATCTGAATAATAAAAGTTTAATTTTTATTGAGTGTCCCTTTAAATATTTTTTTCTATACCTTTCTTGCCTAAAAAATCTGGTTCATCTTGTAGAAATTTAGTTTTTTTTTTTTTTTTTCACAAATGAATTTTTACTCCTTGCAGATAATAACATATATGTTTAGCACAAGATCCAATAAATAATTGCATCTCTAAATTATTATTGTTATTTTTTTAAATTAAACATTTTCCATATTTTTACATTTAGCATTTTGCTAACTTTGTAAGAAAAACAGAGACACTGATAAAAACCAGAAATGTCAAATGATAAAGCAAACCTTCTATCCCACGTATTACTGTTTTTTTTTTTTTATCCAATTAGGGAGACTTGTCATGTAACAGGTGTTAAACCACTTGAGAATTAGTAAATTCACAACAAACATCTTTTCTGCATATTCTTCAATTTATATAGTGTTTACATTTAGTGTCTTCATTAGTTTTAACATAATGCCTTGCAATGAATCTGTTTAGTTTTAAGAACAAAGCATGGTTTATGTATTCTAATTGGTTTTTAATTAAGGAATGCATTTTATCATTTGTATATAGATTTCTGTTAGTTAATCATTTCTTCACTGCCAAATAGATATGTTGTTTTACAAAAACAAAATGTTACAGGTCCTTGGCAGCTACAGTATTTTTTATGTATTTACAATCACATGATGTTATACATTCTTGATATGTGTTTTTCTTGGGTAATACCATTATTATTTCAATGTTAGCTTATAGGATGTGTTATCTTACAAGTTATCATTGTTAATGACTACAGATTGCCCATTGCTAGGGGCAATCTGTAAAATGTCAAAACATAATACAGCACTTTTTGTGCAGAAAGAGTTGGCAAATGCAGTGCAGTCCTGTGCTAAATGATTACAATTACTTTTGTTAGCTTTTAAGCAATAGCTTAATCAATGTTTTTAATAAACACTTAAAGGGATATTCCAGCCAAGATTGGAACCCACATGGATGCATTTCAGTATCGAACAGAAGCATTTTTGTAACATACATGTATTGGCAAAAATGCTTCTAATAAAAGTTATAACTGTTTTAAAAGAGTATTTACATACGCAACGTTCACCAGCATTTTAAACACAGTACTTGCTTAGAAAGCCTAAGGTGCTTGTACCATCTGGTAAATGATTCAATTTGTTAATTGCTGACATGATACAAGCCCCAGTGATAATCTGAGCAGCTGCATTATTTAAAATGTGGGTGCAGTGACAATATCTAGCTATGCTTCACATGCACATACAGAGAAAAATGTTAAAGGGACACTAAACCCAATTTTTTTCTTTCATGATTCAGCTAGAGCATGAGATTTTAAACACCTTTCTAATTCACTCCTATTATCAATTTTTCTTTGTTCTCATGCTATCTTGATTTGAAAAAGTAGTACTGTAAGCTTTAGAGCCGGACCATTTTTTTGTTCAGCACCTGGGTAGCACTTGCTGATTTGTGGCTAAATGTAGCAAACCAATCAGCAAGTGCTACCAAGGTGCTGAACTAAAAATGGTCCGGCTCCTAACCTTTCATTACTGCTTTTTCAAATCAAGATAGCAAGAGAACAAAGAAAAATTGATAATAGGAGTAAATTAGAAAGTTGCTTAAAATTGCATGCTCTATCTGAATCATGAAAGAAAAAAATTGGGGTTAGTATCCCTTTAACACTAAAACAATGATAATTTTTACTAGAAGCATTTTTGTTAATACATGTATATTGCAAATATGTTTCTATTCAAAGATGTAATTAATCTATGTGGATTTAAATTTTGACTGGAATGTCAAAATTGTTTAAATTTCATTGCTCAATTTGAATCATGAAAGAAAAAATTTGTGTTTGGTATCCCATTAACTCTTTACAGCATTTAATGCAAATCTAACTGGACTAAAATATTTTTCAATATAATTTTTCATATATTTCTTTAATTTATACATGAAATGACATTCTCATTGTGTATTACTATAGCATATTTTTTTATTATGTAGTAGGTTACATTTTGAGTAAAAGTGTTTATAAAAGAGTGGACTTTCTTCATTAAATACATAAATAATAATTATGGTATTTCCAGAAAAAGATGTGCCAAGTTATTTTTGTACTATAAATGGATACTTTATAGTACAAAAAAACAATTATTTCAGATCAAACTGATTATAAACAGTATGCAGAATATGCACAACATCTGTGCTGATAAGCACTGAATATATATTTCAACATGAGTTCAAAGGGTTACAGTAGTATATACAGTACAATACAATTATGACCAGGGTTAAGCTGAGGTCAATGATAGGGGATAGATAAGGGTAAACATACAGGTTATGGGGTAAATAGGAGTTAGGACAGGGTTTGCTAATTAGTCTTCAGATTACAGATATGAGTACATTTAGAATGCCTTTTAACTAGATGACATAGTTTGACTCATGGCAAAAATGTTACCTAATTAAAGTGCTATTGCAATTAAAATGGTTCTGGGGATCATTTTTCCTTCTGTGAAACCTCTCTTCAGTATGATATATTCCATGTGTGGTTATTGTGCTAGTTTGATTACATGTAGTGTCCTCTAGTTATAATAACATTATAGATATATAACTTTATTATATGCTTGCACATGTAAGAAAAATAGAAATGTTTTGTCCAGAAGTGTATTTTTACTTTCACATGATTTATTTACTCTTAAAGGGACATTAAACCCCAAATTTGTCTTTTTCATTATTCACAAAGAGTATACAATTTAAAAAAGTTTCCAATTTATTTATATTATCAAATTTGCTTCTCTCTTCGTCTGAAGCACTAAATGGCAGGAAATAGTGCTGTCATCTAGTGCTCTGCTGTCAATATAATGCTTCAGACACGTGCACGCTCCTTAGCTTACCTTCCTTGTTTTGAACAAAGGATAACAAGAAAACAAAGAATTTGATCATTTAAGTAAATTTGAAAGTTGTTTAAAATTGTATGTTCTATCTGAATCATGAAAAAAACATTTTTGGGTTTTATTTCCCTTTAATAATTGCTAGATAGAATAATGTATTCAAAGTAAATATTAGCCTGAGAATAATATGCAGATGTATGTTTTAAGAGTTTATTAGCAGTTACTTATTGAAAGAATAATGCAATGTTTAGTGTTCGTAAAGCACTGGACTCGGCCATGTTGTAACCTAGGTTTAATTCTCTGCTGAGGTCAGTTAAGGACAGTTATATGTGGGTCTCAAGAGTCTGCAGCCAATGCATTGTTGTGTGGAATATAGCATTGGATCCTGCACTTCCACTTCTCGCAGAAATTGGAAAGCTCACCAGTTTCAGAATAAAATTACAGGACAAAATAAATAAATATATTATAAAGTTTATTTATTTTTTTATCACAATCTCAAAGTGTTCAATGTCCCTTTAAGGAGATTGGTTTTAAAAAGTTTTTTTCAGTGTAAAAATGAATATTTTATTGGGGTATTTTTTTATCAAAATTCTTTTCACACTTTGTAATTTATTCTTATTAAATCCCTTACCCAGAGCTTTCCTGTGCTGCTCCAAATATGGATATGATTGGTGAGCCAATCAGAAATAGTCATATTTAACTATGCCAGTCACTAAACCTTTGTGATTCAGCTAGAGCATGCAATTTTAAACAGCTTTCCAGTTTACTTCTATTATTAAATTTACATTATTATCTTGGTATCCTTTGTTGAAGGAGCAGTAATGCATGACTGGGAGTTAGCTGAACACGTGGGGTAAACCATTAACTATTTGTGCAGCCACTAATCAGCAATCAGCTCCTAGTATTTCATTCCTGCTTCTAAATCTACCTATGTATTTCTTTAAAAAAAAAAAAAAAGACTACCAAGAGAGTGAAACAAATTTGATAATAAAAGTAATTTACAAAGTTGATTTAAATTGCAAACTCTATCTAAATTATAAAGGTTTCATTTTAATGTTTATTTAACCCTTTTCCAGAGGTTAAATAAATTATATGAAAAATATTTTGTTTTTAAAATTATCTGACAAAGTATAGCATTTTATTTTTGCACTGGGAAGTTTCTAAAAAGGAAGCCTTTGGGGCCCATTACCCCTTTGAAAAATAAAACAAAAACAAAAAAACAAGGAAACACTTTTTCTTTCTTTCCTTCATAAATTCTTTTTATTTTTAGTTTCTATTTAGGACATATTCCTGTAAATTTTAATTTACTGAAATCTGTTCAACACCTAGCGTGGCATCACACTTGGATTTGCCACCAGGTAATATTAAATATCACACATTCCTATATTGTGAAATAAGATTTGCTGACACAACACTCACTAAGCTGTGTTTTTCTTTTTTATAAGTGAGAGAATTAACAGCCATATTATAAATAGATGTATTTTTACAACTGATGAAATATTAATACACTACAAGAGGGTATGTACATTTTAAAGAATTGACATTGTTTTGTAACATTTTTTAAATTTAGACATTTTTTGCCACTTGTCAAATATTGCACAGAATTAAGTAGTTTTGGGCATAAACTAAGTGCTATTTACAATTGAACTGATGACTATTCTTGAAAAAACAACTGTATAATGTTTTCTGAATATGTTTATTTTTAAATATATGATACATTTTTGATAATTAAAGTTACTTTTTGGATGTTTTTCTTCCTGCAGCTCCACTTATGTTTAACCCCTTAATGACCACAGCACTTTTCCATTTTCTGTCCGTTTGGGACCAAGGCTATTTTTACATTTCTGCGGTGTTTGTGTTTAGCTGTAATTTTCCTCTTACTCATTTACTGTACCCACACATATTATATACCGTTTTTCTCGCCATTAAATGGACTTTCTAAAGATACCATTATTTTCATCATATCTTATCATTTACTATAAAAAAAATATAAAATATGAGGAAAAAATCGAAAAAAACACATTTTTTTCTAACTTTGACCCCCAAAATCTGTTACATATCTACAACCACCAAAAAACACCCATGCTAAATAGTTTCAAAATTTTATCCTGAGTTTAGAAATACCAAATGTTTACATGTTCTTTGCTTTTTTTGTAACTTATAGGGCCATAAATACAAGTAGCACTTTGCTATTTCCAAACCATTTTTTTTTCAAAATTAGTGCTAGTTACATTAGAACACTAATATCTTTCAGGAATCTCTGAATATCCATTGACATGTATATATATTTTTTTAGTAGACAACCCAAAGTATTGATCTAGGCCCATTTTGGTATATTTCATGCCACCATTTTACCGCCAAATGCGATCAAATACAAAAAATCGTTCACTTTTTTACAAATTTTTTACAAACTTTTGGTTTCTCACTGAAATTATTTGCAAACCGCTTGTGCAATTATGGCATAAATGGTTGTAAATTCTTCTCTGGGATCCCCTTTGTTCAGAAATAGCAGACATATATGGCTTTAGCATTGCTTTTTGGTAATTAGAAGGCCGCTAAATGCCACTGCGCACCACACGTGTATTATGCCCAGCAATGAAGGGGTTAATTAGGGAGCATGTAGGGAGCATTTTGGGGTAATTTTAGATTTAGTGTAGTGTAGTAGACAACCCCAACTATTGATCTAGGCCCATTTTGGTATATTTCATGCCACCATTTCACCGCCAAATGCAATCAAATAAAAAAAAAAACGTTAACTTTTTCACAATTTTAGATTTCTCACTGAAATCATTTACAAAAAGCTTATGCAATTATGGCACAAATGGTTTCAAATGTTTCTCTGGGATCCCCTTTGTTCAGAAATAGCAGACATATATGGCTTTGGCGATGCTTTTTGGTAATTAGAAGGCCGCTAAATGCTGCTGCGCATCACGCGTGTATTATGTCTAGCAGTGAAGGGGTTAATTATGTAGCTTGTAGGGAACTTGCAGGGTTAATTTTAGCTTTAGTGTAGAGCTCAGCCTCCCACCTGAAACATCAGACCCCCTGATGCCTCCCAAATAGCTCTCTTCCCTCCCCCACCCCACAATTGTCCCCGCCATCTTAAGTACTGGCAGAAACTCTGCCAGTACTAAAATAAAAGGTATATTTGGGCTTTTTTGAGTTTTTTTTTAGCATATTTACATATGCTGCTGTGTAGGATCCCCCCTTAGCCCCCAACCTCACAGATCCCCCACCAAGCAGCTCTCTAACCCTCCCCCTCTGCCTTAATGGGCGCCATCTTGGGTACTGGCAGCTGTCTGCCAGTACCCAGTTTAGAAAAAAAATGTGCTTTTTTTTTAAGAAAAAATCCCTTTTTCTGTAGTGTAGCTCCCCCCACACCCAAGAACAACCCCCCACTACTCCAAGATCCCTTTGACTGAAGTTTATTTTTTTTTAATTTTTCCCTTTTCCCCCACAGTTACAATCTCATTTTCTGTAGTATAGCGGTTCCCACCCGCTCCCGCCCCGTGCACGCGCCCGCCCGCCACCCTCTGTGCACGCGCGCCCGTGCGCGCCCCCGTCAGCTCCGGCCCCGATCCCGCCCCCCTCCACCTTACACGGCCCATCGATGGCCGCCCACCCGCCTCCCAAGTCAGCTCCCACCCACCAACGATACCGGCCATCGATGTCCGGTGCAGAGAGGGCGACAGAGTGGCTCTCTCTGCATCGGATGGCCATGCAGGGTTATTGCAGGATGCCTCCATATCGAGGCATCACTGCAATAACCGGAAAGCAGCTGGAAGCGAGCAGGATCGCTTCCAGCTGCTTTCCACACCGAGGACGTGCAGGGTACGTCCTCAGGCGTTAACTGCCTTTTTTTTGAGGACGTACCCTGCACGTCCTTGGTCGTTAAGGGGTTAAAGGGATACTAAACCCAATTTTTTTTCTTTCATGATTCAGATAGAGCATGAGATTTTAAGCACCTTTCTAATTTACTCCTATTATCAATTTTGCTTTGTTCTCATGCTATCTTGATTTGAAAAAGCAGTACTGTAAGCTTTAGAGCCAGACCATTTTCTGTTCAGCACATGGGTAGCACTTGCTGATTTGTGGCTAAATGTAGCAAACCAATCAGCAAGCGCTACCGAGGTGCTGAACTAAAAAATGGGCCGGCTCCTAACCTTTTATTACTGCTTTTTCAAATCAAGATAACATGAGAGCAAAGAAAAATTGATAATAGGAGTAAATGAGAAAGTTGCTCAAAATTGCATGCTCTATCTGAATCATGAAAGAAAAAATGTGGGGTTAGTATCCCTTTAATGTTGATTTAATTTAATGTTCAATAAAGTTTAATTATGTAGTGAAAACAACTTGCACGTTTATCACTTATTTTGTCTTCTTTTCCTGTAATTTGTATCTGAAAATTACAAGGTCAAATCATTTTAACTATTTACTTTGTATGCAGATCTTTTGCAATGCAATGCTTCATTTCTGATACATATATATAAGAAGAATCTATTTTTTTAGAGCATTTTATTGTTGAACTATTGCTTAAATATAAATATGTGTTGAACCCCTCCATGCCTAACTAACGGCTAGATTACAAGTGGAGTGCTAAATATCGCTTTTGTAAAAGCGATATTTGAGCTCCTCTGAGTAATTCCAGTGCATGCTAAAGTGTGCTTATCTCTGGTTAATTTTATAAGCACTAATTGCTACCATGAGCTTGCGATAGCAATAACTAGACACCTGTAATGGCTGGTTATTTGTTGCACGCCTACAATCTGGCACATTTGCCATTTTGTGGGTGCACAATAAGTTAATGCTCCACTTGTAATCTAACCCTAAATGCATCTGGTGAGCTTATGACAAGAGGCATATTTTTGTAGCCCACAATCATCATCTAGTTTCTATGAGTTCAGTGCTGCATCTGAACCTACTTATAAATGCTTTTCCACAAAGGATACAAGAGAATGAAGTACATTTGATAATAAAAGAGAATTGAAAAGTCTTTTAAATTTGCATAATGTATCTGAACCATGAAAGTTTAATTTTGACAGTGCTGTCCATTTAAGTTAAAAACACTAACATTTATTATTAGAGTATAGAAAACAAACTGTAGATTAAATCCATGCACAGCCAATGGAAACAATAATAATAAAAAGAAATATAAATGTGGTTAATTGCATATATCATTAATTGCTAAAGTGTGTTAGGTAAAAAAAACAAAACAAACAAAAACAGTATTAAAACATATTAGTCAGTTATCACTAATACGGAATCAATTAGACACCATATTTTACTTTTACATTGACCACAAATATTTTCCTTCTATAAGGCTTGTAGAAACCCTTTTGAGAAGCTGAAGAAAAGCTTGTTACCCAGTATATGAAAACCAGGTGTTCCTGATATATTGTATATCAAATTATCAGGGGTGGAAAATACCATTTTAGATTACTAGTCATGTGAGAAAAGTTGCTAGTCAAGAGGGAGAAGTTACTAGTCAAGAGGGAGAAGTTACTAGTCCACTCAATGTTAAAGATAAGAAAAAATCTATATTTGTTACTTGTCCAGTGCAATTTCTTACTCATCCAGGACTAGTAGGTATGTATAAATATCCAGCCCTGCTAATTATGGTAACACAATACTTTCAAATGGTAGAGCTTATGATGGTTTGGAGTACCAAAAAAGGGAAGCCAAAAACCAGCTGAGTTACAATGTTTTCATATTGTAAATTCAATAGACTGGAATGAGTTTGACAATCAAAATAAATACATATACAACAGGCTCTGCATACGCTCATATAGATATGGTCATTACATTAAAGTAAATGTGTCATTTCTAGCCTGGAATCATTTTGATTTTTCTCTATTGTTGGTTACATGAGGATTCACTTTACCTATTCATGCTGTGACAGGCTTAAGCTCTTTCTTGAGACTGGTTTTTAACAACTACTCATGCTGTTCACTGAAAGAACAAGGAGTTTTTGGAAAAGTAGTTTTGGGAATGTAGATTTGGTTATCTGTTTCAGTGAGGATTGATGCTGACTGCTAACTCCCAGTATGAGACAGCCAGACACATGACTATGATGGATGACTGCACATTGGAAGTTGTCAGCTGGGAATGGCAGACTAATAGGCAATGGTTCGTACATCCGCTGAGCTTTCACTGGGATTCCCAAATGGGGCTGTATGTTAAAAGAATAAAAAATGAACAGAGAAGCAAAATGTTGGAAGGCAAAGTATGTATCAATAATATTTTATACCAGGCATATGTTTAAGTTAGCTTATTTTTATAAGTCTTAGGGAAATTATTCTGAAGCTAAAAAAAACATTTAAAACTAATGTGAAATTTAATTTGGGCTGATTTTGATCAACTGATTTATATGGGCGTCTCTGTTAATGTATTTGCAGCTAGGTTTGCAAGCACCTTTAACTGCCTAGAAATCCAAAAGTGTTTATAATCTTTCAAGGGCTCTAGTGGAACTTTTTTCATTTTTATTTTTTTGGTGAATGTGTACTTTAACAATAATTTAGAAAATGAAATAGCTAGGCTGCAATGTTGGAGTTTGTTTTTCTTTTATTTGTAGTTCATAGTAGACCTGTTGATATGTGGTTCAAATGTTCTAGCATTTGTGTGATAATTTAATTTAGTTACATACATAGACAAGTCTTCATTAATATGTAGGCAGAAGGCATTTAAATCTTTTAGGCCCTGGATCAAAATGTGGGAAACTGGACGTGATACCATTCAATCAACACATTTCACTTTTCCTTAGACATCTGAGGAAGGGTCTAATAGCCTGAATGTCACATTCAATCTACTCTTTTATTTTAAGAGACCAGTGTGTGTAGGAAGTTCTTTGTATTTGTATTCAGCACTCTACCCTCGCAAGTGTCCTTTGGACATTATATATAAGAAGGACAAAAATGAGGATAAACATAATTGAACTTTAGAAATTATTTATTATCCCTAACTGGTCAAAATATTGCATTTATCAGTAGTCATTGAGTTCTCTGGAGCATCATTCAGCCTATATAATTAATATAATATTTCTAAATTGTCTTTTATTTCTCCTTGAAGTGGT
This sequence comes from Bombina bombina, assembly GCF_027579735.1. NCBI lineage: Eukaryota > Metazoa > Chordata > Amphibia > Anura > Bombinatoridae > Bombina > Bombina bombina. The sequence goes on from NC_069501.1 coordinate 178,514,264, forward strand.
TTTGTTGTCATGTGAGTTATATAGGAATTGACCAGACATATACTTACTGGCATGAAATATCATTTTGCAGTATCTCTGTACTTGTTAATTTCCTTGTGGTGCACAATGTCCTTGTCAGTGAATCTTGTCTTTTGTCTTAAGTAGGGCACAGAGGCTTGAAATACTTATAATAAGCTTTGTACTTTTTTTAAAATTGCTTTTGATAAAGACTGTATATTAAGTTGTAGATCTGTTAATATAACTATAGAACCACAAAGCTTTTATTAGGGAATGTTTAGCCTAAGAAGAAGAGTTTAGATTATATTTTTCTGTTAATTTACTGTTTAAAAACCACAACACCTACTGTTTTATTTCATATACTGTACCTTAATAGCTTAATTTATGCTTAATACACTGTGACTATTTGATTGTATGGAACACCCATGAATCCCTGATGGGCATGTACACAAGAGGCAATCAAGAGGTTAAATTATTGCCGTATAACATATGTGGTGGTAAAGGAGAGGGAAGAGGTACAAATCATGCAATCATGGTACACATGAAATTTGCACGTCTCCTCAGCCAGCGCTGAATCAGGACATATGCATAGGGCAGCATACCATGTGGCACTAGAGACCTGGTAAGCCCCAGACCTGCACTAAATATATTCCTTTAAAAAAAATGAAAGGCAAATTATGCAATCTATGTATACTGCAATGCTGCAAAGTGCCCGAACCAGCTACATAACTTATTTCCATTGATTATGGCTTATTAGGACTAATTATAAATGAGTTAAAGGGACACTAAAGTCAAAATTAAACTTTCATGATTCAGATAGAGCATGCAATATTAAACTACTTTCCAATTTTCTTTTTTTATTTAGACATTTTGAGTCAACAGCTCCTACTGAATTCTTGAATACTGCAAGAATTCAAAGAATATATTTATGTGTTTATTTGTGATTGGCTGATGGCTGTCACATGATACAAGAGGAGTGAAAATTTGTCAGAAAAAATCTACTACTCAAAATGCTATTGCATTGTCTTTTTATCATGCATTTGTTGATTATGCAAATGCACTGTATTTACTGGCCCTTTAATGCATTGCTCTTAATAAATGTATAGCTCATATGAAAATTGTACACAGCGCCTTTTTCTTGACTGATGCATGAGGAACAGGGGTGACTGCTTCCCCTCCACCATAAACATGCAGAATCCTCAGCAACAAGCATTAATTCACTGGCTATTTATTGAAACATCTTGAACAATACAGCAGCAAAAAAGTCAAGCAACGTTGCTTGACTTTTTTGCTGCTGTTTTGTACAAGATGTTTCAATAAATAACCAGTGAATTAACTCTTGGTGCTGAGGATTCTGCGTTCTTAATCAATGTATAGTAACTATGAAGCTGTTTAGGTAATTTGCAGCATTTTGCAGCATACTTAAAGGGACACTGAACCCAAAACTTTTCTTTCTTGATTCAGATAGAGCATGCAATTTTAAGCAACTTTATAATTTACTCCTATTAACAATTTCTCTTTATTCTCTTGCTATCTTTATTTGAAAAAGAAAGTACAGACCATGGACAGCACTTGTTTATTGGTGGAAGAATTTATCCACCAATCAGCAAGGACAACCCAGATTGTTTTAAAAAAATGGGCCGGCATCTTAACTTACATTCTTGCATTTCAAATAAAAATACCAAGAGAATGAAGAACATTTGATAATAGGAGTAAATTAGAAAGTTGCTTAAAATTGCATGCTCTATTTGAATCACAAAAGAAAAAATTTGTGTTCAGTGTCCCTTTAATTATAGAATCGGTGTTCCATTCTCTCTATCGATTGTATGAGTAGCACAATTTTTACTGCAAAAGTAAGCAAAACAAATAATAATGAAATATTACAATATTGTGTCAATTTAATTAATTAATTCCATTTTTGGATTTGTTTTTATATTGATTTTTGCATTACCAACTAATACACATATCTCCCAACATTTCTTGGATACTTTCAGTGTCAGGGAGATAATAGTGACTTTGTGGCAGTGCACTGCTGTTTTTTTGTGCATATTCACAGAAGGAAGCGTTTGCTCTCAGTAGTGTCATGGGAAAAACCAGAGCATTCCCTGGAAACAATGACATTTTTCCTGACTGGGAAAGCTGATGTGAGGGACACCAGGCGTGCCTACCAATTTGTAACAATCCCGCCATATCCAGGCCACTTGTGAGGTATACACACATGAGTTGGGTATAATTTGTAAAACACTGAGGAAAAAATTGTTATTATTAACCAGGTTCTGTGAATAAGGTCCCAGATTTGTGTCTAAGATTAAATAAAAGTTCAAAAAGGGAACTCTTCCAGCATACTCTACAATGTTGCATTGAATATGTCTGCCTGGAATGTACTAGTTTTAAAACAAAAAACAGTTTGCAGAATTTTCCCTTTAAAAAAAATCTGAATACTTTTTTATATGACCGGTCAATATAATGCAGGTTCACTTCAAATATCTAAACAATAAAGCTTCATTTGTTGAGTAAATTATTTAAAAAAAAAGTGTTTATAAACATAGAAGTCATTTGTCTTTATTGTATTGCGCAACTCAATTATTCTAATATTTACTTTTATATGTGCTGTGTAAGATTTAATGGAGAGACATAAAACAGTTTTGCGCAGAATTGCTTCTATTTGCTGCGTAGCATTAAAACTTCCAAATGGAAAACAAAATATGATTTACAGAGGTTGCCTTCACATTAAATGGCGCTTCATTTTCTTTTACCACCACTATTAAAGAGTTTTATTCCCTTTCTCGGATATGAAACTCATACTCATCTATCTGCCAATAAATTATAGACAGGATTCATATGTTAATTCAAAAATGTTATAATATTGAAGTGACACTGCTGGCTATGCAGCTCTGTCATTCTTTTTTTTTTTGCAATGTCAAGTCTAATTTTATGGAAAATCATAGAACAGAATATATTTATATATTCCCATAAGAGGGGGAAAAATGTCCTTATAATAAAATTCAGTTAACCTTTTTAATGACCTTTTGCCAACAAAATGTTATCTGAAATGGGGATCATTTGTAGATACAGATAGGATATATAGACTGGACCTTTGATCTACATTTACATGCAACACAAAATTATCAATATACAGTTGTGTTATTCTTCTTTGGCATTTGAAGAAAAGATTCTTTCTAAAATCAAAGTAAAAGAATAAGAGCAACACAAATGAGGCACATTATTAAAATGACACTACACTACCCATTTACATTTAAAATCATTAAATAGACACAGAACTACCCATTTCAATTTTAAATTAAACCATAAACTTGAACGACTGATTACATGTAAATTAATTTAAATAAAAAGTGAAGGATTTTTTTTTTTTGTCATTAAGTCATCTGCAGGCACTTTTTTCCCTCACAATTATTTTCAATTGTATATGGTCCCTTGTAATTGCGTTAGTGCTGAAGTCAGTTAATCTGAGGGCAATTGACTTGGCCTATTTCCATCATGAGTTTCCATCCTCCCACCTGAGACGATTAGATCAGGCAGATCAGTGAGGAGATGCCAAATTTAACCATTGTGTGAATTTAATGAAAAAGGTGTTTTTCTGTAATTTATATACATAATATATACATGGGTGATTAGGTTTAAAGGGACAGTAAAATATAACTTCAAGACATTTCTGCTGTGTTGTTATAGATCAACATATCAGCTACGTTTTTAAAACAACTGCGTGTTTGCAGCAATTGTTTTGCAATAGCTAAACTCCAGCCACCACTTTCATTATTTAGAGGAGAGAATCATGACTTCAGTCTGTAGACAACAAGGCTAGCTACAGTCATAATGTTAGTAAAGTGCATCATTTTGCAGTTGTTATCATTTAAAGCCAATTAGGGAAAGACATGTAGCAGGGTTTGCCTTGAGAGGTGTGTAATGTGTATTTCAAATGTTGAGAATTAGAGATTCCACAATTTTCAAAGCTACAAACCTGAAGGTGTTTAATGTGCCTTTTAATAGAAACCATTGGGTCCAAGGGACAAATTTCTCACAACTAGTATGTCCAATGCTTTCCATAAATATATATATATATATATATATATATATATATATACACACTGTATATACTGTATATATATATATATATATATATATATATATAAATACACCAAGGTTTCAAAATTATGCGCACATAAAGTCCCTTTAGTAACGTTCAAAAAGCCGGTTCAGTAATGTGGTAAATATGCACAATACCTTATATCTGCTGGAAGATCATTTCCTGGAGTGTAGGAGATGTGTGACGGATAGGAGACGCTGGCATTGTGTTTTTAGTGCTATTTACAGCTGCTTATGCTGTCATGTTTTTACCCTGTTAACAATAAACTTCAAGTTTTTATACAAACGTTAAGGAGTACTTTTTTGCGCTACTGGCACCCACCCACCTTGGATATCTATCTATCTATCTATCTATCTATCTATCTATATATATATATATATATATATATATATACACTGTATGTATATATATATATATATATATATATATATATATACATACATATTAAGTATATACATAATACAAATACAATGCAATAGCACTTACGTTTAATTTAAAATGTGCAGTAAAATATTTTCTGGCAAATATTAAAGTTAATACAATTTTCCTTCCCTGTATCATATGGCAGCCATCAGCCAATAACAAAAGGTATATATGTATACACTGTGCAATTTTGCACATGCTCAGTAGGAGCTAGAGCCTCAGAAAGTGTGCATACACTGTCAGAATAATTCTGCAAAAATTGTCCCTTTAGGGGTACAACAGCTTGTCACAAGGGCAGCTCCCACTGTACCATTTAACATGGCAACATATAGGTACCCTTGCAGATTGTAACTTTCAAAGGCAAATATGTACCTTTGGTGCCTAAATTGGACCTCACTGCAATGGTACCATATGTACCCTTAACAATTGTGCAGATTTGGCCTTTTAAGGGTACTGCCCCAGTGACAAGCCCTTTGTACCTCATGATGGAAAGTTTGTACTCAACACAGCATATAAAAAATATGCCAAAATGTTGTTCTATCAAATGTATTGTCTACACATTTACCTACAGTGCTCTTGTTCAGAAAGATAAGTATATGTCTAACTTTATATAACAACAATATTTAAAAAAATAAACTTACAGTAGCCACAGTTTGATGATTTTGAAAAGTGTAGCCAGAAATCAGGTCCAAAGCCACTGGAATCAATGGAAGGACCAGGCAAGACCAACTGTTCCAAAAGGAACTATTCATAATGCTTTATTTCACTCAGAACTAGACTCTAACAACACACCATTTAACTTATGACATAAACGATAAAACTCACAACCGTACATTTGAAATGTCACTCTATGCAAATGAATCATTGTCCCCAGTACACATTTTGGCGATGAACCTTCTACCAAAAGATGGTGCTGTGTTACACAATGTCCAGGAGAGATCTTTCAAAAGATGGCGTGTTACACAATGTCCATGTATGTGACTGGGGAATGGTCACAATTTTATTTTTTCCCATAAAAAATAATAATAAACAGATCTTGTTTATTTTATATAGTTTGTCATATAATACATTTCCTTTATGTGTAAAAGTTATCTTCTTGATGCTCTAAATATTAACATTGAAATGTTAATTAAGTGCTTATGTAATGTTTAGAACCAGCAAAGCAGTGTCAGTGAAGATATGGGTTGTTAAGTATTTTTTGTTGTTTTGTCCACCTTTTGCATTTAACCAACAACTATTGAACAATTAACTATTTTGCTGTACAACATGTATGTTGAATTCATTTTTGGGTGATTTTCAATTATGTTTTTATTGAATAATTGAGATCATTGTGGAAAACTCTATGTAGCCTAAGTATAAAATAACTGTTTACCATCTTGGGAAATAATAACGCTCGGATGCACAAATTATATCGACTTGCAGGGTTGAACCACCTATCCGCCTCAACATTTTGGTCACACAAGTGATTGTACCTTTGTTTGGGGAATAAATGGTACAGACATAGACTCTCTGTAATTATGACCTATTGAGGGTGCAACCACAGCAGTTGTATCCTAAGTGTTCACAAACTGACCCCAACCATACCCTTTTTTCTGACAGTGTACAACAATAATGTGCATGTTTTGATGATGGAAGTATATTGAAAAGTGTTTTTAAAATAGCTAATATAAGTGTGAGTATATTATTCATTTTAACACTATCTGTAGAAAATGTAAATCAGTTCAGAAACCCACCATTGACAATGATAATGATGATGGTTATTACTTGTTTTTCCTACAAATCAATATAATTTAATTCACTTTGTATAATATCATCCTTTACTGCATTTGGTCATTGAAACTGCAACCTATTTTTAAAAAATATGTCAATTTAAATGGTCTGAGTTTTCAGGAAGAGCAGACCTCTTATCCTTATTTCTATCTTTATACACAAAGGCCTTTTTATTGTATCTCTTTCTGTAAACACAATGGTTATTACTTACAGAGTAATTGAAAATGAAAATAAATGATGCCACATTTGTAATTTTAATGTCTCAAAATATTCGCACATCCCCAGTCTGTAAAGCTACTTGACTGCCTGCACATAATCATAATTTTAGTACCTAAATTTCTCACCCCATTGAGAGAAGGTAATTTCTGTTGCTGCCTCTTGTTGATATTGCTTTTTTTATACTTTGTATTGCTTTTTTTCCCTATAGAAAATAATGCATAATTCATATTTTCAGTTTAGGTGGTCTTGTCATCAGGCTAAATCAACTGTTTCAAATGACAGGCTAAATGAAAAGGAGTTTGTAAACAATTAAATATATTCCAGCAGGTAAAATGGATCATGGGGAACACATTGAGGAAACAAAATACAGTACAATATCCCTTTGAAAGTTACTTGTGCAAGTAGTCAAGGGGCTGTACAGTTTAGGGAGGTGCAAATGTTTTGAGACATTAAATATAAAAAAAATGTTGCCTGCATTTCTTTATTCTGATTAAATGCATAATCCTGACCAAACAATTTAAATTTTGCACAAAAAAAATTTGAATATTGAATGTAGCATTAAAACGTTCAAATATCAGCATTCAAATGCTGATTATTTAGATTTCCATGACATTTTATAAGAATCAATATAGAAACATTACATTTGATATGAATGAAATGACATTTATAGGAATATTTGAATTGCCCATCCTTAGTGCTTAATGTATATGTGGGATTTGTGGTTCTGTTTGGGCTAGATTTACCTTTATATCATTTGCAAAGTTACAAACAAAATACCAAATGTGAAATTTATGAAAATAGCAACCAATAGTTTAGTGAAACATTGAACATTATTCCTCTTTTCTTGTCATCTTGAAATACGTACTGAAATGCGAATGAAAGAGCTTTTACTAAGAAGTAAAAAAATGATAAATTTTGCAATGGATCCCAGAGACTTGACATTGTGCAGTAACAGCTTAAATTAAAGATGCATTTTATTACCCATAGTCCTTTGTCATACAGACCAAATGTACCAGGCGGCTTAGATATATTGCTACCCTCCTAGTGCAATTTCTTTGTATCTGTATTAAAAGTGGAAAAACTTAAAATTCAGAGATCATGGATTATAAATGTTTTCTTTTTTTAAATAATAAAAGACTTCTCACAACTTTGTCCTTGAATATCCTCTAAAAACATACAGCTAGATTACGAGTTTTGCGTTATGAGTGAAAAAAACATTGTTATGCTTAATAACGATGCTTTTTCCCTAACGCCGCTATTACAAGTCTTGCAGGTATAGGTGTACCGCATCCCTTTTTGGCCGTCACGCAACGCCAGTACCGCACTTTTAAAAAAGTTCTTTTTCAATGGGACTTTCATAGCGCCGGTATTACAAGTTTGCCTGGGAGGCCAAAAAGTGAGCGGTACACTCTATAACCACAAGATCCGTACTGCCAGTCAGTAGTTATGAGTTTTACGTTACAAAGCTGCAGCATGAAACTCATAACTAAAGTGTTAAAAAGTACACTAACACACATAAATTACCTGTTAACCCCTAAACCGAGGCCCTCCCACATCGCAAACACTAAAATAAAATTATTAACCCCTAATCTGCCGCTCCGGACATCGCCGCCAGTTAAACATGTATTAACCCCTAATCCGCCGCTCCCATTGTCGCCACTATAATAAACTTATGAACTTCTAAACTGGCGCCATCCCGCATCGCAAACACTATTTAAATATTATTAACCCTTAATTTGTCGTCTGCCCACACCGCTGCTATAATAAACCTATTAACCCCTAAACCACCGCCCTCCCACATCACTACATAAATATATTAACCCCTAAACCTAACCCTAACGTAAGCCTAAGCCTAATACCCCCTAACTTAACTATAATTAAAATAAATTTAAATAAAACTTACAATTATTACCTAAATAACCTATTTAAAACTAAATACATACTTACCTGTGAAATAAAACCTAAGCTAGCTACAATATAACTAATAGTTACATTGTAGCTAGCATAGGTTTTACTTTTATTTCACAGGTAAGTTTGTATTTATTTTAATTAGGTAGACTAGTTAGTAAATAGTTATTAACTATTTACTAACTACCTAGTTAAAATAAATACAAAGTTACCTGTAAAATAAAACCTATCCTGCCTTACACTAAAAACTAACATTACAATATAATAAAACAAATACATTAATCAAATACAATTATCTAAATTACAAAAAAATCCCCACTAAATTACACAAAAACAAACAAAACGAAATTATCCAAAATAAAAACGAATTACTCCTAATCTAATAGCCCTATCAAAATAAAAAAGCCCCCTCAAAATAAAAAAACCCTAGCCTACACGAAACTGCCAATAGCCCTTAAAAGGGCCTTTTGCGGGGCATTGCCCCAAAGAAATCAGCTCTTTTACCTGTAAAAAAAATACAAACAACCCCCAACAGTAAATCCCACCACCCACACAACCAAACCCCCCAAATAAAAACCTATCTAAATAAACCTAAGCTAACCATTGCCCTGAAAAGGGCATTTGGATGGACATTGCCCTTAAAAGAGCATTTAGCTAATTTACATTGCCCAAAACCCTACTCTAAAAATAAAACCCACCCAATAAACCCTTAAAAAAACCTAACACTAACCCCTGATGATCCACTTACAGTTTTCGAAGACCGGACATCCATCCTCATCCAGGCGGCAGAAGTCTTCATCCAAGCGGGCAGAAGTCCTCATCGAAGCTGGCAGACGTCTTCATCCAAGCGGGCAGAAGTCTTCATCCTGACAGCATCTTCTATCTTCATCTAACCGGCGTGGAGCAGGTCCATCTTCAAGACATCTGGCGCAGAGCATCCTCTTCTTCCAATGGTCGCTGTAGAATTAAGTTTCCCTTTAATTGACGTCATCCAAGATGGCGTCCCTTACATTCCGATTGGCTGATAGAGTTCTATCAGCCAATAAGAATTAAAGGTTAAAAAAGCATATTGGATGTTGCAATCAGCCAATAAGATTGAGCTTTCATCCTATTGGCTGATCCAATCAGCCAATAGGATTGAGCTTGCATTCTATTGGCTGATTGGAATAGCCAATAGAATGCGAACTCAATCCTTTTGGCTGATTAGATCAGCCAATAAGATGAAAGCTCAATTTTTTCACCTTTAATTCCTATTGGCTGATAGAATTCTATCAGCCAATCAATATGTAAGGGATACCATCATGGATGACGTCACTTAAAGGGAAACTTCATTCTACAGCGACCATTGGAAGAAGAGGGTGCTCCGCGCCGTATGTCTTGAAGATGGACCCGCTCCGCGCTGGATGGATGAAGATAGAAGATGCCATCTGGATGAAGACTTCTGCCAGCTTCGATGAGGAATTCTGCGCGCTTGGATGAAGACTTCTGCCGCCTGGATGAGGATGGATGTCCGGTCTTCGAAAACTGTAAGTGGATCATCGGGGGTTAGTGTTAGGATTTTTTAAGGGTTTATTGGGTGAGTTTTATTTTTAGAGTAGGGTTTTGGGCAATGTAAAAGAGCTAAATGCCCTTTTAAGGGCAATGCTCATCCAAATGCCCTTTTCAGGGCAATGGTTAGCTTAGGTTTATTTAGATAGGTTTGTATTTCGGGGGTTTGGTTGTGTGGGTGGTGGGTTTTACTGTTGCGGGGTTGTTTGTATTTTTTGTACAGGTAAAAGAGCAATGCCCCGCAAAAGGTCCTTTTAAGGGCTATTGGCAGTTTAGTGTAGGCTAGGGTTTTTTATTTTATTTTGGGAGGGCTTTTTTATTTTGATAGGGCTATTAGATTAAGAGTAATTCGTTTTTATTTTGGATAATTTCGTTTTTTATTCTGTGTAATTTAGTGTTTTTTTTTGTAATTTAGATAATTGTATTTGATTAATTTAATTTTTTTATTTTATTGTAATGTTAGTTTTTAGTGTTAGGCAGGTTAGGTTTTATTTTACAGGTAATTTTGTATTTATTTTAACTAGGTAGTTAGTAAATAGTTAATAACTATTTACTAACTAGTCTACCTAGTTAAAATAAATACAAACTTACCTGTGAAATAAAAATAAAACCTAAGCTAGCTTCAATGTAACTATTAGTTATTATTTTGTAGTTAGCTTAGGTTTTATTTTACAGGTAAGTATGTATTTTGTTTTAAAAAGGTTATTTAGGTAATAATTGTACGTTTTATTTTGATTTATTTTAATTATATTTAAGTTAGGGGGTGTTAGGGTTAGGTTCAGGGTTATGTTAGGGTTAGACTTATGCTTAGGGTTAGGGTTACGTTAGGGTTAGGTTTAGGGGTTAATATATTTATGTAGTGTTAGTGATGTGGGAGGCCAGAGGTTAAGGGGTTAATAACTTCAGTATAGAGGCGTCGACATTGGGGGCAGCAGATTAGGGGGTAATAAGTGTAGATAGGTGGCAGCGATGTTCGGGCCAGCAGATTAGGGGTTAATAACTGTAATGTAGGTGGCGGCGATGTTAGGGGCAGCAGATTAGGGGTTAATAACTATAATGTAGGTGGTGGCGATGTTAAGGGCGGCAGATTAGGGGATAATAACTGTAATGTAGGTGGCGGCGATGTTAAGGGCGGCAGATTAGGGGTTAATAACATTATGAAGGTGACGGCGATATAGAGGGCGGCAGATTAGGGGTTAATAACTGTAATGTAGGTGGCGGCGATGTTAGGGGCAGCAGATTAGTGGTGTTTAGACGGGTTTTTTATGTTAGGGTGTTAGGCTTAAACATAACCTTTTCTTTCCCTATAGACATCAATGGGGCTGCGTTACGGAGATTTTGTTTCTGCTTTTGCAGGTGTTAGGCTTTTTTTTAGCTGACTCTCCCCATTGATGTCTATCGGGAAATCGTGCACGAGCATGTCAAAACACAGCTTGTATTTGTGTGAGGTATGGAGCTCAACGCAACCATATTGCCCGTACAAGCCTTGCTTAACAAAACCTGTAATAGCAGCGCTATAGGGAGGTGAAATACCGCAGCTTTTGTGGCGGTCGTTAATTTCCCTATAGCGCTCAAAACTCGTAATCTAGCTGATAGTTCTGTTTTCTTCACCTGATTGTTAGTGGCCGTTATGTTGTTTGGCTCATCGTGTTTTTGTAGTTTTTGCTTGTTAGTTTGTTAAACTTACAGATATTTTTTATTGTTACATAAACCTGTTACTTTCTTTCTGCAATATCATTTGCTTTTCCAACAACATGGCTCGCTGCTCTAGTGTTACAAGGTGAACATTGCTGTTAAAGTAAATAAGTAAATTGCTCAATGATGCTGATGCATATAGTACTTGGTTTTGACTTTGAAGAAGATCAGAAATTAAATCAATGAGCTACTGAGCAGCTTTTAGACAACACTGATTTAAAATGATATTCTAGTACAAAAATAAAATCCCAGAATTCCCTGCAGAGGTGTTAAAGGGACATTATACACTCATTTTTTCTTTGCATAAATGTTTTGTAGATGATCTATTTATATAGCCCATGAAGTTTTTTTTAAAAAAAAAAAATGTTTAGTTTTGCTTATTTTTAAATAACATTGCTCAGATTTTCAGACTCCTAACCAAGCCCCAAAGTTTTATGTGAGTACTGATGTATACCTTCTCCAGCTTGCTCCTGTTTGTGTAAAGGGTCTTTTCATATGCAAAAGAAGGGGGAGGGGGGAAAAGTGTCTTATTTCCCACTTGCAGTGGGCTTTCCAGCTACCTTTTCAACAAAGCTAAACTGAAAGCTTCTAAGTAAGTTTTTAAACCATTTTATACTGGATTTTTATATCGGTATCTGTGCATCTTATTCTTTATAGTAGTGCCTATTACATGCAGTTATATGAAAATGAGTGTATACTGTCCCTTTAAGTACATATCTAGCTCAGGAGCTACAATGCATTGTCACTGAGAATGATACAGTCAGCGAGCCAATCAGAAGCTACTTTCATGAGACATCTACCTAAAACAGGAGCATGCCGGACTCACGAGTGTAACTATGCAGGTGTTAAATGAATAGATAACAACATGCATTCATGTAAAAATAAATAACACATTTTATTACATTACAATGTCACTGTTACTGGGCAGTATTGCTTCAGTTGTCAAGATCTGAGGAAATATCTCTTAAAATGCAATTTATCTATAAGATTTATATATAGCTACAGCATGGGAGTAATACATTGCATTAAATTATTGATCTCATATTCCATATTTTATAGAAGATTCATTTTTTTTTTTAGCATTCTTTATAACCTGACTTGATCAACATTTTAGCTCACTAATTACTGTTTTAAATGGAAAACGTCTACTTTGTGACCTTTTTGAAACAGCTTAATTATGCAGAGCATTATTTTATTGGATAGTTTTTGTGAAAAGCAATTTGTCTTTCCTTGTCCTGGTAATGACTGATTGTATAATTAGGCACAAGTCCTGTGATCAGGCCTCTCTATGTCACCAGAGTTATATTTCACTGTGCTTTGCTCTGCCCATGGTAACTTGATTTATATTATTTGAAGAGGCACAAAATTAAAAATGAATTAATTTAAATGAATGTATAATCAATGGGACTTGGGATAAGCTGTAAAGATGGTAATAGGTCTATTCCCTTCTCATTTTTTTACCAGCAGATCCACTGAATATGGAACAGCTGTTGTAGTCTGATGGGATAACTGAATGTTGTCAAGGGGAAGGGTCACTGCATGAATTTGTCTTCTAATCCCAGTGGTACAGAAAGAAAGTCTTGCTCATTTCAGTACTTAGCACTCGTTTCATCATTGCCAAAGATAGTTATTCAACACATAGAAAAACAGAATAATATAAAACAGGTTACAAAGGCAGAGCAGTATTTTGTATTTCATTATTTGTTTAAATTATTATGTAATTCATTAGATGCATAGAGGTTTATTTGACAAGGGCTGGACAGAGAGAGGTGTAATCTCCTCCCCTTTTTACCCAGCATTGTGGCTAGCAGGCAGCAATAGGCTCATGCTCGGTCAGTCACGTGCGAGCAGGGGCTTTCAATCACCCCAATCAGAGAAGTCCTGGTGGATTGACAAATGCCAATTTATAGCTCGCGTAGCAGGTTAAGAAGCAGTGGTGCTCGTAGATTTCCGACTTTGTAATTACAACATTTTTCTGTAGTCTTCCATTAGATTAAAATATCAGCAGAGTCTGAACTGTAATAGAACCGATTAATACCTTGTTTGCAATTGTTTTTCAATGGTCAAACTTGACCACCATTTTTTATTTGGAGAAGAAAATTTGGACTAGTGACTGCAGATGACAGGGCTTTTTTTTTTTTTTTTTATCTCCATCGTTGTATTCAAAAGAAAAGATAAGATAACAAACTAAAAATTGTGGAGAGATATTTGGCAAGGTTAGACTTATGAAGCCTGTTATGTGCTCTTTCAGTTTTCAGGACTGGAAAATCCACAATTTTTAGTCTTAAAGTGAATGAGTGAGTCCCCGGTTTTTAAAAAATACTATTAAAAACAGGGGCACATTCATTCATTAAACTTTACATTGCAGCATTTTTTTTAAATACTTACCTTTTTCTTTAGCAAGTACAGACCACAATCCTCCACCCGCAGCTCCTCTGTACTTACCTCAGCAATGACGAAACCGGCTTCCTCCAATCATGTCATGCACCCCAGAGGGTCGATCTCGTGAGGCCACGCCGTGATTGGAGGAAGCCAGTTTCTTCATTGAAGTGCTAAGTACAGAGAAGCTGCTGGCGGAGGATCGTGGTCTGGGTTTCCTAAAGAAAAGTTTTTTTTTTTTTTAAAAAACCCCGCTGCAATGTAAAGTTTAATAAATTGCCCCTGTTTTTAATAGTATTTTTTAAAACTGGGCACTCATTCATTCAACTTTACATTCATTTTAAGTTACAGCAAAAGAGGCATAATTAAATATTTTATATTACAATCTGCAAGTGCCCTTTTAAAGGACTTTTAAATACAATATAATTACAACAAATACATATTAAAAAGGAAAATGTAATAACACATACTTTGAGTTTCAAATGAACAGTAGAATTGTATTTGATGAATTACAGTTTCCTTTCTTTTGACAGCTGTCAGATGTATATGAGTTGTGAATTATCTACTCTTAACAAAGAAAACAAAGTAAATTTGATAATAGAAGTAAATGTATAAAAATGATTAGTGCATGCTCCATCTGAGACAAGAAAATTAAATTTTTAAAGGGACATAATACTCATATGCTAAATCACTTGAAACTGATGTAGTATAACTGTAAAAAGCTGACAGGAAAATATCACCTGAGCATCTCTATGTAAAAAAAGGAAGATATTTTACATCACAATTTCCTCAGCTCAGCAGAGTAAGTTCTGTGTAAAAAGTTATACTCAGCTGCTCCCAGCTGCAGGTAAACAAATTTAAAAAAAATGAAGAAATGAACAGCAGCCAATCAGCATCAGCAGTGCTGAGGTAATGAACTCTTACTGTGATCTCATGAGATTTGACTTAACTCTCATGAGATTTCATAGTAAGCTTCCTTTACCTGATTGGTGAAATAATATGAGAGTGCACAATGCTAGTCCCTTCAGATGTCCCAGGACAAACACACTAAAATGCTGCTTAGAAATCCTTTACAATGGGAGGTGGCTACTGAGGAACTTTTGAGGTAAAATATCTTTCTTTTTTTTACATAGAGATGTTCAGGTGATATTTTCTAATCAGCTTTGTACAGCTATGCTGCATCACTTTCAAGTGTTTAAACATTTGGGTATTATGGCCCTTTAAGTTATTTAATAAAGTAGTAAGCTTCTTTATTTAATCAAGCTTGTCCAAAAATGTTACACTAATTACAATATTAGTAATGTATTTGCTAATACTCTATTTTAATAATTTGCTAGCAAACCAGTTTTTTTAAAACAAAAACTAAAAATGTTTTGTTTTTCTGTTAATCAACACGCAACCCATAAAAAGCATTACTATGCCTGTTTACATTTAATACATTTAATAAAAACACACATGATAAAGTTTATATATAAAACACTAACAGTTTGCACTATTCCAATTTGTATAAGTCTAAAACATTCCATATATTCCTTCTCTATATAGATATGTGTTATTTAAAGTAGTATGTGAATTTTATTAATGTAAATCTTTGTTTGCAATTGCTAAGACCTAATTAAATCCCTTATATCTGGCTGTGGAATGAAACGTCTGTTTTGATGGAAGAGGAATTTCATGGGTACATGTGTTTCTTACTGAGGTAATTGATAGAATAGAGAGGGAGCTTCACTTAAATCACAGAAAGCTAATGAGGCTGGAATTGTGATACATTGAATTCAGTTGCCCTGTTGGCTTCCCATAAGAAAACAACTTGAATCTAAAATAAGACGTCAAGATGCAAGAAACTTACACATTGAATACAGGTTAAAATATAAATTTTAAAAAGTGGGTTAGTTTGTTTATTTTTGTTATTCTTTTTTTGTTGTTGTAATTTATTATTATTATATACATCATATTAACAAATATCCAGGCACTCATGCAACATAAAATAATTTTATTATATCTGGTTATATCCGGTGCAACAATCTCCCAATGTTTCGGTCTTTACATTAGACCTTTGTCAAGGGTATAATCTGAAAATAATATATAAAAAAAACAAGGAAAATAAGTTACTTACATATCCTCCAAACCTAACACAGCATGTATACAAAACATTGTGTCACCGGAAGTGACGTCATACCTGATCCAGGTCCGGCTGTCACATTCTTCCTATTCACATTCACTGGGATTTAAGTTCCACAACCGGAAAATCAACTAATCACCAGGCTTATGGTTGTTATAGCAACCACTAAACACTGATCAAGCCTGTACAAAAACCGTTGAGTACAAACCAGGTACTACAAAAAATATACAAAAGATATATAAAAAAATAAATAAATAGATCAATAAGATTATGTGAGCCGGATCAGTGCTAGACAGTCACTTACGATGTTACATAATAGCTACATATTTATTCATACACGTCTCACATACATCCTTATAGTGATGGCACACTACCTATTAACTTATTCTCTCCTATCCCTAACCTATTTACATGTCTAAGAGTACCAAGTGTATGTACATATTTACATTATAATGTATGGCATAGGTATCAAAGTTTTATTGAAAAGCAGCAGGATTTTTTCTTTCAGAAAGGAAACAGGATAGCGGTACTTGCTTATTTAACCCCCATGGGGCCATTGTTTGCTGCCTATAAATCCATTCCACTTCTCTACAGAGTAGTTGCCTCCTGGTATCACCACTTCTTGGATGACATTGAATCTGATGGGCATACACCTCAGGTCTGCTACTCCATGTTTTGCTTCCATAAAGTGTAGTGCAACTGGATTGTCACTTTTCTGTTCTTTATTGCTTGTCTTTTCGTAGATTTATAATTGGCAATTCTGTCCCTCAGGGGGCGCTCCATTTTCCCAACATACATCAGCCCACATGGACACTTAATTATATACACCACCATCGCTGAAAAACATGTTAATTGATGTTTTAAGCACATTATCTTGCCTGTGCATGGGTATCCAAATGTATCTCCAATGATCAAGCTGTTGCAAGTGACACACCCATCAGATCTATAACAGCCTACTCTGGCTTCCCAGCTCCTCTGTGTATAACATTCAATTGGGTCAGTTTTTACCAGTAGATCTTTAAGATTTTTTCCACGTTTAAAGCCTACTAATGGACGTTCACCTAACACTTTATTGAGTGCAGGGTCACTCTATAGAAGATGCCTCTTTTAATTTTTAAAGACAGCAAATTGTAATTGGGGGAAAAACACATGAGGGAGGTGGATCATTGGGATTAGTGGTACTCCTAGTCCCATGTGTAGCTAACAATCTAGCTTTATTAAGACACGACTGTTGGTATCCCCTAGCCAGAAATCTGTCCATCATTTCAGTCACTCTTTTATTACTCACTAACGGGTCTGAAACTATCCATTTAATTCTATAGATCTGACTGATTGGTAAACTGTCTATCAACTTCCTTGGATGGAAACTAGATGCCAGTAATAAAGTATTCCTATCGGTATTTTTGGAATATAGGTCAGTAGTCAGTTTCTCCTCATATCTAACTACCATGACATCTAGATAGCTGAAATAAGTATAACTGGCACTCAAAGTAAAGCAGATCATGGAATCAATACCATTCAATTTCTTAATGAAAATTGTTAAATCTGTCATTGGTGCCTTCCAAATTAGGAACAAATAGTCAATGTACCTACAGTACATGTCAATGTACTGTAAGTATAAAGGATCACTCAGGATATGTCTTTTTTTATAATCATACATAAACATGTTAGCAAATGACAGCGTTACTTTAGAACCCATAGCGGTCCCCATATTTTGCATATAGTATTCTTTTTTAAATTTGAAATAGTTATTTTAAATAATGAAACTAAGTAATTTAAGTATGTATGCTACATTAGGTTCCTGATATACTTCGCTCATGGAGATTATATCCCCCATTATCTTAATTTCCTTATCTATGGGGATATTGGTATATAAACTTGAAACATCTAATGTAACAAGTATGATGTCCTGGGACTTACTTGAAGTAAAATTACCTAATAGTTTAAAAAAATGTCCTGTATCTTTGATTACTGTGTCTAATTCCCAGACACATAGTTGAATGTAATGATCTATGTATTGAGCTATTGGTTGCATAGCCGAACCCCTGGCAGAAATAATGGGCCGACCCGGAAGATTAATGGGATCCTTGTGTATCTTAGGGATACAATATAGTATAGGTCTAATGGAGTGTTTTTGTGATAGAAACAAAGCTGTATCCTCATGAATGTATCCTTTATGTAATCCCTCATCTATGAGACCACAAGCCTCTTTTTGAATTGTTAAAGTAGGGTCAACTTGCAACTTCTCATATATCCTGGCATCCTGTAGTTGCATCATTACTTCCTTCCTATAATTGTCATAGTCAAGTACCACAATCCCCCCTCCCTTATCTGCTCCCCTAATCACAATCATTTTATTATTTTGTAGGTTCTTAAGGGTTTTAGCTTCATCACTACTAATGTTTAAATAACATGTATTGTCCTGCTCTTTTGTGTCTTGCTTCACAATCCTACCAAATGTCAAAATGCTGGGATTTGTGCTACTAAAATTCATAGTGCTTTTTAGCTTAAAGGGACTGTCAAGTCCCAAAAAAACTTTTATGATTCAAATAGGGCATGTAATTTAAACAACTTTCCAATTTACTTTTATCACCAATGTTGCTTTGTTCTCTTGGTATTCTTAGTTGAAAGCTAAACCTAGGAGGTTCATATTCTAATTTCTTAGACCTTGAAGGCCACCTCTAATCTAAACACATTTTGGCAGGTTTTTTTTACCACTAGAGGGCATTAGTTCATGTGTTTCACATAGATAACATTGAACTCATGCACGTGAATTTACAGAGGAGTGAGCACTGATTGGCTAAAATGCAAGTATGTCAAAAGAACTGAAATAAGGGGGCAGTCTGCAGAGGTTTAGATATAAGGTAATCACAGAGGTAAAACGTGTATTATTATAATTGTGTTGGTTATGCAAAACTGGGGAATGGGTAATTAAGGGATTATCTATCTTTTAAAACAACAAAAATTCTGATGTTGACTGTCCCTTTAAACTTAGGACTTTTATTTCCTGGAAGATGTCCACATTTCTCTTTAATGCTAATTAGCCTTTGCATTTTGAATAATTCAATATCTGTTTCCAAATTACTGGGTTTATAAGCCTGAACAAAGCTCAGACCTTTATCTAGTAGTGATTCCTCAGCTTCAGTCAAAATGTGTTTACTCAAATTATATACTACCCTTTGTTCCCCCTTCTGTTTGCTGCTCTTAGTCTTGTGTTTGCTGCTGCTTCTTCTGGTGGGCCTACTGCGCTTTCTCCTGTACCACTCTGAAAAACCTGCCCTCTGGAGGTGTTGTTTGAAATATGTTCCTCCTTACTGCTGCTACTGATACTCTGAATTAAGTTTCTTGTACCCCTGCCTCGTCCACCACCTCTTATTATATTATTAATACATCTATATATTTAGATTTTAACTGTAGGCATGAGACCACATTTAACAGACTTAACAAGTGTGCTGTAAACGTTTCTCCACCTTAATGTGTTCCCAGTTATCTATTTTACATGTTGGATTGTATCAATTCAATTACAAATAGCTTATTTAGCTTTCAAATAGTTGTTTTTGCCTGTTGTATTCCCACCTATACTGAACATTTGAAGAGACAGAAAATCCCAAAAATTTGATTCATAATTAGGATAGAACATACAATATTAAACAATTTTCAAATTTACTTTATTATCAAATAGGCTTCATTCTCTTGTTATTCTTTGCTGAAGGAACATCATTGCACTACTGGCATCTCGTTGAACACATCTAGTTATCCAATCACAATAGAGAAATGTATGCGGGCGCCAATCACCAGCTAGCTCCCATTAGTGTAGGATGTGTATTCAGTTTCAGGTTTTGTCAAAAATGCAAATTAGTAAAGAAACAGGGATATTTGTTTTGTTTCCACAAAACAAATATCCGAACGAATGCACCCCGAATTTTAAAGGAAATTTATAAATACTGTCAAAATTTATCAGTATTCATTTGTTTCCTTTAAATGGTTCAAATACTTTCCTTTGCATCCTGGAGTGTGCTCTTCTTCACAGAGCCCTGGCTTTGGTAATACGAGGCTTAGCATGGTGGCTCCCAGGGCCTCAGCTAAAGGAGAAGTACAAAGACACTAAAGGTAATTAAAAAAAGATACAGGTGAAGTTTTTCACCTGTAGCTGTGGAACATTTACATTCGTTTAACAAAAACAAATTTAAATATTCTGAAAATATTCAGTATTTGTTTAATTTAAAATGAAACAAATACCAAATAGTGCAGCCAACAAATATTTGGGGGAAACTAATTTCCCTGAATATTCATTCCCAAAACATTTGGCCAAATCAAATTTTTCAGGACTGCACACTTCTACATTTTATGCTCTTCAGCTGGTATAATAAGTAATTGGAAACACATTATTATTTCTAGCAAACAGGCAGTGTAAGCTGGAAATTAAAGTGAGTTAACCACAATTAGAAGAGACTGTTACCTAGTGTTTATCTAGTATTCTATCTTTAAAGTCACCTGTGTGATATAGTAGCACACACAAAACCTTTTTAATATATACTGTATATATATATTCATGTATGTGTGTATATATATATATATATTTATATATATATATACAGGTGGCCCTCGTTTTACAACGGTTCAATTTACACCGTTTCAGAATAACAACCTTTTTTCCAGTCATGTGACTGCTATTGAAAAGCATTGAGAAGCAGTGCATTTATTAAAATAGCCAGTAGGTGGAGCTGTCCACTTGTGTTGCAGCAAAGTCAAGCAAGCTGAAATTAATCAGTTTAACCAGACCTGAGCTATCGAGCAGATTTCAAAGGAACAAGATCTTCCTGTCTATAAATCATGTCTATAAATCAGTCCAGATTGGAATGCATAGAAAGAACTGTTTGCAGAAAAATGCAAGTGAAGTCTGTGTTGTGTGATTATTTTATTAGGTTTATAATGCTGTTTAGCAAATGTTTTTGTTCATTTAACTTAGTTTAATTATATATTCTGTGTTGTGTGATTATTTTATTAGGTTTATAATGCTGTCTAGCATTTAAAGTCTTCATTTAAAATCTTTTAAAATGTATTAGGTGTTACTTATGACACTTCCCATTGACTTACATTATAAACTGGGTTTCAATTTACAATGGTTTCAATTTACAACCATTCCTTCTGGAACCTAACCCCGGCGTAAACTGAGGGCTACCTATATATATATATATATAGACATCCAAAGAAAACAGCAACAGACCAGGGTTTTCACCAAAACTTGTAGTCAAATTTATTGATGTTTCAGGGATATGTTTCCCCGAATTGTCAATAAATTTGACTACAAGTTTTGGTGAAAACCCTGATCTGTTGCTGTTTTCTTTGGATGTCTATTTTATACAAGCTGAAGAGCTAGGTGGTTGACCCCAGGAGGGCGGATTCATGAATTTGTCTCAATTCTATACTACTTTTATTTCTCAGAATTAATATAAGTATTGTGTACTTAACATTGTATTGTAGATTGTACTGGAGTTTTGCGCACCCAATACCAGGAAGCTTGCAGCTGTACTAGTTACAATTGCATTCTACTTCCCATACAATATATAAATATAAATTTATATATATACACTCACCGACCACTTTATTAGGTACACCTTGCTAGTACTGGGTTGGACCCCTTTTGCCTTCAGAGCTGCCTTAATTCTTCATGGCATAGATTCAATAAGGTGTTGGAAACATTCTTCAGACATTTTGATTCATATTGACATGATAGCATCACGTAGTTGCTGCGTATTTGTCGGCTGCACATCCATGATGCAAATCTCCCGTTCCACCACATTCCAAAGGTGCTCTATTGGATTGAGATTTGGTGATTCTGGAGGCCATTGGAGTACAGTAAACTTATTGTCATGTTCAAGAAACCAGTTTGTGATGATTTGAGTTTTGTGACAGGGTTCATTATCCTGCTGGAAGTAGCAATCAGAAGATAGACACACTGTAGTCATAAAGGGATGGCATGGTCAGCAACAATACTGAGGTAGGCCGTGTCATTTAAACAATGCTCAATTGATACTAAGGGGCCCAAAGTGTGCCAAGAAAATATCGCATACACCATTACACCCCCACCACCAGCCTGAACCGTTGTTACAAGCCAGGATGGATCCATGTTTTCATGTTGTTTATGCCAAATTCTGAACCTACCATCTAAATGTCGCAGCTGAAATTGAGACTCATCAGACCAGGCAATGTTTTTCAAATCTTCTATTGCCTGTGCATATTGAAGCCTCAGTTTCCTATTCTTAGCTGTCAGGAATGGCACCCAGTGTGGTCTTCTGCTGCTGTAGCCCATCGGCTTCATGGTTTGACATTTTTTTCGATAAGAGATGGTATTCTGCATACCTTGGTTGTAACAAGTGGTTATTTGAATCACTGTTGCCTTTCTATCATCTCGAACCAGTCTGCCCATTCTGCTCTGACCTCTGACATCAACAAGTAATTTTCGTTAACACAACTGTGCTCACTGGGTATTTTCTCTTTTTTGACCATTCTCTGTAAACCCTAGAGATGGCTGTGCATGAAAATCTCAGTAGATCAGCAGTTTTTTAAATACTCAGACCAGCCCGTCTGTAACAAGCAAACATGCCACGTTCAAAGTCACTTAAATCCCCTTTCTTAACCATTCTGATGCTCGGTTTGAACTTCAGCAAGTCGTCTTCACCATGTCTACAGTCTAGATATCTAAATACATTGAGTTGTTGCCATCTGATTGACTGATTAGCAATTTGTGTTACCAAGCAATTAAACAGGTGTACCTAATAAAGTGGCAAGTGAGTGTATATATATATATATATATATATATATATATATGTCTGTGTGTTTGTTATTAAAAAAAGACTTCAGTCTAGTTGGCAAGACATGCATCTGAGCAAAAATGACTGCATGTGTCTGGAAATGCTCTTACTGGACTTGAGAAAATAGATCTTGATATGTGGCAATTTCCCCAATGTCATACTGTTGTTGAAATAGAAGCTTTATGCTGTTCATTTGTAAATGTTCTGGTCTATAGCTCTGTTTGTTTTGGCTCACTGCCATGTATGATTGAAAAGTGCTTATATCACTTTTCTAAAATCACAAAATCAAACAAATATTATTATTCTATGGTGATCCTTATAGTATTCCTCCATAAAAATAATGGACAATCTATAGGTGACTGGGCATTGTGGTCCGTGGGGGGTCACACAATGCCCCCCCCTCCACCAAGCTTCTACCTTAGCCCCACTCTTGATCCTACCATGCATATTTTTCACAACTTAGCAGTCATTATACCTCTTGGCCGCCAGTAACATACAAATAAAAAATGCTATCTCTTTGGTTGCCAGTAACACATGTAGACATACACAAACAAAGGAGAAAGCACAATCTGCTATTCAAGGTAGTTTATTTTAACAATAAAATACACTCAAAACAAAGTTGCACTTAATAAAAGCAAGTTGCTACATGCGTTGTAATTCTAGCATGCAGTCCTGGCTGCCATTTCAGATGAACATGCCGGCCATGAATAATCAGGACCGTCTTTAACACAGGGCAAAAGGGGCAGCTGCCCAGGGCCCAGTCTCTGTTGAGGGTGTGGTGACATTTTATCACTGGAATATTCACCTAGCTGTTATTAAAATCCCTTCCTCCAGGTACACCTTTCTCTCTGAACTAAAGACACTCCCAATGGCCTTTTGAGTGGCATTTGAAAGCCCACTCCCTTTTGAATTGGGGTATAAAATACTGTAACACCAGAAGCTCTCTCTTTTTTTTATGCTGCTCCTGCTAAAAGATGAATGATGTTGGACACAGAGAATCTGGCTAAGTATTTCTGGGATAATATTCTGTGTAGCAGTATTGCACAAATTGGGATTTTTGTAGTAAGTTGCCCCTGTATCTTAAATGTGGACTGTGTTGCTGTAAAATAGATAAATGTGGTTATCTATTAATTTAAAATATCTTTACTTTCTACTAAATATAATATACTAAATCTCTATGGTGAAACCACTAAACCCAACACAAATAAATTGTGAAATAAACTCTATGAGAGGGTCTCCATTATTTGCCAAACAGTTTATTTAGGAATCAATATATGTTAATAATAAGATAAATATTTACAGGTATATATATATATATATATATATATATATATATATATATATATATATATATAAATCTATTTTACAGATAAACAGTCCAAATTTTAATTAATACAGGGCAACTCTACTACAACAATCCCAATTTGTCCAATAATGCTAAAATAACAATAGGAATATACTTAGCCACATTTCCAAAGTGTTCACCATCAGCCATCTTTCCAGGATAAAAAGAGAGAGAGGTTCTGGTGTTACAGTATTTTATACCCCATTTCAAAAGGGAGTGGCCTTTCAAATGCCGCTCAAAAGGCCATTGGGAGTGTCTTTAGTTCAGAGAGAAAGTTGTACCTGGGGGAAGGGATTTTAATAACAGCTAGGTGAATATTCCAGTGATAAAATGTCACCAAAGAGGGGCCCAAGAGTCTAAAAAATAAATAATTTTTTTTTTATGGTTCATACCAGACTGCTGATGTGACATGGGGAACACACACATTCAGTTCTAATACTGTCACAGTCAAAAGTACTCTGCTTATATATATATATATATATATTTTTTTTTTAAACTGTGCCAGACCGTGCCGTTGTCATGTGACATGCCAAGCTATTGCCATGTGCTGTTTTAGATGTGCACTGTGCAGCACTGAATGCAAAGCCCTAACTCGGCATCCAGCCATTCCCACTGCATCAGAAAAGATCCTACTGGGGTTACCACTGTTACCAGGTAACTGCTCTGGTTGTGGGGATTGTTTTTGGGTAGGGCTGGCTGTAGGCGCATGCAGCAGAAAGCTGGAGCGGCAGGCATGTGAGGATTTGAGCATCTGTGCAGCTGCACAGCTCTCTTCAGTCTTGAGGCTGTGTGACTCATCTCAAACTGTATCCATGCAGCCTTGGACAGACAGCATCCAGGCTACTGGTCCCCTTAGCCCTGCTCTTTCTGCTGTGGCCCTAAGATCAACTAAACTGAAGTTTGTTTAGGGGAACAGTGCTTTGTAGAAAGGTGTCAGTGGGAAGAATAAGTGAGTGCACACACGCCCCTCCCCATGCAGCATTGTCTAGTGCAGGGTGAGAGGGAACTTGTTCCTAGCAAAGAAGCGACATGTGCTGCTGTGGCTGATGTATAGTGTCATGCTGATACTTCACACATTAATGTAAGGTTTATTTTTATAGTTTTTATTTTCTCTCTGTCTCAGATTTTACAGCTTCCCATAGTAGTTCTGCTTTTCCAGTCAGTAAACTTATATTTGTCTGCACCTCCATGCTTCCTCCTTTACCTTGCTTTGCTCCTGTTGGCTGCCCTAAATCTCTTTAACCAGCTAACCTCACACCAGAATCACATTCAAAAGAATATTAAATGAATCCACAGTGGAGAAATTTATATATTTATTTACTTATTAGTACTGCTTAGGTCCAGTTTCACATATTGCAATTTTTTTTTTTTTAAATGATTAGCCCAGCAGTGGATGATCCACCGCTGGGCTAATAATAATAATAATAAAAAAAAATGGATTTAGTTGTTTTTTGGGATGTTGGGGTGGAGAGCAAAATTGCATGGGGTGGGGGGGGCAAGAAAATTTTTGCCCAGAGGTCCAGTCAATATTAAAGACGGCCCTGTGAATAATGCTAACGATCGTGGTCCTCAGTTGTTACTGCTGCGATATCCGAACAGAAGTAGATGATTACTACAGAGTCCCGGAGTAGACAACAAATCTCAATGTGTTTCGCCTGTTGTAAGCCCAGGCTTTTTCAAGAGCTGAAAAACAGTAGAGATTTAACCCCCTTGACTGCTAGTAATTTTTTCTGCTCCATATTGTTTAATGCATTGAGAGATTGGAGGCATAATACATTTTAACATTCATAAACTTTTTATTTATTTTTGTAAATATTTTACTGGATAGCCCTGCTAAAATACTGGCCACTGAGCAACCCTAGATGCTTAGCATGTTTGTATTCCTGGCTATGTTTTATATTATGCACAACTTCTAATCATTCGGGGGAAAGTGGAACACATATACTCTTGAAGCCAGTCGAACAATTTATAAATATTCTCAATAGACTAAGAAATGTTTTGAACAATGAGCAATTATGTCTCTATGGATGAGATGTGCTCAAACATGCACTTCCTCGTAGTTTCAAAATCAATTTAAATTAATTAATAGAATCTTTTACCATTAAAACATATTCTAATATAGTAATCTGTATTGCACTTTCATGCATAAAATATATATTTTTTCTTTTGTTCACACCATTTTAACATCTGCTTAATTTAACTTAATCATATTCATGAGGATGTAAACTTTCTCATGAACTTATTACAAGAAAAGTTTCCCACATAACTGGTAACATGAAATATCAGGGGGTCGATCCGATAAAAATCGTCGCCCGCAAAAGCTGGCGACGCCAATATTTGCGCAGGTTTGGTATCACATATACGGCATAACCTAGAAGTTACGCGCGTATATTTTTGCCTTCGCCCGTAGTTTTTTGGGCCATAGGCAGGTATACCAAACCCGCGCAGTTTGGTATCCAATATACAGCGTAAGGACTTACGTGGCGAAAATGGAGAAATCTTACTCCATTTTCACCTCGCCACAAAAAGCAGCCGTAAGAAGCCTTACGCTGAGTATTGGAGCCCCGTAACTCCCTAAACTGGCTGCTAAATAAACCTAACACCTAACGCATGCGCAATGTCTATCTAACTGTCAACCGCGATCTGCTAAATAACACCTAACGCATGCGAAATGTCTATCTCCCTGTCAACCGCGATCCCCCGCCGCAATCCCTAATAAAGTATTTAACCCCTAAACCGCCGCCATCTACATAAACTAACCCCCTACTGTGAGCCCCTAAAACCGCCACCATCTAACTGATCTATCCCCTAATGTGAACCCCTTACACCGCCGCCATCTACCTTATCTATCCCCTAATCTGACCCCTTACACCGCCGCCACCTATATAAAAATTATTAACCCCATAATCTAATCCCCCTATACTGCCGCCAGCTATATTAATATTATTAACCCCTAATCTAATCCCCCTAAAATAATTATCTCTATTACCAGCCCTTAAAAGGGCCTTTTGCGGGGCTTTACCCCAAAGTAAACAGCTCTTTTGCCCTATAACCTGCCCTCCCTACACCGCCGCCACCTATATTAATGGTATTAACCCCTAATGTAAGCCCCTTACACCAGCCGCCATCTATATTAAAATTATTAACCCCTAATTTAATCTACCTACCCCACCGCCAGCTATAATTATCTATATTAACCCTTAGTATATTATAGTTAAAGGGACAGTATACACTTATTTTCATATTACTGCATGTAATAGACACTACTATAAAGAATAAGATGCACTGATACTGATATAAAATCCAGTATAAAACTGTTTAAAAACTTACTTAGAAGCTGTCAGTTTGGCTCTGTTAAAAAGGTAGCTGGAAAGCCCACTGCAAGTGGCAAATAAGACCCTCCCCCCCTCCCCCTTCTTTTACATATGAAAAGACCCCTTACACAAACAGGAGCAAGCTGGAGAAGGTAGCTGACAGTATTCACATAAAACTTTGGGGCTTGGTTAGGAGTCTGAAAATCAGAGCAATGTTATTTAAAAATAAGCAAAACTATACATTTATTTAAAAAAAAAACTTTATGGGCTATATAAATAGATCATCTACAAAACATTTATGCAAAGAAAAAATGAGTGTATAATGTCCCTTTAATATAGTTATTACATTATATATATTAACTATATTAACCCTAATTATATTAGGGTTAATATAGTTAATATAGTTACTATAGTATTTATATTAACTATATTAACTCTATCTAACCCTAACACCCCTAACTAAATTCTTCTTAAATAAATCTAATTCATATTAATAAACTAAAATATTCCTATTTAAATCTAAATACTTACCTATAAAATAAACCCTTCGATAGCTACAATATAATTAATAATTACATTTTAGCTATGTTAGGGTTTATATTTATTTTTACAGGTAAATTGTTAATTAATTTAACTAGGTATAATAGCTATTAAATAGTTATGAACTATTTAAGAGCTACCTAGTTAAAATAATTACCCAATTACCTGTAAAATAAATCCTAACCTAAGTTACAAATACACCTACACTATCAATAAAATTAATAAACTACAAATATCTATCTAAAAATACAATTAAATAAACTAAACTAAATTACAAAAACCCCCACTAAATTACAAAAAATAAAAAAAGATTACAAGATTTTTTAAGCTAATTACACCCTATTCTAAGCCCCTAATAAAATAATAAAGCCCCCCAAAATAAAAAAAATTCCCTACCCTATTCTAAATTAAAAAGTTCAAAGCTCTTTTACCTTACCAGCCCTTAAAAGGGCCTTTTGTGGGGGCATGCCCCAAAGAAAACTGCTCTTTGCCTGAAAAAAAAAACACAATACCACCCCCCAACATTACAACCCACCACACCACATACCCCTAATCTAACCCAAACTCCCCTTAAATAAACCTAACACTACCCCCCCTGAAGATCTCCCTACCTTGTCTTCACCACCAGGCCGAACTCCTCATCCGATCTGTCCAAGCGTACCGCTATCCAAGCGGTAAAGAAGAGGTCTTCATCCCAGCGATGTCTTTATCCAAGCGGCAGCAAAGTCTTCTTCCATCGGGCAGAATCTTCCATCAAGCGGCATCTTGAATCTTCTCTCCACCGACGCGGAGCATCCATCCTGGCCGACGACTGAACGACGAATGAGGTACCTTCAAATGACGTCATCCAAGATGGCGTCCGTCGAATTCCGATTGGCTGATAGGATTTATCAGCCAATCGGAATTAAGGTAGAAAAATCTGAATTGGCTGATTGAATCAGCCAATCAGATTCAAGTTCATTCCGATCAGCCAATAAAATGCGAGCTCAATCTGATTGACTGATTGGTTCAGCCAATCGGATTGAACTTGAATCTGATTGGCTGATTCAATCAGCCAATCAGATTTTTCTACCTTAATTCCGATTGGCTGATAGAATCCTATCAGCCAATCGGAATTCGACGGACGGCATCTTGGATGACGTCATTTAAAGGTACCTCATTCGTTGTTCAGTCGTCGGCCGGGATGGATGCTCCGCGTCGGTGGAGAGAAGATTCAAGATGCCGCTTGATGGAAGATTCTGCCCGATGGAAGAAGACTTTGCTGCCGCTTGGATAAAGACATCGGCTGGGATGAAGACCTCTTCTTTACCGCTTGGATAGACATCGCCCGGATCGGATGAGGATTTCGGCCCGGGTGGTGAAGACAAGGTAGGGAGATCTTCAGGGGGGTAGTGATAGGTTTATTTAAGGGGGGGTTTGGGTTAGATTAGGGGTATGTGGGTGGTGGGTTGTAATGTTGGGGGGTGGTATTGTGTTTTTTTTTCAGGCAAAAGAGCAGTTTTCTTTGGGGCATGCCCCACAAAAGGCCCTTTTAAGGGCTGGTAAGGTAAAAGAGCTTTGAACTTTTTTTAATTTAGAATAGGGTAGGGAAAATTTTTTATTTTGGGGGGCTTTATTATTTTATTAGGGGGCTTAGAATAGGCGTAATTAGCTTAAAAATCTTGTAATCTTTTTTTTATTTTTTGTAATTTAGTGTTTGTTTTTTTTGTAATTTAGTTTAGTTTATTTAATTGTATTTTTAGATAGATATTTGTAGTTTATTTATTTATTGATAGTGTAGGTGTATTTGTAACTTAGGTTAGGATTTATTTTACAGGTAATTGGGTAATTATTTTAACTAGGTAGCTATTAAATAGTTCATAACTATTTAATAGCTATTATACCTAGTTAAAATAATTAACAATTTACCTGTAAAATAAATATAAACCCTAACATAGCTACAATGTAATTATCAATTATATTGTAACTATCTTAGGGTTTATTTTATAGGTAAATATTTAGATTTAAATAGGAATATTTTAATTAATAATATTAATATATAAGATTTTAGTTAGGGATGTTAGATAGGGTTATTATACTTTATATATAATATTGTTATAATAATAACAATATTAACTATATTAACCCTAATATAATTAGGGTTAATATAGTTAATATATATAATATAATAACTATATTAACTATATTAACCCTAATATAATTAGGGTTAATATAGTTAATATAGCTGGTGGCGGTGTAGGGGGATTAGATTAGGGGGTTAATACATTTATTATAGGTGGCCGCGGTGTAGGGGGATGTAGATTGTAGGCAAAAGAGCAGTTTACTTTGTGACAAAGCCCCGCCAAAAGCCCTTTTAAGGGCTGGCAAAAGAGCTGTTACTTTGGGGCATGCCCCGCAAAAAGCCCTTTTTAAGGGCTGGCAAAAGAGCTGTTACTTTTAGTGGTAGGGATAGTTTAGTATTTTAGGGGTTAAATAATTTAATATAGATGGCGGCGGGGTAGGGGGTCCACTTTAAGGGGGTAGGTAAGGTAGATGTCGGCGGGGTAGGGGGCTCACTTTAGGGGGTAGGTAAGGTAGATGGCGGCGGTGTTAGGGCTCACTTTAGGGGGTTATAGATTTAATATAGCTGGCGGCGGTTTAGGGGTTAATAACTTTAGATAGGTAGCGGCCGGGTTTAGGGGATTAATACATTGTTATTGTTAGGATAGTGAGGGGGGATAGCGGATAGAGGTTAGACGTGTCGGGCTATGTTAGGGTGGCGTGTTAGACAGTGCGGGTGATTTAGACTTTAGTCTGGTTTTGTAGGTGCCGGCAGTTTCTAACGTGCCGCAAGTCAACTGGCGACGCCCAGAAATTTGTACTTGCGCAGATTTCTGGACATCGCTGGTTTATCCGATTTACGGCGAGTTAGCATCTGACGGCGCCGTATATGGGATAGCTCGAGTTGCGAGCTGAAACTGCGGGCGACGCGGGTTCCCTCGCTTGCGACGAAACTACGATCTATATCGGATCGCGCCCCCAGATGCTTTTAAAGGATAGAAAGGTCAAAATTGAAATACGCACAGGTGTATTTTCATTTTGAATAGAAGCATTTTTGCAATATACATCAATAAGCAAAAATTCTAATAATAGTTATTACCATATTTCACATGCATAGATATGCAGTGGCTTATATGATAAAATGAAGTCTTCACTGACACAATACACACCACATCCAGGCATGGTGATTTAATCCTAGTCTCCTAATCTAACAAAGTTTAAGTGCATATGTTGCTAGAAGATTTTTTGCTAATGGAAGTATATTGTAAAAATATTCCTAGTTAAAACGCACATTTAATTTTTGATCTTTCTGTTCCTTTAATGTTACCTAGAGTACATTAGTAAGTACTAGATAACAAAGCTGAAAGTTTGATAAGTTAATATGCGTTTACTTCATGTATACTTTGAGAAATGAGTCAAGGTTGTAATTGACTCATAGCAAATAGGATGAAATAGTATTTAGCATCCAATTAAATTTTTTTATTCAAGTGTCAAAATTATGTATCTAACAATGCTCTTTCCACCATAGCAACATTTAACTTTTGCATGTAAATATGGAACTTCACCATACTGTATCTGGGAGGTTGGGGGCAGGGTCAGGCTGACTTTGTGGATGGAGTCTATTTGGCTCAAGAGTGGGAGTCATTGTACATTATGGATGGAGTCAGTGAAGGCTATGGATTTATTTAGGGTGTGAAATGGGGAGGGTCAAACAGATCATGGTTATAGTCAAGAGGTCTGGGGGTATGGCTGAGCAGTCCTTAGTTTTTACTATGTACAGCTGGAGGGACATTGTGACAATGCTCTCACACTGGGAAAGTCCTGCAAAATGCAGGACAGTTAATAGCTTCGCTTTAGCATCCTATAGAAAATTCATACACTAAGGAGCAATAGTACATCAAAACACATCAGAAGGGTTAAAACCTTCAATTTTGCTTATGTGTAAAAACTGCATGGCAAAAAAACAGGTGCTTAATGATAAAAAATACTTACAGCATTTCTTATTCATTTCCTGTTCATAGAAAGAGTGTAATGTAATTTTATACTCTTCTTATTGACATGTATGTTAATGTTGCATTTGATTGGGTAATTCATGGTTTGACATAATTAAAATCACACCGACTGCAGATACACTTGTTAGTCCTTTAGTCTACCAAATCCTTCTAAATTTCTACCTCTGTTCAACTTGCAATACTTGCACTGGACTGTAACATCACACCATAATGGCGTGATTGGGAAATGACAGAATCATTCTAAATATTCCTACAAAAACATTTTTGCTTCCCTATAACAACTTATATGAACAGGGTTAAGGCGACTTCTTTTTTGCCAAAAAACTGTAATGTTTTACATTATGTTCGTTTAAATTTGTGGCTGAAAACATGTAATTTTAATCTCTTTTGAAAATTTCAAATGCTTTACTTCAACTTTGTGGTAGATCTCTTAACAAACTTCATTGTAATTTTGAGCAACATTACGAAATGTAACATGCACATATTAAACTATCAATTCTGTTTTCTCTAACTACTAATAGGAAACATATTAAAGTCTTCTGACTTAAGTTTGTTAAATTTGAAGTCACATTTGGAAAGCCCCTCTGCAGAATAATGGAACTCAATACATGGCACACCTATTTACTTATTTTTTTTCCCATGAAACTTTACCTCTTGCAAGTCTATATAAATTAAATAGTGTATGAGCAAGAACAGAGAAATAGAAAAAGGAATATACTTTCTCTCCCCCACCCATTTCTAAAATATATATATATAAATATACAGTGTATATATGAGAGAGAGAGAGAGGGAGGGATAACAAATATATATGTATATATATATATATATATATTATATATATATATATATATATATATATATACAGTGTATATATATATTTATATATGTATATTCATATTCATTAAAGATAATGTATTCTTTCAGAATAATGAGTGAAACATTTACTCTAAATTTATGTACTATTTAAAAAAAAAAAAAAAGATTTATTGCATTAAAACTAATAATTACATATATTGAAAGAAACCAGCATTCCCACCGAATTCAGGAAATCATACATATTTATGAAATTTTAAAGAACATATTATGTGGTCAGTTGGAGGGTGTATTGGAAAAAAAATGTATTAAATCATTGCTCCTGCCAAAGCAACCTACGTATACTTGTCTTACAACTATACTTTTAAAAATTAATGACTCTTCTCTGTAAAATTGCCTCATAATAATTTGGAAAACCATATGCACTTTCCCAATTTACCGTTAGAAACACATTAAATCACTTTTTTGCCTTTGATAGGATGAGTCATTTTGTTAATGCCTAAATTCTTTTTTTTTCCTTCTTATTTCTTGTTCTTCAAAAAGACAATAGAAATGATCACAAAGCCAGACTCCAGTGTTTTAAGTTTGCATTGTATGAGGGTGATGCTTTTATAGTTATATTAAATCGAGTGTTGAATTTGAATTCTTTATTAGTGGGAGCTGGCTCATTGAGGATATACGGGTGCACAGAGTGCTGAAGGTTTAGACATATGATCTTTATGTGGCTATATGACTGTAGGTGGTGTTGCAGGGCCAGGGGTCTGGTCTGAGCTGTATATGTGACTGTCAGTGGGGCTGTAGGGCTAGAAGTTGGATCTGATGATATGAGGGCTAGAAGATTAGTGATCTGATTTGAAGTAGAGACCTGGGATCTGATCTGAGCTGTATATGTGGCTGTCAGAGGGACTGCATGGCCAGTAGTTAGATCTGATAATATGAGGGCTGGTAAAGACCTGGGATCTAATCTGAGGTGGATGTGTGGTTGAATGTGGATGTAGGACCTGGGGGTCTGATCTGAGCTGTATATGTGGCTGGCAAAGGTGCTTCATGGCCAGTGGTTGGACCTGATGATAGGAAGATTAGAGAACCAGCGGTCTGAGCTGAGATGGATTTGTAGCTTAAAGAGGGGCTTTGGAGCCAGGGGTTTGATTATAGCTGGATATGTGTCTAACAGTATAGGTGGTCAGAAGGACCAGAACCAGGGATCTGATCTGTGGTGGATGTGTGGTTGAATGTGGGATGTAGGACCTGGGGTCTGATCTGCTGTGGATATGTGACTAATAATGGCCTGCAGGGTCAAGGGGTGTGATATAACGTGTATATGTGGCAGACAGGAGATCTGCAGGCCAGGGATGTGATCTGTGGTGGGTAGGTGTCTGACAGAAGGTCTGTAGGACTGATGTGTGATCTGTGGTGGATAAGTGGTTGACAGGAGGTCTGCAGGGCCTGGCGTGTGATCTGTGGTGGATAAATGACTGACAGGAGGTCTAGAAGGCCTGGGGTGTTGTCTGTGGATGCTATGTGGCTGATATGAAATCTGCAGGGTCTGGGGTCTGATCTATGGTGGATAAGTGGCTGACAGAAGGTCTGCAGGCCTGGGGTGTGATCTGAGGTATATATGTTGATGAGTGCAGGGCTACCATAGTAACGGATCCACAATGTAGGTATTTGTCACACAGACTTTGAAGGGCCAGGGATATGGTGTCTGGTATGTCACATGCACATTAAAGGGATATTAAAGGCTACATTTATTTTATAAGCATAGTATTGAGGTTATTGCCTGCTTCCCTCTAATCATGCGTGCAGCCATGTTGAAATCTAGCTTGCACTGCATTTCAGTTCTGATGTGTTTGAACATGTGCAGCAACTGTCCTTTTGCTACCTACTCTTCCTGGATGTCCTCTCACTACCTCAAGCTAAATCTCTCCAAAACTGAGCTCCTCATTTTCCCCCCTTCTTCCAACATCTCCACCCCCAATATCTCTATAACTGCCGACAACTCAATCATTACCCCTACCCCGCATGCCCGATGTCTCAGGGTCACATTTGACTCAGATCTTTCCTTCACTCCTCACATTCAGTCCTTGGCTACAGCCTGCCACTTCCACCTTAAAAACATCTCTAAAATTAGACACTTCCTTACACAAGACACAACCAAGATTTTAATCCACTCTTTCATTCTTTCCTGCCTTGATTACTGCAACTCTGTCCTCTCTGGTCTCCCCACCTGCCACCATAGCTCCTTTACAATCCATAATGAATGCCTCTGCCAGACTCATCTTCCTTACACGTCGCTCTTCATCTGCTGCGCCTCTCTGCCAATCCCTTCACTGGCTTCCTCTTGCCTCTAGGATCAAACACAAAAACTCTCACTCTTACATACACAAGCCCTCAACTGCACTGCTCCCCCCCTACATCTCAGACCTTGTCTCCAGATACTCTCCCTCCCGTCCCCTTCGCTCTGCTCACGACCTCCTACTCTCCTCCTCTCTTGTCACCTCATCACACTCCCGTTTACAGGACTTCTCCAGACTGGCTCCCCTCTTGTGGAACTCTCTGCCTCACTCCACAAGACTCTCTTCTAGTTTTAAAAGCTTCAAGTGCTCCCTAAAGACTTTACTGTTCAGCAGGGCTGCCATCAGGGGGGTGACAGGGGTGACTGCTGTCAGGGGCCCAATGGGCCAGG
Source organism: Bombina bombina (assembly GCF_027579735.1). Lineage (NCBI taxonomy): Eukaryota > Metazoa > Chordata > Amphibia > Anura > Bombinatoridae > Bombina > Bombina bombina. The sequence continues at coordinate 178,549,995 of NC_069501.1, forward strand.
GGGGCCCCATGAGGCAAGAACTTAAAAAAAAAATATATATATTTTTTTTTTTTTAAATTTTAGCAGCCACCCGTTGGTACTACAGCAGAGTGCTAATTGAGCATGGGGAAATGTTTATTACAAGGAGTAAAGTATTAGCATTTGAGAGGATTTCTGAGTATGCACTAAATCACTATGCACAGTATGAGACAGACTTGCCACTTTGTTTGTACAGTGTGTGCCTGAGTCAGATGGCAGATCACTTTCATTTGCAAAGGAGGTAGGACTTACTTAGCAAATGTTTTTATTTCTTTGTGCAATTTCAGATTGTAACTTCAGTGTGGTAGTAGTTGTATGGTGGGGCAAGGGGTCCATAAAAACACATTTTCTTTTAGCAGCAGTGTATTTATGATTATTTGACAATGCTGTAAAAATTATATATTTAAAACCATGCAGAAATGTTTTCCTCTTCAATACACAAATGGTAGGTGCCCTTTTGGCAGATATGTATATATATATATATATGTATATATATATATATATATATATATATATATTACATTCAAGTTTACTGTCCCTTTATGCAAGGACTTTCCAGATGCAAGGAGGCATTTTATCATTTATATTTTTACATCTGCATAAAATGTTATACTCTCAGACTGATTGCTCAGTGTTTGAAATGAGAAAGGTTTAACTTAAAACTGGTCCAGTTTACACTACAGCTGACTTAATTTTGAAATACATAACAACAAGCCTAAATCCTGCATTTAACCAGATCTAATGGTATGAGTACCACAGCGTATGGTTCCACCAAGACCATATAGAGTACAGTATTTTAAAAATCCATAAGTACAGCTGACAGATGGGAACATTTGTACACTATATTTGAAGTGGTGCTCTTGGTTGGGGAAAATGGGGAAAAAACAAACAAACATATGACAACCTTTTAAAAGTACTTTTCTTCATCTAGCAATCTACCCAGATCATTAATGTATAATTTTGAATTCACAGAATTATTTTTGTTTGTACATTTACAAATATGATTCTTTAAAAAGTGATCTCTTAATTGCTGCAATTTTTTTTATCATGCATGTCACACACTGTTGATTTAGGGGATGCAAGGTGCATAAATCTTTCTTTTTCACAAATTTGTAGTTAACCTCATTACTTGTCAGGTCAATGTAAACAAGTGCTGAGTGTCTGTTTAGGTGTCTGTGTCTGAGTGTGTTTCTTTGCGTGTCTGCTAGAGTATCTATATGTAAATCCTTATGTGTGAGTGTGTGTGTGTGTTTCAGTGTATGAGTGTGTCTGTGTTTGTGTATGTTACTACCTTTACAACATGTCCAAGTTTAAATAGACAATTAAGAATAAGGTGCATATACGTTTTAGTCACTTGGTAAAAAATTGCACATGTCAAAGGAGGGGGGGGGGGGCCTGATCAATGGTTAAGTCAGGGGCCCCAAAATTTCTAGTGGCGGCCCTGCTGTTCAGGGACGCATACAACCTACGCTAACCTTTCCTAATACCAGTTCCTCTCCTCCACTGCAATCCCCTGAACCCCCTTAGCATGTAAGCCTAAAAGTCCAGCTGTTTGTAGATCACCTTTTTAAGAGCTGACTACAACAGTGCAACTCTTGGCAGGGCCCTCTACCCTATACTTGTTTTGTTGTACTCCCCCTTTGTTTATAGCGCTGCAGAATCTGTTGGCGCTCTACAAATAACCGATAATAATAATAATAATACCTACAATATTCCAAATGGTGTCACCCAAAGATAGAGGGAGGTGCATAAAATGTATTTACTATTTAATGTCCCTTTAATTTACTGTATGCTTAGTGTGCAGCCAATGTTAAAGAGACAGTAAAGTCATAATTAGACATTCATGATTTAGACAGAACATACAGTTTTAAACAACTTTCCAATTTACTTCTATTATTTAATTTGCTTCCTTCTCTTGTTATCCTTTGCTGAAAGGTTTATCTAGGTAAGCCCTGGAGCAGCAAAGAACTAAGGTTCTAGCTGCTGATTGGTGGCTACATATATATACTGATTGTCATTGGCTCACCCATGCATTCATCAGGACCGTCTTTAACACAGGGCAAAAGGGGGCAGTTGCCCTGGGCCCAGTCTGTGTTGAGGGGCCCAAGAGTCCTTAAAAAGAATTTTTTTTTTTTATAGTTCATGCCAGACTGCTGATGTCATGTGACATGGGAAACACACAGACAGTCAGTGCTAATATTGTCACAGTCAAAAGTTCTCTGCTTATATTTATTTGTGAGAAACTGTGCCAGACCGTGCCGATGTCATATGACATTCCAAGCTAGTGCCATGTGCTGTTTTAGATATGCACTGTGCAGCACTGGATGCTAAGCCCTAACTAGGCATCCAGTCAATCCAACTGCATCAGAAAAGGTCCTGCTGGGGTTACTACTGTTACCAGGTAACTGCTCTGGTGGTGGGGGATTGTATTCTGGGTAGGGCTTACTATGGGGGCATGCAGCAGAAAGCTGGAGTGGCAGGCACGTGAGGATTTGAGCATCTGTGCAGCTGCACACACCACTCTCTTCAGTATTGAGGCTGTGTGACTCATCTGTATCCATGCAGCCTTGGGCAGACAGCATCCAGTCTGCTGGTCCCCTTAGCCCTGCTCTTTCTGCTGTGGCTCTAAGATCAACTAACTGAAGTTTGTTAGGAAAACAGTGCTTTGTAGAAAAGTGTCAGTGGGAAGAATAAGTGAGTGTACACATGCCCCTCCCCCATGCAGCATTGTCTAGTGCAGGATGAGAGGGAACTTGTTCCTAGCAAAGTAGTGACATGTGCTGCTGTGGCTGATGTATAGTGTCATGCTGATACTTCACACATTAAGGTAAGGTTTATTTTTATAGTTTTTATTTCTCTCTGTTTCAGATTTTACAGCTTCCCATAGTAATTCTACTGTTTCAGTCAGTAAACTTAAATCTGTCTGCACCTCTATGCTTCCGCCTCAGTCTTTACCTTGCTTTGCTCCTGTTGGCTGCCCTAAATCTCTTTAACCAGCTAACCTCACACCAGAATTATATTCAAAAGGCATATTAAATTAATCCAGAGTGGAGGAATTTATATATTTATTTACTTATTAGTACTGCTTAGGTCCAGTTTCACATATTGCATTTTTTTTAATGATTAGCCCAGCAGTGGATGATCCACTGCTGGGCTAATAATTTAAAAAAATATATAAAATAAATTGATTTAGTTGGTTTTTGGGATGTTGGGGTGGAGAGCAAAATTTGAAATTGCATGGGGGGGGGGGGGGCAAGAAAATGTTTGCCCAGGGTCCAGTCAGTTTTAAAAGACGGCTCTGCATTCAGTTAGAAATCAGTAGTGCATTGCTGCTCTTTAAACAAATGATACCAAGAGAATGAAATAAATTTGATAAAAGAAGTAAACTGGCATTTTTTTTTAAATTGTATGTTCTACCTAAATCGTGAAATACATTTTTTTGGGGTTTCTTGTTCCTTTAAGTACCATAAATGCAATCACTTATAGATGGATAGATTTAAATAGACGCCATTTTTGCTTAAAATATATACTGTAAAAGCTTTTCATCAAAATTTAAATGCACATTAATGCCTTTTAATTTAGGCTACAAATGTCCCTTTAATTATTTATATCTCTAGTGATGTTTGCATGCAGAAGATTCAGTTTAGTAATACATTATTACAGCAGTTCATACACGTAAATTGAGTAATAAGTTGTTACAGGAGTGCATTAGCCAAAAAATCAAGAATGTTTATCTCAAATATGCAAACTGGAAAAAAAAAAATCATCAATTAAATGAACGTGTTGTTCATAGGAAATGTCTTAAGTAATTTCGAATCCACATAAATTTGAAAGATTAACTGCACCCATTCATCTGCTTGGTCTGTTGTATGTTGTCTCTTGTGATTGAAATGTGCAAATGTTTATCGCATTTTCCTAATTTGTCTTTATAATTTACATGTAAAGAATTGTCAGTCCTCTATGATAAACGTCGTTCCATGCAGTGTAGTATACAAACGTATGAGATAAATAACTTAAGTATTTGTACAAGCATGGCAGTGAATGATAAATATTTCAAGGAGAAAGTTTAAACAATTCTTAATCAATAGACATAAATAACTACAAGCCTTGCTGTTTTTGTAATAGCTTGTAGATAAAGTAAAATTGTTACTTGCTTAAAGGAACATTGTACCTATTTTATTTTGACTAAAAAACATCATATAAAATATACATTTTGGTAGATAAAAAGTTTAAAGGACGCCTAAACAGTAGACTAGCATAATCAGTAAATGCATAAGAAACAAAAGATAATGCAAAGGCACTTTGTTCTATTTTCACTACTGCTGCCTCATGTGGACAGCCATCAGCCAATCACGAAATGCATATTCGTATAATCGTGTTAATTTCTTGCACCATGCTCAGTAGTGGCTGGTGCATCAATAAGTGTAGAAATAAACAGATTGGGCACCTTTAGATAACAGAAGTGAATTAGGGAATGTTGTTTAAAAATTGTGTGCTCTGTCCTGAATAATTAAAGCTTTAATTTTGACTTTAGTGTCCCATTGAAAGGGCTAACAAAAATAAGCTTTCATGGTTTATATGGGGCATGGAATTTTTAAGATACTTTTTAATTTACTTCTGTTGACAAATGCATTTCTCAGGAGCAGCAGAACGGTGATTAGTGGCTATGAACATGTGCCCTCTTGTCATTGGCTTACACCCAGTTGTGTTAAGTGAGGTACCAGTAGTGTAATTGCTGCTCCTGGAGCAGATTTTAACTGTGTGTATAACCCAATTGCAGAGATTAACCACAGTTATTTGAAGACAATATTGTAATAATAAACTAGACACATATTAGAGCATTACATTTTTATACTTTTATGTCCCTTTATGCAAAAGCAAGGCATTATGCATTTTTAAGAGATCTGCAGTAAAGTCAGACTATTCCCCGACCAGTACGTAAGAACCCTCTGTGAATATGACAACAGTAGGCAATTCAATATTTGAAATAAGGAACCTTTTCTCCTCCAACAGACAACCACTCACTTGGAAGTGCATATACAACTTTGACCAGACTCTAACTATTTTTATGTACTTTGCATCTTTTATTTCAGTTTTTAATATTCGTCTATATTAACATTATAATCCTTTAGATTTGTAGTAAACCACTATTTGCAGCTCAAGGACAGAACTCTTGCTTATTATGTGTCAGCCTGTTTACATAGGAGGTGTCATGATCGCCCATATCTATAAGTAATATATATAGTCTATCAAAATAATTATCATTAAAGAAATATTGTTATTAATGCATAGCATATGCTAGCAGTTGAAATACTATATACAAAATGAATGCCTTTAAAGTCAGTTAAAACTATCACTTTATTCACTTTATTAATTTATTATGGGCCAGATTACAGAGTGATAGTGCTATTTAATTCTCCTTCTTGAGCATTAACTGCCGCTAGAAATAAGCTTTTTGCGCCCATCGGATTGCGCTCTTATTATGATTTGAAAGTAAACTGTTTTTGCTTTTGCTCTAACACCTGATGAGCACAAAAAGCCAAACTTAGAATACACTCATGCCGATAAAACTATTCCCCCATAGAAGTCAATGAAGCAAAAAAGTGGAAAAAAACCCTGACACCTAACAAGTGTGCTAACCCCGACATGAAGATATGAATATTTCACAGTTCCAATGTTCACATAGAAGAAACTGTTCTATTTATTCATAAATACGTATTTCTAAATATATCGGATGGGTTTTTTTTTTTTGGTACAATATATATCTACACACACACATATATATATATATATATAATATATATATATAATGGTATAGATATACAGATATATAGGAATACCTATTTATAAATACTAGAACATATTCTGCTATGTGCAGAACATTGGAATGTGAAATATTTACAGTAAATACACAGTATAACACTTTATTAAATATGAACATTGCAGAAATATGCTTTTACATGTTTTCATCTACTTAACTGCAAAGGGCTCCAATGCCCTCTTTATATATGTCTATAAGTATGTACATATGTATTTATATGTGTATATATGTCTGTAAATACATATATACAGATATAAATACATATGTAATTCTATGTTAAAGCCATTTCCCTGCATGTTTTTCCCACACCAACACCATTTCTAGACTCAATATTTCTAAATATTCAGTTGAGATAGTTTTAGGTTTTCTACATTATTGTATTCTAAACCAACGGATAAGAAACTCTTTACCTCTATCAAGTAGTTTTACATCCCTGAACATCAAAAAAACAGTGTGATCTTCCTCACAGCTCATGCTGAGAAGCACGTAATAAACACACTTCCAGATACTAGACCATACTCAAGAAATTGAAAGAAGCTGAAACTGAAGGAGAGAGGTTACAGAATGGCGGACATTGATAAGATACAAGAAAAAATGTCACAACTGAACAGAGGGCACTTCTAACTAAACAAAGAATGAGAATGATACACTAACAAAGTGAATCTCATCACTACATTCACCCCTTTACATAAGACACTTGGAAAAATCATTCGGGACCAATTGGGATGTAGTGAAGTTTGACAGGTCACTCCCATTTACCCAAACGGAAGTACCCCCGTGTTGTTTATTAGAGGGCTCCCGAATTTAAAGGATATTCTGGTACATAATGATCCAGTGAATTGTTACCAGAAAGAAACCTGGATGGACATCAGAAGGAAAAAGGGTTGTTTTAAGTGTGGTGATTGCACTACCTTGTAACAGCATGTTGACTAGCACCGATTCCACATACCCCGAATGGGTGAGAGGGGTATAAAATCTTCCATAGATTAAACCTGTACAACTAGCTTTGTGGTGTATATCTTGACATGTCCGTGTTCTCTGGTATATGTAGGAAAGACCTCTACTACATTCAGAGAGAGGGATTGCTAATCATCGCCACGCGATAAGGATAAACAGGAATCAGACTAACCGGTAGCTAGGCACTTTATGCTAGCAGGGCATACTGCAGCCAGCCTAAGGACCATGTTAATTGACTATGTGCCACCACTCAGTTGAGGCGGTGAAAGGCACAAGAAACTCCTACAGTTGGAGGCTTCATGGATTTATTGTTTGGATACAGTAGCCCCAAGAGGATTGAATGTCCAGTTGGACTATAAGGTGTTCCTTTAGCCTGATGTGGCTATGTTTGGATGATCTAGGTCCCATCCTAATTGAACATGGAATTAAGAAAATATGATCCTTATTTTGAAGATTGACTACTACAAACTTGAGCATGTGATGATATGTGAATACAACAGATGGAGTGTGTGTTATCCGCCTCTAATAGTTTCTACTACCATGCTTGTTAGACACAATGACATATTTGCCTCTAATTATTCAGTGTATGAGTTAGATATAATACAGCAATAGGTTTTAGTATATATATATATATATTATTCATTCACAACTTTCTAATTTACTTGATCGCACTGTGGAGGGTGATGTGTTTTAAATTGGTCCGGTTTCAGTCAAGCCAATGTGTTTCACTGCTGTAACAAATTGAGCATGACGTGTCTGTTATTCATCATGAGTGGGAGAGGCTATGTTAATTAGCCATGAGCCCTGCGGAGAAACATTTGGATCATGATGTGATTTGTATGACAGTTATCACACGGTGTTGGCTGACCCGGAATGAATGAACACATTAGGGCAGAATACATTATTGGCCTGGCAACATATATGTATGTACACATTGTTTTAATCATATGGATCGCACTATGAAGGAATATGTTTTTAGATGTGTCCGGGTTGAGCTATGCTGCGGTGTTACACTGTGATAGAGATTCAGGGATGACGTAGCCATCACTCGTCATGAGTGGGAGAGGCTATGCTAATTTAGCCATGTGTTTTTTACGGAGAAGGCGTTCTTAACTATCGGAATCCACATGGTGTATAACACACGAGGCTGGCTGACCCAGAAATGTATAGCACATTGGGTATTAATAGGGAACTGGTGTATAGGTTGTTAGGGAACATTTGCACATTTTGATATTGCCCATTGAGAAAGGTGCCAGTCGGGCACCGAAACGTTTGGGGTTTTCATGTGATGATGAATTAAAGGTATAATTCGCAAGACCGTGTGGAGTGCAGCGTTTTTTTCTTCTACAAGAGGATTAAGTGACATTTATATAGATAGTATATATATATATATATATATAGTAGCAGAGATGTGCACTCTCACCTTCTTGCAACTGCCAGTGGGGCTAGTAGAAATTAGTATAGAAAACAACAAGCTTGCACTCACTGGGCCTTTTTTGTGAAATGATTTTACTTGAAAAACTGTGACGTTTCGAGGACAATATATCCCCTCTGAAGAAGGGGATATATTGTCCTCGAAACATCACAGTTTTTCAAGTAAAATCATTCACAAAAAAAGACCAGTGAGTGCAAGCTTGTTGTGTGTATATATATATATATATATATATATATATATATATATATATATATATATATATATAATGGTATATATATAATATACAGATATATAGGAATACCTATTTATAAATACATAGAACTATTCTGCTATGTGCAGAACATTGGAATGTGAAATATTTACAGTAAATACACAGTATAAACACTTTATTAAATATGAACATTGCAGAAATATGCTTTTACATGTTTTCATCTACTTAACTGCAAAGGGCTCCAATGCCCTTTATATATGTCTATAAGTATGTACATATGTATTTATATGTGTATATATGTCTGTAAATACATATATACAGATATAAATACATATGTAATTACTTTGTTAAAGCCCTTTCCCTGCATGTTTTTCCCACACCAACACCTGAGACCTCATATCATTGAGCTCTTAAAACTTTTTTTGTGCAATATTTTTTGGAATAATTTTTATTAGATAATGTTAATATGAGTTAGTGTACTTTGTAATGTATTTTTTATTTGTTTTGTAACACTTTTTTGTTAACTAGAGGACGAGGTAATTATTCAAGTGATCACTTTTACTTTCAACTTGTAATACAAGCTCAAATACCCACGATATACACCTTATCGCTCGCGTGTAACTGTTAGCACTCCACTCATAATCTGACCCAATATGCACTATTTTAAAATCATAGTGAGTATCTTGCCTACCTCAACTATAGCCAAATAGAGCTATCTGTACATGAGTTTGTCCACTGCTCTAAGTAATCACATAGTTTAGAGAGCCTGTAGTTTATATAACAGTTAGTTCAAATAATTTTACTTTTGGACTTCTCTATTGAGCATATGGAAAGCACACTTTTTTGCACCCAAACATGTGATTTTTAAAGGCATATTCAAAAGCAGCAATTACATTTGTACTGACTCTAAATTAATATTTGTTTAAATCCAGAAAATAAATAAATTAAAAGCAGTTAAAGTCCCAGCAGGACAGTTGAACTCACATGACCCTGACAATCACCATGCCTGTCCTGGTTGGGTGCTGCAAGGTTTGTGAGGTTAAACAAATAGGGGCCTATTTATTATGTTTCTATCCGACATGATCCGATCAGCGGATCATGGCCGACAGACATTGTTGAATGCGGAGAGCAATATGCTCTCCGCATTCAGCATTGCACCAGCAGCTCTTGTGAACTGATGGTGCAACACCGCCCCCTGTAGATTCGCGGCGACTAGCAGGGGGTGTCAATCAACCCGATCGTATTCGAAACGGTTTGAATTGCCACGAAGTCTGTCCGCCTTCTCAGAGCAGACAGACAGGTTATGGAGCAGCGGTATTTAGACCGCTGCTTCATAACTGGTGTTTCTGGCGAGCCAAACACGGGCCCTCAAGTTCCATACAGAGCTTGATAAATAGGCCCCATAGTGCCAGATTATGAGTGGAGTGCAAAATCACGCTTTCGGAGGACAATATTTGCGCTAAACTTGTAATACCAGCGCACACAAATGTGTTATTATATTTGAAGTGGAGTGAAATGCGAACGTAACCTCGTGTTCGCATTGCATGGAAGCTGTACACTCACAAGAGCGCACTTCCAGAGTAAAAACTGTGTTTCTTTATATTGCTAGCAATAACATGCGCATTAGCAGCTTATAGAGGAGCAGGTTTAACTGTGAATTTCCAAATGAAAAAACCAGTGCTGATCGAGGTACAGCTGTGCCAGAAAGTTAGTTTGTAAAACAATAATTTTTGGAAGTGGTTCTGTATTAACTATTTTTATGGTTCTATTTCAGTTTTACATAAGAAAATATGTGATGTAGTGTATATAGCACTATAATGTAACAGTCATAAGTGATGCAAAGATTCTGCTTAGATCAACTGAACTGCGTATTGCAGTACATGCTGGGCAATTCTCCACTATCCCTTTGCCAGTATTAATGGATGCAGTGAGCATGTAGTTTCTCCGCAGGTGGTAAGAGGTTTAAGAAGCTTCATTCTTTTAAGTTGGAGATCAGCCTTTCAGTGCTAGAAATGGAAACATGATGAATTCACAAAATGCTTTAAATGAAGAGTTTACAGCATTGGGTTTCTCCTTCAAACCATGTTTGCCCCAACTAAACAATCCCGTTCTTCATACAGTAAGTAAATTACCATGTGTAGGCACAGCAGGAGCACATTCCACATTTTTTCTTAACTTCCTTTACCAAAGAAAGTCATCTTGTGTTTTGGTTTACTTCCTACTGAGATTTTTTTGTGTGTAATTTTATGTTTTGTTATATTACTATGTATGTATTTATGTAATGCTTTCAAATACCTTTTTTATTTTGTAAAAGAACTGGAGAATTCTGAGATATAAAAAAGGGATATTTAAAGGGACGTTAAACTCAATAAATTGTATCGTGCATATGAAAAAGCTTATCGTATAAAGATTTTTTTTTTTAAGAAAAAGCTGAGTAAAAACTGTTTATTTTAAAACTAACAATAAGTTTATAGCTTGTCCATGGGGCAACAGCTCAACAGCGACTGATAAGAAATATTCCCACAAATCTGTTTAAGTTTAATGCCGCATAATCATACACTTAAAAAAAATCTTTATTTTGCAGCAGGGAAACATCCATTAGAAAAACACAATAATCTCTCTTGGATGCAAAAAATAAAACAATAAATATAAACTTTTATCTATATTTAAAGAAGCACAACAGGTTGCAATTTATATTAAATATCTACCACATGTTCTATCACCCATATAATAGAAGTGCAATTAAGCATATTATTATTAGTATTAGTAATATTATTATTAGTAGTAGTATTATACTTAATGTAAAAGATATTTAAATTTAATTTGAAAATACCTTTTTAAGGTAATTTTATTCAGAAAAGTTCAAGTATTACAGACATTCAATAAACACCTCTTTAAGACATTATTTGTTTCGTGGATTATTAAATGTAACTTACAAACAAAAAGTCCAATAAGCTGGATGTATTGGAAACGTTATCTGGACAACAGAGAGGGCTTGTAATTTAGTCTTTGATATGAAAATTCATCATGCGTATGTCCTCGACGGACATCTTTCAGTCAAAACATGTAACAGTAGGATAGTAGTAGAGTGGTTTTCATTATATGAACTTGATATACCTCATTGCATTAAGCTCACACCTTGGTATCACATCTATTTAGCCATTTGCAAATCATCATACAGACACTATACCTATATTATGGTTTAAAATGCTTAAGGTTCCATCCTCTAATGAGTTAGGAATAGGATATTGCTAAGAAGCAGGGGAGGGAAAGAGAAGAAGAGGTGAAAAAAACAGGGGGGTACATACCATTTATAAAGTGAGAGATGAGAGTGCACAAGGGGAGAGATCAGGACCAAAGAGAATGTTCAAAGTGTAATTGTGGGAGTGGGAGGCTGGTCTCTTTTTTCAGATTGCAGCCAAGGGTCCCATATGTTCCAGTAATGCCAAATATTGTCTGTCGCATTAAAGAAACCCTTTTCCATGCTCACCAGGTAGTCGATCTGGGAGATTGTTGGTGCCACCGGATGTTTCCAGCTGCATGCCATACATATTTTGGCTGCTGATAAAATAACAAGCTGCAAGGATTTTTGGGAATTTGTGATGGTTTCCGTTCCTATATGTAGAAGCACCAGAGTAGGTGAGGGGGCTATAGAAATTCCTAGATCAGCACACAATTGAAAAATCTGTTCCCAAATGGAGGAAACTTTTGGGCATGACCATCAAATGTGGCTACCAGTGTAATGTCCCAAATTTTGGAGATGGCTGTAGCCCACCTATGACACGCCCTCCGTCGCCCAAAATAAACTAGTCACACCCATGACATATTGCTGTCCTGTACATAGAATGACCACAAGTTTCCTCAACTCAGGGAAAGCTTGGGAGGTATGGATACAGCTGTACTAACTCCATTTTCTTTACTTTACAATTTAATGCAAAACAAAACCAAAACATCAAGAAAAAACCATTCAGTGTTTAGATGTTCTTTCATAAGGATGATATTTTAGAGTTATATATTGCAGTGGGTCACTTGCAAGGCCAGATTGGCCTACCATGATACTAGGAGATCTTCCGGTGGGCTGCGGCAGCTAGGGCAAGTCAGCTACAATTTAATGGGGGTTGTGCTGCTGGGGATGCAATTCAGCTGTATCACCCCTCTTCTTTTCTCATCTGAGCTTTATGTATTAAAGGGACATGAAACACAAATTTTTTTCCTTCATGATTTAGAAAGAGCATGCGATTTTAAACAGCTTTCTAATAAATTTCTATTACCTAATTTGCTTCACTCTCTTGATATACTTTCCTGAAAAGCATATCTAGATATGCTCAGGAGCTGCTGATTGGTTGCGGCACATAGATGCCTCATGTGATTGGCTCACCCATGTGAATTGCTATTTCTTCAACGAAGGATATCTAAATGAAGCAAATTAGATAATAGAAGTAAATTGAAATGTTGTTTAAAATTGTATCCTCTACTTGAATCATGAAATAAAATGTTTGGGTTTACACCCCCTCATCTTTTTTCCTCTGAGCTTTATGTATTAAGCTATATTTCCTAGACCATATACCATTTTACACTGTGGGACAGTGTCTTCTCCAGATCACATTAAGGGGCCTATCTATCAAGCTCCGAACGGAGCTTGATAACCCTGTCCGTCTGCTCTGAGCAGGCGGACAGGATTCGTCGGAATTCAACCTGATCGAGTACGATCGGGTTGATTTACACCCCTTTCTGGCGGCCCCATTTGTTGAGAGTCTGCAGGGGGCGGCGTTGCACCAGCAGCTCTTGTGAACTGCTGGTGAAATGCTGAATACGGAGAGCGTATTGCTCTCCGCATTCAGCGATGGCTTGCGAACCTGATCCGCACTGTTGGATCAGGTCCGCAAGACATTTGATAAATAGGCCCCTATGGATAATAATTTTTACACTGTGAACGGGAGTCATGGATGAAATTGGATTGTAGGATGCCTATATCTGGCTTTTTTTTTAATTTTTTATTACTAAATAAAAAATATTAAAGGAAGGAGTAATCCCCTTTAGAAAAATTGGGCATGTACATTTTACGGACTCAATGGAAAATAGGGTTGGTCTAAATTTTTCTAGAGCTGCTTATTATTCCCAGTCCGACTCTAGTCAGCTGGCAGTTTTACTAACAAACTATTTTTAATAATGGGGGAAAATACAATTTCCCTGAACATTTAAAATTCTTTATTATAAATCACCCATCACAAAAATATACTGACAAGCATGAAATATTTTAAAATTCCATAGATCTATTTTTCATATACATATTTACTGTTCATATCCCCTATGATTACATCACTGTGCGTGCTACACAAATAATTAGATTTTTTTTAAAAAATAATGTACCCTTTCCACCTTCTGCAGACATTTCCAATTGAATTAATTTAAAAGTATAATCAGGTATCTAACATTAAATGATAGAATTCTGGTTTTAAATTCCTCCCAGCATTGACGTTTTAAAAGTGAATGTGTTAAATTTCAGGAATATGTCATTAGTAGCAATTTTATAACCATTTCTCTAAAATGATGTGAAGAAGTTTCTGCAAATTCATCAAAAATGGATATTACTTACAATAATGCTGACTTTCAATCACACGTAGATGAGAAGTCATTTGTGAACTGAATTCACATTTATCTAATAGTGCAGACAGCAATCATGATTGTTGAATAGAATTGGCACATGGCTAACAAAGTGGCTAAAAAGTAATTTAAGTAGCTGTTTATGCTTTGTTTTATAAAAATGTATCTAAAGGTGCTAAGTATGTTTATTTCATTGTGCTGTAATATAATGCATTTAAAGGTGTGTCTTAGAGTGTAATGTAATATTGAGGATATACTTTTAAAATACTTTTCAATTACTTCTATTGCCAATGTTACTTCATTCTCTTTGTATCCTTTGTTGAAAAGCACTTCTGGGAGGGAGTTAGCTGGTGAATGGTGGCTATAGACATATGCATCTTGGCGTTGAGTCACCAGATGTTCAGATAGAAAAGTGCAGGGCATATCTGATCTGGACCTGTTTTATAAACTAGGTGTATGCAAGTAATACTGCAATATTAAAATGCTCTAACCTGTCAGTAAGCATATTTAACAGTACATCTGGTTAGCCCATGTCCTGCCAGGTATATGATCAAATCTCACATAAAGCTGTGTTTAAGAGAGGGATGAAAAACTATATCATAAGTAGAACTTGAATTCAAAACACACTTTACAGTTTCATTTTTGTTTTTATGTCAGTTCATGCTCTTTATAATGCTAGAGGAATAGCAGACAAAATGATGACAGATGTTGAAACTATTATAATCAGTACAAATTTAAAAAAATTGCAGACAGCATTAGCCAAATTCCACTAGCTAAAATACAAATTAGTATATTAAATAAAAGATTTGATAACTATTTGTTATCTATCTATCTTTCTATCTATTTATCTATCAATCTATCGATCTATCTACTTATCTATCATATGTATATAGTTATCTTTTCACCCTGGTAGATGTGTTTGGTTTTCTGGCAAGAGTGCAAATCCTCGGAGGACTATATATATATATATATATATATATATATATATATATATATATATATAGATGTATGTACACAATGGGGCCAATTTACCAAAATGCGAGCGGACATGATACGATGTAGCGTATTATGTCCGCCGCACATTGAAAAATGCCGACAGCGCATGGTGAAATGCTTGTGCAATGCCACCCCCTGCCGCTAGCAGGGGGTGTCAATCGGCCCAATCTTATAGGATCGGGCGGATTGATGTCTGCAATCTCAGAGCAGGCGCACAAGTTATGGAGCAGCGGTTTTTAGACCATTCGGAGCTTGATAATTCGGCCCCAATATATATATTTATAGCATAGCTTACTTTCCAAAATATGGTTTAGTATAGCAAAGGTATTATTATATCTAGGGTGTAAAGATTGTAGTGTATAATAACCTACTGTTGTACGCAACGATAATATTATCAGTGTTTAACAAATATGTTGTATTACCAAAAGAGGATAATATCTACACTTTAAATGGGATTTTCATCTAGTAACAAGAAGACCAAATTACCATAGGGTTATATACATATGTTTATATAGAGCTAGGCATCAGAAACACCCAACCATTTTTAAGCATAAAGCACATATCTAACAAGATAATTGACATTATCAGATTATTAGATCAACCTAAGTTATCTACATGGTCATGCAAACCATCATTTTCATAAAAAGATTTTACTTGGATTTATACCAGCCACGAGTGAGAGCAGTCCTGACATGCTCATTTATGAGGGGAAGTACAGAAAGCAGACTCTCCATGCAGCAGATCGTTCTCCAGATCTCTAAGTAAACAATGAATAAGATGTTTACATTGGAATTGTGTAGATTATCTGCGCATGCAGAGATTGTCTAAATAGCGTGAGTGTGCATTAGCTACTACATATAGAGTGGGTAGGACCGCTCTATGGGGCCAATTTACTATGATGGAGGCAGACATGATCTGCTGTAGTGGATCATGTCCGCCCGACTTCGCTAAATGCCGACAGCATACGCTGTCGGCATTTAACATTGCACAAACATTTCTAGTGTAATTCTTGTGCAATGCCCCCCCCCGGAAGATTAGGAAAAAATATTTTTAATGTATATAGACTTATTTATAAATATATATCTATATATAAATATATATCTATATATAAATATATATCTATATATATATATATACTGTATATATATATATATATATATATATATATATATATATATATATATATATATATATATATATATATATAAAAGTGAAACGATCTACAAGTGAGTTGCAGAATAATTTTGTTTACCATCACTTTAAAGGGACATAATGTTCAGAATTTATGAGGTCATTTTAATTTTCTGTACAAGCATTTTTTTTATAATGCTTTAAAAAAAAATCACCTCTTCTAAAATGTATTACTGTTTTCAGGGGAATATGTGCATACGCTGCACATACCAAGTGCTCCCAGAGAGCTGGGGGTGGTCTGTATGAGGCAAATTGAGTCATCTTTGACATGATTTGCACTACCTCTCTCTGAGCATGTACAATGTTTGAATGTGAGGACACTGAACTGGTAAAATATATGCTCCTAAAAACAGCAGTCATTTTTATTTGAATCATTTTTTCTAATACAAATATATTGTCCAAATGCTTCTTTTACAAATTGAAATGTACTCATGCATATTTTAATTTGGATTATAATTTAATTTAATATCAATTAAACATTTTAAGCTTTTTTTTTAATCAACCATATGATATCTAATATTTAAAGAGGATTTTCTTCTCTTCTGCATTAAAGTCTCATTTATTGTATATTTAGCAAAAAAGAGAGACACAATTCCATTGTATTAGCATGAACCTGGTGTATTAAAAGTTACATTTGTGACTACGCTATCTAAGCTAAGAAGGAGCAGGCCGTCGCATTAACAAGTTACAAGCAAATTTACAGCGACTGATCGTTTAAACCCCACATATATAACTTTGAGGCTATCCTATTTTATACATGGAGTACCTTGATAGATGGGAGACAAAAGTGACGCAGCTAATGGAGGATCACTTTACCTCACTTCACCGAGAACTCTGCACCTTAATTGAGCTAGTAAAGGGGAAGCCGCATTTTAGGGAGAGCCTTCAGACGCCATACAAAGTAACTCACAAGCATAGGCGAGAAGACAACACCCTGGAGGAGATTGGCGATAACAGCCGATCGACTATGATGCCAAGACAGGATCCCCAACATACAGCTCAGTTACAGCTCTTGAGCGCTCTCCCGGCATCCAACTTATCGGTAGCTAGTAAAGAGGTCCTGACATTGTCCGGCCCTCCCCAAAACGCTCAGTTTAATAATCCTGACTTTCTACTCACTAACAAGAACACTTCTCAACATCCACGGAGCATATCTGGAGATACCAGCCTCAACTCTCTAGGAAGAGAGCCCTCCCACATCAAGGAATCATTGGTCACATCACGGCAGTCTGTAAGAAGCCAGCGGCAGCTCAGAGACACTCTTGTCCCTTTCAAGAAAGCCCTTAAGCACACATGCAGAGAACCGGGGCTCCTTAGAAAAGTAGATACAGTAGGCCGGCAGTTCCGAACTTGGATGAAGAGAGAGGATTCCGAAAACGGCAGACGCTTGAGTCTCCCGGATATTCCTACCCACACCAAGCCCTAAAGTATTATGCCCCCTCACATGGATCCCCATGTAAATGGTTCCAACAGGACACCCTGGAGCCTCTAAAGGCAGGAGTTGGCTAGCTGTGAATGGTTCGATGCAGATGGTAACAGAGTCAGAGCTATGTCCTGCTTTCCATGTGACTTAGTGCTGTTACTCTGGACAGCTTTAAAGGGGGAAAGAAAAGTTTACACAGCTGTTTATTTTGCTGGACTCTGTGTCAATTTATTTAATTTTTTTTTTTTTTTTTTTAACGGTCCTAGTTCAACTATATGTTTTCACCATAAAAGTTATTGGACAGTGGGTGCAGTTTATTGAGGAATTCTTATTTCAGCCAAAAATAAGCAACTTGTCACAGCACATTAATGCCCCTTACAGCTGGTTTTCTTTAGTCTCCTCTGCCTCTAATAATACCCATATCCCCCACATTATATGTCATTTTGTACTACCCTAAACAATTCAGTTTACTTTTTTTTTTTAAAAAAAATCTATAGTCTACAGATTTGTTATGATACTATTTACCCAGTTGCCATCTTTATTTAGGACCAATTTACATTACTTTTAAGTTGCCATGTTAGGCTGTTAAGTTTTGATAACGTTTGTATCTTATTGAATGCCTGTATCTCTAGCTATCTCATACTGCATTAGGATATTTGTATTCCTAGATAATTGTATTCCCTAGACGGCAGTTATTATTAGGACAGTTTACCTATTTCTGTTGGGCCCCTCTCCTCCCTTTCCCCGCCGGGTACTTATTGCCTGCGGGTCATACCCCTACTACTTTTCCCCACATCGCCTATAGCTGGCATTTCCCCAGGAGAGGGGCTCATGCCGAAGTCCTCCGCATTCCATACATATTAATATCCCCACTTACACATAACTTTAGCAGGAGTCTCCTTTACTCACTTGTTACCTTTAACCTCTCCTGTATTCTACCATGTCTCACGTTTATAGCTGACGAGCCTTATTTAACGGGTACTTAGAAATAGTAATATAGTCTCTCTTTTAAGATAAAATATCTATTTTAGTTTATTTCAATGAATGGCAACCTGCATTAGACCCAATATACATAAGGCTATGGTTATGGCATGTATTTAAGGTTGCTCTATGTACTGAGAGCAGGTTTATTTCCCTCTATCCTATATATTTAAGGGCTGCCGTTACTTCCTATTGTTAGGCAGCAGAACTCTCAATTGCACACCCTACTTATGTTTATGGTAATTTTGAACACTGTATCATATTCACTTGTTCTGTCTGTACTTATGGTAAAAGGGTGTCTTTCATCTATGTGTTATTTGGCTGGTGATATAAGTTAATGATGGGATAATTGATACATGTGGGTCACTGTGATTCTTCCTTATCTGGCTTGCCCCTCCCATGCTTTACACTGTTTCTCTTTATAACCCTAGCTTAACTTATAAGAGCATAACACCACACGCAGACAGCTTCCTCGCAATAGATATATAGACCTGGTCTTGCTACAGAAACTCACTCTCTTCCTAACACATGAGAATTATAACTTCCAATACCAAATGTCAGGGGCCCTGGTGTCTATATGCAGTTCAAGTGACCTGAAATCTTGTTGACCACGCTATTATGTTTTGAAAGGTATATCCCATCTATTTATATTATGGATCTTTCACAGATACCAAGTCACCAATTGCCGCCAAGATTATAGCTCATATTTAACTCCCATATGGGAGTCTTGCAATTTACATGATCCTTAGAACTCCTCACTATATATGCCACCACAGGTGGGTTGAGAGAGATATCTTTATAAGCAGTTTGTTTATGTGTTTTAACCACTTTGGATAGCTCACAGTGCCTTATGTTTAGGCTCTCCTATCCCATTAAACCGAATAGTTATCCCCATGTACTTCGCCAGTAATCACCTAAATAGCACAATACTACTCATAGAGCCCATACCTGTAACTCCACATAATATTATTAAGAGCCATTTTTATTCATTTTATAGGAAGCAAATTTACTTGCATTAAGCAATGGACTAAGACTCAGCTGCCTCATACTTAACTATAGCGTTAAATATTAACCCCCTGTAATTAGCTTTTATACTCTAATAGTTTCCCTTGAGGAAAACGGATTTCCAATTTCCATTTTCATTAATTCGTACCCCAAGATCATATACAGTTTAGCCTAGCATTCTTTGTGAGCAACCACCACTATCCTATTTCTAATACTCTGACCCTATGCATTACTTTTGACCCCTTCGGTTTTTCTCATTTTGGAATTTTTCACCTTATAAGGTTGATTAGTCCTGCAGTCTACGCCCTCCTAACACTCTAACTAGCTCCGCCCCCCCTCTCCCCTCTTTCCCCCCCATTACGAGCGGCTCGTGCCCGCTGAACTCCTTCCCCCATACACTCAAGCCTACGGGAGGCCTGACAACAGCCAACTCCCTACCACCCGTCACTTACAGTTAATAGACTACCTCTTATAGCGGGGCAAGGACCACTATTTATCTGTATTAAAAAATCGAGGTTTCATTCCTATTTGCTCCAGGTGCATATGACATACATAAAGTGTTACATTTTACTCTCAAGGTTACCAAGATGGTGCTATAATCTATATCAATTGTTCTCCTTTTGTTGTTGACCCAGCTATATTTCATGACATTGACCCCTACACCTATATCAACATTGCACTACTATAGGCTAAATATGGCAATAACGGATGCCACATTTGCGCACCACAATCCCACCCTTTGTTTATTTTTCATATGTAAAATGTATAAGTATTCTTTTTTTTTTTCTCTCTTTATTGCTTCTGCTCCGTGCCTGGACATATTTTCTGTGGTTCTGTATATGCTTAATGCCTCAATAAAAAAATATATTTAAAATAAAAAAATAAAAAAAAAGTTACATTTGTTTTTGTTTTTATGACCATCAACTCATTTCAGAGTGTTCTGCGACTTCACCTGTGTACAGATTTACTTATAGAGACGCAGGGCTACATTTTAGAAGCTGCAAGGGAACCTGTTCATCCATGCTTGCTGTCAGTGATCCAGCAGCAACTGTCCAAAGTTTAGACTGCGCAGGCACTCTCTTTTTCAATCCTGCCCTCTGCTCTCATGCAACCAATTAAATGAAATCTGGGGTTTTCAAGCACTTTGATTGGATCAGTAACCTCTTTGGAGGAGAAGAGCTAGGAAGCAGCAGTCTTGGGTAAGCCTGAACCACGAGAGAGCCAAAGATGCATCCACAGCTTTGTAAATGGAGCCCACAGTTTCAGAGCCCTCCTAGTGTACATTCATTACTCCAAACCTGGTGTCATACATTGAAAACTTGACAATCACTTTTACTGTTTATGCCCAAAACAGGAGAGGGCATCTACCCCCTTTTGACCATTATATAGACATCCATTGCTGTTTAACTATTGTTTACTAAACCTACTAGCATTGCATAATCAATAAATGCATAGTAAAGAGACAATGCAAAAGCACTTAGATTGAATAGTAGCAGTAAGTTAATTTCTGAAAAAAATCAGTTAGTTTTTGCTTTCCTAATGCATCATGTGACAGCCATCAGCTAATCACAAAATGTATATACGTATATACATTTTGTGATTGGCTGATGGCTGTCACATGATGCATTAGGAAGGAAAAAACTAACTGATATTTGTCAGAAATAAATGTGTCTCAGAAAGTGTGCTTATAAAAAGATTGTGCTCATTTAGATAATGGGAGTGAATTAGAAAAGTGTTTAAAATTTTGTGCTCTATCTGAATCCTGAAAGTTTAATTTTGACTTGACTGACCTTTTGAAAGGGGGAACGACAACATTGTTTTTAAGAAAGAGGAAAAATATGCCATAGCTCAAATACTATGGTAAAACACAAATTTAAAATCTCTTCTCTTTGATTAACAATACAGCTATGAAAGATGATATATGGCATTCCAGAAGCTTACTGTAGTTCTGGGAAATAGTACCCTGAAATACAGGGTTTTTAGAAGCTGTATTGACGTATGTATTGTATGTCTCTGTCTCAAATAAATGCACACTAAGTCCAATAATTGTTACAGCGAAGATTGCAATCATTTTTTTACTGTTTTTATTCAGAAAGATAAGCTCAGTTTAGTTCCGTAGTTCAGTTATAATATTTACTTTTAAACCATTTAGAAGGAGTAATTTATTTAAAAAATGACTTCAGCTGTCTGTGATTAATTGTTTCATGTCTCATGTGCAGTTGTCTGTGGATAAAGAGAAGAGTTTAGAGATCTGTTTAGTAAATGCATGAAGTAAATGATGCTTAAAATCTGGAGTTGTGGCTCAATTTGCTCAGTGTTCATTGATGTAAAACAGCCTTTTGGGCAGAATGGATTGAATATTGTTTCTAATTGATTGCTGATGATATCCCACTGCTCCCCAAATTACCCCATACATCTTAAACTGAGTTTTGTGTGAGCATTTTGTGCTTAGATTGCATGGAGTCTGCAATTTGAAAATACTTGTGCTATCCCTGCATATATATTTGCTTTCATTTTGAGCTTTCTGGTTTATATTGTAATGAAAAACAATCTGGTTAAAAAAACTACTAATGAGAACTAGGCATGTGCATTATTTTGGGCTTTTATCATTTGTTTGTGAAATGAAAAGAAAAAAAAAATCAACACATAATGCAGTAGATTTATCATAGTGCGAGCGGATATGATACGATGTAGTGTATCATGTCCGCTGCACATCGATATAGTAGGGAGTATCAATCAACCCGATCGTATTTGATCGGGTTGATTTCTGTCTGTGTCCTCAGAGCAGGCAGACAAGTTATGGAGCAGTAGTCTTTAGACCGCTGCGTCATAGCTTCTTTTTCCGGGGAGCCTGAAGGATAAATCAGCCCCAAAGTCAGTGAACACTTATTTGTGTATTGCGCCATTTTTCAAATAATTGTGGCACTAAAAATAGCCATATGTCCCAGACCATTTTCAGACTTTTTTTCTCTAATGAGAATACATGGGGGCCTATTTATGATGCTGCGAGCGGACATGATCCGATATAGCGTATCATGTCCGCTGCACATCGATAAATGCTGACAGCATACGCTCTCGGCATTTATCATTGCACCAGCAGTTCTTGTGAACTGCTTGTGCAATACCGCCCCCTGCAGATTCGCAGCCAATCGGCAGTTAGCAGTTGGTGTCAATCAATCCAATCATATTTGATTGGATTGATCTCTGTTGTTTCTGTCTGCCGCCTCAGAGCAGGCGGACAGGTTATGGAGCAGCGGTCACCAGAAACATGGGGCATCAAGCTCCATACGGAGCTTGAAAAATAGGCCCCATAAGCTGCTTGTTAAAGAAACATGGAAGTCAAAATGAAAGTTGTATAATGGCTGTGACACACTGCAAGCGATGTGGCGCAAGGCGAAGCAGCTGCTTTGCACTGTGTCGCATTGCTTTTGAAGTTCAAATATTTAAACTCTGAGTTCTCAGCTACGCGACCTGATGCGGTTGACCGCGCAGAGATGAAAAGGCAGAACACACTGACCGCGCACAGCCAAATCATCACGCTTCACGCCACTCTCAGTGTGTCACAGCCTTTATTCATTTGCAGTATGCAGTTTAAAAACAAAAAAAATCCTATTAGCTTCCAAGTTTACTCCTGTCTCTTAGGCCTCTAGTTATCAAGGTCTGTCGGACCTGATCCGACAGTGCGGATCAGGTCCGACATACCTCGCTGAATATGGCGAGCAATACGCTCGCCGTATTCAACATTGCACCAGCAGCTCACAAGAGCTGCTGGTGCAACGCCGCCCCCTGCAGACTTGTGGCCAATAGGCCGCCAGCAGGGGGGTGTCAATCAACCCGATCGTACTCGGTCGGGTTGATTTCCGGCGATGTCTGTCCGCCTGCTCAGAGCAGGCGGACAGGTTATGGAGCAGCGGTCTTTGTGACCGCTGCTTCATAACTGCTGTTTCACGGGGCATCAAGCTCCATTCGGAGCTTGACACATATGCCCCTTAGTATCCATTGGTTGGTTCATGACTGTGCATTTGAGTGTGCAACAATGTTTGAAGCAATGTTATACATGATCTGAGAGAATGCACTGTAAAAGGGACGGGAATAGGATAGGCATCAGACAGAAACACAGGTTATCTGTGCTAATTAAGTTTGTCTATTTCATTTTTTATACAGTATGAATACAAGTTGATGACTTAAGTTATTATATTTTGTGAGTATGGAGCCATTATTGTTTACTACAAACATCTAGACACAGGAGCAGATCAGATCTTTGGTTAATGTTATAAATGTCCACCAAATGTCCACAAAATCAAGTGTAACATAGTTTATTTAAATAAAGATAGTAGCATCTTTATTTTTTAATAAAGTAACTGGACTTAGCAGTTTTCAGGGGCTGTAAAAAAAAAAAGAAAAGTATCTTTATATTGCAGTCTATGGGAACAGTGTGTTCCCTGTAAATATATATGTATATGCTTATATACATATATATTTATCTATTATTATGTGTATATACCAATATTAACACATAAATATATGTGTATTTTAGCATATACATATACTGTATATTTACAATTTGCTGCCATCGCTGTGCACCTTACCCCCTTCGCAGCACTAGATCTCATGTTGTGTTTCACGGCATGAGGATGAGGCTCCCATTGGAGCCTATGGAAGCGCGCTCGTGATGGGCTAACTTGTAATACCAGCACACATTTGCGTGCACTTGTATTACTCAGTGGATCACAAATATCGCTTTCGCGAAAGCAATATTTTGTGATCCACTTGCAATCTAGCCCTATATGTTTCCTTGTCTATCAATCAACTGTGTGCACAGAGGTTACACATAAATGAGCAGCGAGTATGCTCCTAGATCAGCATCACTGGCGAAAAAAAGCTAAGCAGTAACTTTTCACATACATTATATTTCAAACTTGCAAACTTTTCTTAGTCTAAAGAGTGCCATAATAGTTTTTGCTGCAATATCCTTTTAAATACTGATTCCTTTTCTAACCTCTGTAAGGGAAGTAGAAAGAAACTCTTATTATAGAGCTAGATAAGACAAAAAAGGAGACAAAATTATAATTTATTACATAATGTTTTTAATGACATGTTTTGCTTGGGGGAACATTTTTAGCTAAATATATATTTAAGCTCATATATAAGTGAATGGATATAGCTGAAAATTCTACAACAAGTCCGCTTTTCACTAAAGGATAAATGGTTTCTATATTACCTATTATAGCTGACTGGTTTTGCTAGAAAAACAGCATTGACTTCAGACTGACTTGTTAAACATAGCCATTTTTTGCAGTAAGTCAGTGATTTCAAATCATATATATACTCTTGATATACCAATTCACAATTGTGTTTGGATTTACACGTTTGCATTTTATAAAATATTCACAATTGACAGTAAATAGAGCAGCTAAAAATACATTTATTAAATTCATTTTAAAATTACTAGTAATCAGTTTAAAAGCCATTTTTAATGGAGGTGTATGAAATGCTTTCAAGTGTGTTAATATCTGACAAATGTTTTACAATCAATTTGAAACTGCGTAAAGCAAGTTGGCAGACAGATCAGTTTAAGTCATTTTCGATTTACCCAGGTTGTTTTCATATATATAATTGCAGATTTTTGTGGAAAGTGTGGCTTTTGACTAACTTGTAGTCTTCATCTGACTTTTTATACAGACTATTTTCTTTTTAATAAATATGCAGTTTTTTTTAATCTATATTAATACAAAATGATGAAAGTTTTATTTTTATACAAAACAGTTGCAGTTTTGCACTTGTTATCTGATGAAATTAACTGTTAAAATATGTAGTTATATAAAAAATGAACACATTTTTTACATAATGTAAGCAGCAAATAGCTTATTTTTATGCTGTTCTTTGATCTTAAATATATGGAGATTTGGTGAGGAAGTCATCACATTCCATTAGGGTTTTTGAAGAACGTTTCACTTAGACAGTAAGGAATGATAGGTCAGATAGAGAGCTGGGGTCTGCTATCCATAGTCTGGGACTGCATGTTAGGATAGACAGTCTGTCTAGATCACAGTGACAGTGGGGAAGCAATACCCTCTCAGGTTTAACTTGCGATCAATATGAAGGCTGTCAGGGATTGGTGCAGAAAGCTCATGAGACCATTGTCATCTTGTCCGCAGCCTGTTGTACAGCTCGTACAAATCCCAGCACCTCAGCAGTGACAAGTGATGCTTCTATCCCCATCGATCATTACAGATAGACATGTCCCACAGGGGGAGATAGTGTTTTACATAGTCAGGCTCAGTGTATTCAGATTTCATGTTTAGAGTCTGATCCATTAATGCAATACAGGCAAATGGAATATATATAGACATGCACCATAGTAATGGAATTTAGTAACAAGCAGTGAAAATGTGCTTTAATTAAATATGTTGGTAGTAAATATATCTATAAAAAACCTTATTTGACTTTAGATAATCAGAAAGTTTATCTAATCTTTCCATAATCCCACATAGTGTAAAGGTTTTAAATGATCCATACAGCAACCTTATATATAAATATGTGAGGAAATTTTCAATCTCTTTGCTATAATTATCTATACCAATTCTGTATCAGTTGCCCTCTTACCAAAGAATTCTTCCTGAATCCGTTAGCTTCAAATTTGCAATCATGTCACCTTTGTTAGTTCTGTTTTCTTTACATTTTTTAAATAAAAAATGGTTTATTAAAATCCTCAGTATAGTTAAAAGTTTCTGGCATCATTTTCTCTCTCTCTCTCTTTCTTTGTGTATGTGCATGTGTGTATATATATATATAGATAGATAGATAGATAGATAGATAGATAGATAGATAGATATAGATATATGTTCCAATTAAGCTGTTAGTAGTTTTATATACAAAGAGAAATAAACAACAATAATAACAGTGGTCAAATACATTTTTTCTAGGCCTTCCTGCAAGCTAGATTTATGGGGCCCCTTTAAGCCAAGCCTCGATGACATGGTGGCTGCATATATAACACACATGCACGAAAATACAAACACACATACTCAGATACACACAGCTATAATCCCAACAGCCAAGGCAAGTCATTTTAAAGAATTGATAAGAAAAGCCACCAAGGAGACAAAAACATAACTTGTGATGTCTTACTGCTATTAAGTTTTAAAATTATGTTCTGGGGGGTCCTGAGAAAAATCATGGGGGGTGTTCCTGTCCCAGTGCCCATGCACTCACCTTTAAGATTTCATCTGCCTGGGGATACTTGCCACCCTGGCTCAGTTCCTCTGTTGGCACCGTTGTGGGATGCTGGGTTTTTATGGCCTCTGCTTGGCCCCAGCTCCTTCAGTCCACAGCACCCCCAGGCCCCTAGCACCTACAGCATACAGGTGTCCTGCATCCCCAGCACCTCTACCCTCCCTTCTACCTCTTCAGAAGTGTCAGGTGTCACGTGGCATGGATACAAAGCCACAGGCACAGGACAGGAATAAATTAATTAAAGGTTGTGGCTAAACACTGTGCACACTTGGGAGGCGATAAAAAAGCAGGCATTAAAATAAATGTTTTTGGGCAAAGGTAGTTCACATTTGAGCAAAAAATAAATGATGGAGCACTTAAGCTAAAGGTGTGTAGGAAGAGCAAAGAAAAACATATACGCAGAAGATAGATATAAAAGGACTATGCCTATTTATTAAAACGTTAAAAATGCCAAATGATTTGGCAATTAGGTGCTAATAGCTAATACCAAACCAATAGCTAAAAAGTCGGACGCCTCCGATATATATAAAAAATATATAAAAATAATTATATGCCAATTTCCACCACAGGAGGAAGTTTTTTTTCTCTCAAACAGTTTTTCAAAAACATGCAACTTCAGAGGGTATGTGAGTCGTTATAGTCCCCAATGAAAGTCAATGGCTGCAGAAATTTCAACAGATGAAGGTAACCAGATGTCTATTACCTTATGGTCTGGACACCGTTCCAGTCCGACCGACTCTCGGGGCTCCACACCTCCGTAGGGGCACACACGTGACTACCAACGTCACAGAAGTAGGTGCTGTCCTATTACCTTATGGTTCATACCGTTCCAATCCGACCAGCTCTCGGGGCTCCACACCTCCGTAAGGGCACACATGTGACTACCAACGTCACAGAAGTAGGTGCTGTTCTATCACTGCAATATTATTGGTTAGGACCAACCTCCCATATGGAGAAATTTTATCAGCCGATTAGTATGACGGATGTGTATCCGCTCTTTAGTGCAGTTGCACGCAGGATACCTATAATATGGTGAAAGGTGAAAAACTTCACAGCAATGTTCCGAAATACTTTTCTGTTACTGGTGCCGGTATATCTGCTTTCCTCTATGTTAGGCTGTATGTAGCCTTTGTGTAAGATATACCATAGACAGTCTCTGTCCCAAATTTTTCAGGTAGACAGTGAATCCTTCTTTAAGTGAAAATAAAAAGAAGCTGCAACAATGTAAACATCAACGCATTTCTCCCTCTTACAGGGCTTTTTCAAGATGCACATAGTTCACATATGGATATTATTAAAGAGTAATCACCACGATAGCCACAAGACATTTAGTCGTCACATCAGCCAAACTCAAAACCCTGCAGTGTATGAGATCATATGTTTACAAATACCTATTTGGGCACACGTTTCTCACCCACTACTGAGTTCTCGATCATATGTTTACAAATACCTATTTGGGCACACGTTTCTCACCCACTACTGAGTTCTCAGTACTGCATGCCAATATCTCTTCATGGGGAGACTTATATTCTGGATTGGAGTTCTACCCTCTTAATGGCCCGTGCACTTCTACAACTCAGAACTCATTTCGGTATCTCCCGATGACATTGCAACCACATGGAGAGGATACAAACACTTTGTGTAGTCAGCTGGGTGCCTGGATAGGATAGAAGAGGTTGCTGGCTCAATCAACAGATAAAAAAACAACTGAGTTGATCCTGTGTTGTATGTACCTGTTTTAATGCGATTAATAAAGCATTTAAGTTTTATCGGATGGAGTATCCTTGTGTTTTTAGCTATTAAAATAAATGACAGATTGAAAGTGGCTGATCAAACGTGGGCCCCTCTTGCCTGCGCCCCACCGCTAGGGATGGGCGAATGTTTCTAAAAATGCAAAATTTAAAACGAATTTTGATACGTTCGTTCAAATCGAATATTGAATGTTTATATAACATTCTAACATTCTATTTTCGAATTTTCGTTTTCGAATTTTTCAATAAAATTCGAAAATATTTGTTCAAATAATAGAATGTTTAGCTATGTATTCATTCAATTTTGAAATGTAATATTCGAATTTGAATGTGACATTCGAATTTGAAATAGTATTTCTAGTCTACAACTGTGTTTAATAAATGTAATATTCGAATTTGAATGCTACATTTGAATTCGAATGTCACATTCGAATTTGAAATAGTATTTCTAGTCTAATACTGATATTTGATTTGAATGTGATATTCGATTCGAATGTGACATTCGAATTTGAAATAGTATTTCTAGTCTAATACTGTGTTTTATAAATGTTATATTCGAATTCGAATGTGACATTCAATTCGAATGTGACATTTGAAATAGTGTTTCTAGTCTACAGTTGTGTTTTATAAATGTAATATTCGAATTCGAATGTGATATTCGAATGTAACATTTCGAATTCGAATGTGACATTCGAATGTGACATTCGAATTTGAATGTGACATTTAAAAACTGTAAATAACAGTCGAAAATCGAATTTTTAAGAATATTCGTTCTTATCAACATTCTATTATGTAAATCGAATTTCTACAATAACATTCGTTCTAACATTCTAATTCGGATATAAACACATTCGCACATCCCTACCCACCGCATTGCAGGGTCTGCGGGGCACAAATTGCTGCCACTGAATAATAATAAAAATAATAGTAATAATAATACTATCATATTGTATAGATTTTATTTGCATTTCTAATTGAAATAAAACATGAGCAAGTATGCTAAAATGTTTGGTACCTTTTGAGAAAGAGAGTAATCAGCAAGCTGTTCAAAATTAGGGTGCAGGGACAATGCTAAAATTATGCATTCCTCATTATCAGAAAATTTAATTTGGTTGATGTTGATGTGATGTGAATGACCTTTCAGCTTTTAGTGAGTTTCATGTCTTTTGAAATAGGGATTTAAAAAACTTGAGTATCCAATATATTTTCAGTATAAAGTAAGTATCTCTGATCTTTTTTCAACCTTTATTTATGGCTCCTTTTCAGGGCATTTTAAACACTTCAGCTATGCAAAAATACAGGCATTTCATGATTTAGTCCATATAATGCTATTCATATATTTATTTATACAGCACAGTCACTGTGTATTGCAAAGGGACTGCTGTATATTTCCTAGATTTTCATTGTGCTGTACACATATGATGGCAATTCTATTGGATATGGTGCAGTTCAGTACAAGTAGATTATGATCTCCTTTTAATGCATAGTTGATATCATTCCTTTATATATAATTTTCAGAAATCTGTTCATGAGTCTCTCCATAGCTAGTACCTGATGCCGGGTCCCTCAGCATGCTTGGAGGTAGGGCATTTTCTTTAATTTTTATAGATCAGCGGAAGTTTGTTGTTATATGGAATATTTACTTTTTTAACTCATATGGTTTACTCATAATGATCACAAGAAACACAATGTAGTAAGAAAGCTCTATCTTGTGATAATATTTATCATAACTTAAAGGGCCATAATACCCAAATTTTTAAACACTTGAAAGTGATGCAGCATAGCTGTAAAAAGCTGACTAGAAAATATCACCTGAACATCTCTATGTAAAAAAGAAAGATATTTTACCTCAAACGTTTCTCAGTAGCCACATCCCATTGTAAAGGACTTCTAAGCAACAAATCAGTATGTCTGTCCCGGGACAGTGGAAGGAGCGAGCTTTCGTGCACACTCATCTTATTTCCCTATTCAGTGTAAGGAAGTTTACTATGAAATCTCATGAGAGTTAAGTCAAATCTCTTGAGATCACAGTAAAAGAGTTCATGACCTCAGCACTGCTGATGCTGATTGGCTGCTGTTCATTTCTTATTTTTTTTTTTTTTATCTGCAGCTGGGCACTAACTGAATTATAACTTTTTACACAGAACTTACTCTGCTGAGCTGAGGAAATTGTGAGGTAAAATATCTTCCTTTTTTACATAGAGATGCTCAGGTGATATTTTCCTGTCAGCTTTATACAGCTATACTGCATCCGTTTCAAGTGATTTAGCATATGAGCATTATGTCCCTTTAATAGCAGGCAGACACAGCTACTTGTGTAAGAAACAAACAACAAATCTGATAGCCTTTTGTATTTTTGATTCTTCATGACGTGTAAAATAGAATGTGCATAGACTCCCACCCCTATTACAATATCCTTTAGATGAAACAGATTGTGAACATCAAAAGAAGAATATGTTCTTTCTAAAAACGTTTTACATTTATTGTTCAGATATAAAGTTATAAA
Organism: Bombina bombina; assembly: GCF_027579735.1. Taxonomy (NCBI): domain Eukaryota; kingdom Metazoa; phylum Chordata; class Amphibia; order Anura; family Bombinatoridae; genus Bombina; species Bombina bombina. The sequence continues at coordinate 178,581,130 of NC_069501.1, forward strand.
AATGTTAAATAAAAGCAAATCTAACTCAAGGACTACAAGTACTAAGAGTGTTGCTGGTAGTAGTCCTCCCCTACTAAAGAGAGACAACACAACGTTTGAGAGACACTTGTAACTTTAAAGCTACCAGCGGACGTTTATTCCACCAAAACTCTCCGGAAAGACTTGACTCATGTGGTTTACTTCGTACCTAATATAACAACTGATTACATATGCCTGTAACCTTTCTGAGCTTACCAATAAAGATTTGCAATAAAAAAAAAAAAAGAATGTGCATAGACTGCCTATTGGGAAAAAGATAACATTTTATTACGTATGTGTGGAGGAAAATGTTTACTAATGTTGAAGTTCAAATCCAAAACTGAGAAAAAAAAAATTTGTATATATTTTACCAAGCAGTGTAAAACCAATTAATTGACTCATTTAGATGCAACTAGGAAATAATTATTGCCATTAAGAGCAGATAACTTTAAAGGGACACTAAACCCAATTTTTTTCTTTCATGATTCAGATAGAGAATACAATTTTAAGCAACATTCCAATTTACTTCTATTATCTAATTTGCTTCATGTTTTAGCTATCCTTTGTTGAAGAAAGAGCAATCCACATGGGAGAGCCAATCACAGGAGGCATCTATGTGCAGAAACCAATCAGCAGCTACTGAGCCTATCTAGATATGCTTTTCAGCTTAGAATATCAAGAGAATGAAGCAAATTAGATAATAGAAGTAAATTAGAAAGTTGTTTAAAACTGCATGCTCTTTCTAAATCATGAAAGAAAACATTTAGGTTTCATGTCCCTTTAATGAACTCAAAATACTCCTTTATTTCTTTTCCAATCCCAAATGTTTTGCATCTGTAATGGTACAACAAAAAGTGAATACTATTAAGTTATGCAAACTTAAATGTTAGATTTATGAACTACATGGCTTGCAAATGGATAACCTTCTTGCAAACTGCTGCCATATAGTGCTCCAGACACGTGCACGCTCCTGAGCTTATGTCCCTGCTTTGCAACAAAAGATAGAAAGAGATCAAATGGAATATGATAATAGAAGCACATTTGAAAGCTCAATTTGCATGCTCTATGTGAATCATGAAATAAACAGTTTGGGCTTCATGTCCATGGCCCTTGTGATAGCTTCGATGCCCAGTGAAAAGAAACAGATGGCAGTCGCTTGCATTTGAAGGTTTATAAAATACGCTGGCATCTTAGAGGAGGGGAAGGCATCTTAAGTTTTTGATATTCTGATCCAAACATAAACCAGATTTTGCTACTTCAGAAAATGTTGGGTTTTTTTGTTAGTTTTTTTTCTAGTTGATAAATGGTAAAAACTTCTCTTCTGTACAATCACCGTTCATTTGTACATTTTAATCACAAAATAATGAACATTTGCTCAGGTGGATACTTGAAGGGCAAAGGGCTAGATGAGATTCTATTTTCAAATTTAAAGTTGTAGACAACATATTTTTGTTGTAACTGTATGTTGTTAAGTTTGCAACTGAAATGTGATATTGGCTAATGCATGAACGGTAACAAAGGGAAAATACTGAAATTATGGTAACTGAATGGAAGAACAAACTTTCACCATCAAATTCAAGTCTTTTAATAACATGACCATAACATGGTTTATAGCTGCAGTGTCTTATAGTTAGATTAGGAGATTCATTTGAAAATGGTGTGTTATGTGGAATAATGAAAAATAGTTCTGAAGTGATATAAATATCTATCCATCTTTCTTTTAGCTTACCATATTTACAGACATACTTGTTAAATGTCCTGTTTTTATTGGGATAGTCCTAGTTTTTCCCCCTGTCCTGTTTTTAATTGATTTAGGGATTTGTTGCAAATTGTAAAAATCTTCCCTGAGTTTCAGGCTTGGGGGCCAATTTAACAAAGGCCGAATGACCCCTGTTCCCCTTATTTCAGTGGAAACAGGAGTTAAGAAGCAGCAGTTTTAAGACCGCTGCTCCTTAACTCGTACACCCCCTCTAAACGGCGGACAGCAATCAACCCGATCAGATACGATCGGGTTGATTGACACCCCCTGCTGCTTGTGCAATGCTAAATGCTGACAACGTATGTTGTCGGCATTCAGCGATGTCGGGCGGACATGATCGCTGCAGCGTATCATGTTTGGCCGACAGATGGTAAATCGGCCCCTTGGTATGAATATGGTATAAACATCAAAAGGTATAGACAGTCCAAAATATTGCATTTTTTATTGTTTTATTCTTTAGAACTAAAGTTAATTTGCTCTTCTACTTTCCTTTGCTTTTTGAAAGTCTTTGTAGGAAGAGAAATATTGTGATAAAAGTATCATATTTATTATAGAATATCTATAATGTTTTGTTACAAGTTACAACTTTTAGGATACAAGTTAAAGTTTTAAGACACATTTTAAGGTACATTATTTTACATGTAACAAATAAAAAAGTACATTAAAGTGAATGTAAAGTTTCAATACTTTCATTCATTAAACTTAACATTGGAGAGTGTTTTGTAAAATACTTACCGTTTTCTTTATGTAAAGTTTAAAGGGACACTGAACCCAAATTTTTTCTTTTGTGATTCAGATAGAGCATGTAATTTTAATCAACTTTCTAATTTACTCCTATTATCAAATTTTATTCATTCTCCTGGTATCTTTATTTGAAAAGCAAGAATGTAAGTTTAGATGTCGGCCCATTTTTGGTGAACATACTGGGTTGTTCTTGCTGATTGGTGGATAAATTCACCTACCAATAAACAAGTGCTGCCCAGGGTACTTAACCAGAAATTGTCTGGCTCCTTAGCTTAGATTGCCTTCTTTTTCAAATAAAGATAGCAAGAGAGTGAACAAAATTGATAATAGGAGTAAATTAGAAAGTTGCTTAAAAATGCATGCTCTATCTGAATCGCGAAAGAAAACATTTGGGTTCAGTGTCCCTTTAATGTATGAAAGTGTCCCTGTTTTTAAGAGTATTTTTAAAAACCGGGCACTTATTCATAAAACTTTACATTCACTTTAATGCCTCTTTAAAATATTTCAATGAGTTTCAGTTGAAAGTCAAAAACTTTCTCAATCACACTAGAATACCAATGCTTGATGTATTGGAAATATAAGTTTTCATTTACTTGACTACACTTGCATAAGTTTTAGAACTGAAGAAAACTTTTAATTTTATGCAATTTTAATAGCTGAAGAATGTTGAGCTCTGGGTAACATAACCTGATGTAATTGTTGGTATTGTTATTATATAGACCAGGTACTGTGCTATTTGTCATTGGGCTATAGTAATGATACATTTGAATGCTGCATAGACTTATTTCTGGCTGCAATTAGTATACTGTAATACACTAATTATAGCTTTAAATCTATTTAATTATTTGGAATTATTGGATTTGCAATTTCCCTATCTGAAAATACTTTAAACCAGATAAACATACAGAATACCACGCTTTATCTAGAATACCTTACTTCAGATCTAACAGATATATCAGCATGTTATGATATAGGGGGAGATAAGATTTTTCTCTCGTTTGTGGCTTAAACTTGTTAAATTTTAAGTGATAACCTGATTTCTGAATTCAAAGTATAAGAATTTAGAAAACAATTAACCTAAGGTTGCATAGTAAAGTACCATATACTGTTTTTTCCAACATGTTTGCATGCAGTGTGTAAATGCTTCAAGTGATATATTGGTTGTTTTTTTAACATTAATTATATTATGTTATCTCTAGCGTGTTTGTTCAATTAACATGAGATGCAGCCAAAAATATATAATTCAATACAAATTTTATTTTAAGGAAATGCTCTAAAGTGTATTTTGATTTTCACTACATTTTGTTTTTATGTTCAGGCTTGATACATAAGTTTTAAAATCTCTCAAACTTTTTTATTCATTGTTTCATTAAGATGACACTATTTATTTAATATAAGATTGATAACAAAAAGTTAAATCTGCAGTTGAACGCTCCTGTTGCCTGGTGCTGTCTTATGGACTTCAAATGGTTACTTTTGCACATAAGCTATAACTCCAACAGCTATAACCATGAATATCTAGGACACTTCCACTTGTTGGCATGGAAGTTGCATGATTAGGGTATTTAATTATGTTGGATTTTATATAAATAAATTATCACGAACCGTTGTGTTTAAAACGAAAGCTGTAATTTGCATGCAAAGTATATTAAAAAGATGCAGCACTTTGTTTTGCATTTTTCTGTTTTAATGTATTTGTTTTTTTTAATTTAAGCTCTTGATTGTTCTTTAAAAATGAATAGTAAATAAAAATGTATAAAGAAACATAGACATAGGGCATTAGATCTCATGCCAAGGCTCAAACCTATTGGTCACTTTTTCTATCAGAATAAAATAATATTTTAGTTATTTAGGACAAATATGTGGCTTCCCATTTCAAAGATTTGTTTTGGAATAAAACAAATATTCAATAATTAACTTTTACAATGCATTTATATTATCCATTTAGAGAGTTATTGTAGCTGTATATTACAGTTCTGTGTGGATTTTTTTTAGTGCTATTGGTTTTTACCTGTGTTATGTTAAGGGAAAATTTTGACTTCAGATCAGATGTATTCTCCAGTACAAAATGGATAGTTAGTAGGTATGCTAGATATGTCTAGATAAACAACCATGCAGTAACTCACATGAATTCAGATACCAGACTGAATTATACATAAAAAGATTGAAAGGGATTCCATAACCACAGGAGGGAAATCATTAACTTTCATACAGCTGACGCTCTTGGAAAGGCAGGTGGACGAAAAATCTGTGGAGCAGAGTGGAAAGTGTGGATACAGCAGAACATGACCTGGCCACACTTTATGGTAAGACAAGAAGTTTATAATTTACCCTCACATCACCATTCATGTGTGTTCCTTTCTTCTTGTGATATACAAGCATACGGTATCATTCCCTGCCATGATAAATCAGCTTGATTGTTACATTTGTATTCATATTCATAAATAGTATATACATATCCAGTCAATGATACATTTCAGTGGTTGTGATTATTTTTAACATGCAATCCCTTCAGTTTTCACGTTATTTCAAGATATTGTGTACTGCTGTCTGTTACCAATTAATTTAAGAATGTTTCTATTATTGGAAAAATAACATAGATTTTTTTTTTCAGAAATAAAGAAAGATGTGACAAAAGCTAAAAAGAATAAAGGAGAAGTTATTTTTGCATCACCCAGCACAACAAAAGTCTTACCATCGCTCTTGGAACAAGAAGATATGTCTATGAGACAGCAGGATGAGTCAATAAATCAAAAAGAGACATTAAACATAAAAAAGCCCATACAAAAGGTACAGGAGTTATTTAGAGATCATGAGAAAGAAGTTTTGGAAAATCGAAAGCAACAATGTCATGTTTTGAGGCAAGGCTTCCAGAGGATAGAGAAAAAGATGGACTCTGTGGCTGGCGCTTTGAATAAGGTGCATAAAAGTATCCTCTCCCTCTCTCAAGGCATGCTTACATTAGCCCGCCAGACAGCAGCAATGAATGAAGAGCTTGTGAAAGCTAATAATCAAATGGCCTCTACTTTTATTCGTCTTATTCAACTAAAAGAGCTTGAACTGTCAAGAAAAGAAGCTTCTCAGTTAACTTCCACAACACAGCCTAACACTTCAGTCAGTTCATTTATGAGAAAGAGAGTGCGAGGAAGAGGTTCACGGCGACTTTCAACCTAGAACCTTTACAGGAGATGAAAATAGGCTGATATTTACAAAAGTTAATAGGAACATCCACTACGGCTACATTGTGCTTTTTTTTTTTTTTTTTACTATTAAGGGCTTTAGAAAATATAATATCTGCCTCTTTATAACTTATTATTAAAACTGTTCTAAATGTATGAACTTTTACTATGTTTTGTTGCTGATAACTTAGTTTGTTTCTGAAATTGTTATAATGTTAAAAAGGATCTACCTGACTTTATAAAATGTTTTATAAAAAGGTTAAATCTATTGCCAACAGCAATTAAAGTGTCAATAGGTCTAATTTGATCACAAGGATACTTTTATTTGCTGCAATAAAGACAGAAAAGAATCAAATTAACATAACTTTTGAGGCTTAAATGGATTCAGATAGAGCATGCAATTTTAAACAACTTTCTAATTTACTCCTATTATCATTTTTTCTTCGTTCTCTTGCTTTCTTTATTTGAAAAAGAAGCCATCTAAGCAATTTTTTGGTTCAGAACCATGGAAAACAAAAAATTGGTAGGTGAATTTACCCACCACTCAGCAAGAACAACACACTGTGTTCACCAAAAATGGGCCGGCATCTAAACTTACATTCTTGCATTTCAAATAAAGATACCAAGAGAATGAAAAGAATTTGATAATAGGAGTAAATTAGAAAGTTGCTTAAAATTTCATGCTCTATCTGAATCATGATAGAAAAAATTTGGGTTCAGTGTCCCTTTAAGTTTGTCTGTGTTACCTTATACTTGTCCTTAAATTTAGGTGCCTTTTCCATTTTCTGTGTCTTCTATTGTGAGGAGCAATATGAGAGATGCTTCACTTGAATGTATAAAACTTATAAAATGTAAATGTATCAGATTTTATTTCAATAAATATATGTTGTGACACAACTCTTTACATCATGGACTGGTAACAAAACTCATTAAACTTAAAACCCATCTTTGCAATATGGTGAATGAATAAGACATTTTAAATACAGTATGGAATAAATATGACTTACATAATAACATAGTTTGTAGCCTATTGGTGCTTTGATAATAAATATCACAAGGATACCAGAAAAGCACTACAAAGACACACTCTAAATCCAATCTGGTTTAGGCAGAAATAATAGAAACACTTGTACTAAAAGGAACAGTAAAGTGAAAATTAAACTTTAATGATTCAGATACAGTGCACAATTGTAAAACAACTCTCCATTTCACTTCCATTGCCAAAATGTGAACAGTCTTTTTATATACACTTTTTCTGAGGCTACGGTTCCTACTGGGCATATACTTATATACATTTTGTGATTGGCTGATAGCCGTCACATGATGCAGGGGAAATATAACTTGAACTAATAATGCAATTTGTCAGAAGAAAATATACAACTTATTTGAAATGTAGACTAAGGGCCCGATGAGCTAAAGGTCTCTGGGCTGGCGAGATTAATTAAGAATGATTGCCAGTCCTTCTATTTCCCTGGTAGAATGATCTAAAGCTTTTTACCCTGAAAACAGGGTGTCTCGCTAAGGGGCATATACTGCATTTCCATATGTTAAGTGCACAGTAAAATTAATATTTTAAAAATCTTACAGAACTAATAGTTAAAGCATTCACACAAAAAATTTGCAGGAAAAAATGTATTGTTATGGTGCATCAAAAATCGGAACAAAATTCTTCACCAAAAATCCTATTTTAAAAAAAATGTAACATTTGTATGTAAATGACACAGGAATAAATTGTATTAAATATGCAAAGCATAAATCGTAATTTAAAGTACACTGGATGCGCAAAAAACAAACCGAAATTTGTACTTCTAAGTACAAAATACAAAGCGTAATTGTTGTTTTTTCATAAAATGGGCTGCACATTGGGGATCCATAAACATATATGAAATTGTCTCTCTAATCACAGCATATTTCTGTAAAGATTTTCGCACTACAGATCTCACAGTTTTTTCTCACAAACTAAAAGGTGGCAATCTCCTCAAAATACTTATAACCCTAATAGAAAAACACATGCATACGGAAATATAGACAATTGTAAGATGCTATACACAGAGAGCAGCATAATGTGATTTATATTGGCTGCAGGATTTACTTTTTAAAGCTCACTGCTAACTTTGCTCTATGGAGTGACATGTCTCTTACCAGCGAGCTCCATTACTATAAATAAGAGTGATCTCGCCCCTCGCAAGGACTGCTCTTTTTTTTTTTTTACGATAATTCCAGCAGGGCAGCTCCTGAAAGGATTGGTGAGATAAAGTATATCTGATCTGGTAAATTATGCTGTAATTAATGATCCTTTAGTAAGTTTGAAATAAGTAGTTGTTAGCCATCGATATTCTCTCAAACTGCTGTGTGACGGTGCAGCTGTCTGAGGATGGAGGGGGTGCATTTAGTACTTTGTGCTATATATTTTTTTTGCTTAGTTGCTTTTCACTGCTCTAAACTGGGGCTGAATTATGTTCATGTGATGCTTTACCAAGGCAAAGTACCAAAGAACGTCAGCAATACAGCTTTATGTTTAACAGCCATGTTAGCTTTAAAGGGCAGTAAAGTCAAAATTGTGTTATAATTATTCAGATAAAACGTGCATTTTTAAACAACTTTCCAATTTTTTTTTTATTATTAAATTTGCTTTATTCTGGTATCCAATGTTGAAAATCATACCTTGGTAGTCTCATAAGCAGCAATGCACTACTGGGAGTTAGCTGGGGATTGACGTCTACACATATAGGCCTTGTGTTATTCGTTCTCTAGATGTGTTCAGATAGCTCCAAACAATGCATTGCTGCTTCTGAGCCCGCCTAGGTTTGCACTTTGACAAAGGCAACTAAAAGAACAAAGCAAATTTGATAACAGAAGTAAATTGGAAAGCTGTTTAAAATTGCATCCTCTATCTGATTCATGAACATCTGCAGTGCCAGCCAACATATCTTTAAACTCACTTGCTATTCATTGTATATTGCAAAAGAGAAAAAAATTGATCTGCTCTGAAAATTAACTTTTTTGTAAAACAAGAATTAAAATGATCTAGTTAGCAACTCAGTTTTTATTGTACATATGGATTGGGATAATAAGATTATTGCTCCCATGAAATAAAGTGATGGTAAATCCTAGCTTTTGTAAAATAAAATTAAAAAACGGCACCATTCATTCATGAGTTTATAAAACACTGTATAAAATGTACCTTTATTTCACTGCAGCTTCAACGCTAAACTGAGTTCCTCCGGCCCCCACGGCACAGCTAATTTTTTTCAATGAGGTGACTTTTCCACCTCTTAGCTAATAGACGTGCTAGCCTATGCCACACTGCTAGGATTTACCATCACTTAAAGAGCTCAGGAAAATTCTGCGCATATCATATTTCTTATGTAATAAAGTCTGTTTTCTGAAGCAATAATAAATTGTAAGCAAAGAAAGTTACATTTTGCACTGTGAAACGTAGAGGTTTTATATCAAATTAATTGTATTTCAGATATAATATTTTTATAATCTGTACTGGGTATTGTTGGTTCTTAAGGACAGGTCCATAATAGGCATAAAATATATTTTTATAACATCTACACTTATGTATTTTTCCATTTGTGTATCTGAAATTATTTTGCTTCAGTTCTTCATAACAATTCAATTGCATTCTAGATTTTCAACCACTTCTCAAAGGTTTTTATAATGTTAAAATTTCTATTACTATTTTTTAATCTTCTTCAAATTTTCTTGGTGCCTGGTGTGTTCAAACTAATAACAGTCTACACACAAATGTGTATATATATATATATATATATATATATATATATATAATATATACATATATAAATTATAGAGTAAAGCACTCACTGGTCTTCAGACATCTGTGACAATAGGTTTTATTTCATTTGTCACTTTGTTCCAGCTTACGGTTTAGTCCAGTGGTCATAGTTGGTTCGGTGCATTGTCATGAGTTACCAACACGCCTACTTTAAGTTGATAGACAGTGGCCATGAGGCATATACATTAGATTGAACTCTTACCCACACCCTGATGCTTGTCAGTTTAACACTGTTGCGGTTGGACCACGGTCTGGAGGTAAGTCTCCCGTTTGACCAATGATGGACTTTGTTGTTTTTTACCATGCAGGTCCCTGATTACCTATGGGGAGAGTCTGAGCTGTTCTCATTATCTCAGTTCACACCTAGTCTATGACAATTGGTCAGATGAGCTCAGTGGGTGTTTCTGGTGAACAAATAGCGGACTTTGTACCCAATCCTTAGATTGGTGCTGCATTTTCTCATTGCGGTTAGTATATCCTTGTTTCTAGCTAATCGATCGACACAGGGGGGGAATGACACCAACTAACCCCATTTCACATAGTATTTTTGGCCACTTCATATGGTAATACGTGTTCATAATTGTTTTCATGGTTGATTCTAAGACACATGTTCTAATTGATTGTTATATTCCTCTCATTGGAGTTATTTTGAACACGGTCAGCCTTGATTGGTTGCGACCAGGGGAAGGGTGTTATAGGCCTTTAAATGTTTAGCTTTTTTCACATGTGTTTGTCAGAGGAAGGGACAGTATTTGGTTCTGAAACGTCACAAAATAAAACCTATTGTCACAGAAAAAAAAAAACGAAATAAAACCTATTGTCACAGATGTCTGAAGACCAGTGAGTGCTTTACTCTACAATTTATATTTGACTAGCACTACTGCACCCTGGCGGATATGGTTTGATAGTGGGAGTTCATACACATTATATATATATATATATATATATATATATATATATATATATATATATATATATATATATATAAATAAATAAACTAATAACAATCTACACACACAGACACACACACACACACACACATATATATATATATATATATATATATATATATATTATTGTCTCATGTAAATATGCAAATTTACTGCTTTATTTATATGAGAAGGATTTCAATTTTAAGTCAGACCAGTGTCATTTTATCTTTTAAGAAAAAATGCCCATGTTGATCAGCTGATGATTTAAAAAAGATTGATTGTAAAGTTATCTGTAATAAAACAATATTGATACTTCAAGGGGCATGAAACCCATATTTTTCCTTTCATGATTTAGAAAGAGCATGCAATTTTACACAACTTTCTAATTTACTTCTATTATCTAACATGCTTCATTCTCTTGATATAATTTGCAGAAAAGCTTATCTAGATAGGCTCAGTAGCTGCTGATTGGTAGCTGCACATAGATGTCTTGTGTGATTGTTTCACCCATGTGCATTGCTATTTCTTCAACGAAGTATATCTGAAGAATGAAGCAAATTAGATAATAAAAGTAATATGGAAAATTGTTTAAAAATTTACCCTCTATCTGAATGGTGAAATTATTTTTTTGGGGTTAATGTCCATTTAATAGTTTCTTAAAACATAACAGCTTTCTGCATGTAAACACTTGTTTTTTATAACCTCTAAAAGTCAAATGTATATAACATAGCACAATCTAAATAATTTTACTGCATACAGATTTACCAGAGTAAGACTGAAAAATGCACATTGAATTAAAAGCATAAGCAAGAGTGTTATCATAACAGAATATCTACTAGACTAAACAAAGTTACCAAATAATCTCTTACTATCCTCGAACGCTCAGCTGCTTAGTCTAGTATCCTGATGACTATGGCTGGAATTTTTGCCTATGTAAAAGCTCTTCCAAATAAGAAGCAACTGGAGATAACCAACTCAGTTGGATATGAGACAGCTGGAGAAATGAAATACGTTCTCATCATATATCTTACCTACAAACCATGCCATCTTGTAATTAGGATATTTATGGACCCTTTATGTAGCAATTTGCTAAGAACAAATAAAAAGACAAAAATAGCCACCACAAAAATAAATATAAACGTATCAGATCTTCATTGTTTGATCAGATAGGTGCTTAGACATACTCTTTGAAATGTTGACTCTCAAAAGAAGTGCCAGTACCATATGTTGATGTAGTGACAGTTTCTCAGAGCTTAGAAAGCCATGTGACATTAAAGCATTATGTTTTGGAAAATATTTATATTCATTTAATGATAAATTACAAACCATGATCTAAATAGTGATGTAAATGTAGTTTTCTAGACATAAGATTTTTGGAACTATTACTTAAAATTACTTTCGTAAAGGGACATAAAAACACATTTTTTTTTCTTTCATGATTTAGAGAGAGCAAACTATTTTAAACAACTTTTTACTTCTGTTATCTAATTTGTTTCGCCCTCCTGGTATCTTTTGTTAAACAAAAGCATACTTAACTTAGGAGCTGCTAATTGGTGGCTGCACATATATACCTCATTTTATTGGCTCACCAATGTGCATTTCTGTTTCTTAAACAAAGGATACCAAGAGAACAACGTAAATTAGATAATAGAAGTAAATTGGAAATTTGTTTAAAATGGTTTAGTTTATCATAATCATAAAAGAAAAAAAATGGATTTAATATTCCTTTAAACTCAATAAAAATAAATAATATTATTTCCACTTATACTGTTTCAATGGTATAGTTTGTATGCACCTTTGTATTACTTATTTCATAGATATTAGGGAAGAAAATTATACAAATGCATATACAGTATATTAAATGTGTGTGCTTGTTTGTATCAATGTATAAACACACAAATAATGTAGAAAGCTTTAGGCAAACCAATTTGTAAATAATCTTAAATGTTTGTTTAGTATTGCTAAAATGTTCATCATTACCATATATATCACAGTGAAAATTAAACAAAATGACCACACTGTGCTGAAAATAAAAATGGTATTCTATCTCTATTAGAGTTATATTTTAAAATATATAACATATGCACATTCTGAATTATTTTACTGCACTTATACAGGTCAAGCAATGCACTGTTATATTCTAAAATAAATCATTGTAATATGATATTATTTTATTTGTATCAGATACCCTTATACCGACTACAGCTTATGTATAGAATACTAATTTAAATAAAGTTGATCTAAAATGTATGCTTGTTTATGATTTGTAGATATATTCTTTTTAGTGAATGACAAATAAATTATCTGAAATAAATGATATGATTCACTGTTCTTTTTTTTTAACCAACTTGACTTGAAACAGTTAAAACAATCTTCATACAGTAAAAATGTGGCTAAAATGACAATTTGAATGACTTTTGCACTAAAAAATAACTGTAGGAGAAGTGTGTTTAACATGTATGTGTATATTGTTTCTAACTATAGTCAGTGTATGTTTTTGTTTACTATTATTTATCAATTTATTTTTTTATTAGGGCTATAGGTTGAAAAAGAGTGGTTATTTTTGCATATTCATCATTTTAAATGCATGTAAATTGTTTGTATTAATGTATATCAGGTTTACTGGATACACATTTGCACCTCAGACCTATGTTATAGTTAGGTTCTTAAAGGGACATGAATTTCATTGCAGTGCACAATTCTTTTTTTTCCTTCAAATTTGTGTTTCTCTTGTGGTATTCTTTGCTAAGAGCATACCTAGGTAAGTAGAGTGCATGCGTTTTTAGCACTGTATGGCAGCAGTGTGCATTGGTATCTAGTTCTTTTGTACATGTATACATTTTTTTAAAAAACTGATGCCATACAGTGCACCAGACATGTGCACACTCCTGAGCCTACCTACCTGCTTTTTTTTTTTTTTTACAAAAGATAAAGAGAACAAATACATTTTGATATGTTACGCTCTATATGGGAGAAAAATAGGTTTAAATCCTAAATATAGCAAGTCAGCAGATATAGAGTGAGTTGACTTGATTTGACAAGTTAAAGGGACAGTCTAGACAAAATTAAACTTTCATGATTCAGATAGGGCATGAAATGTTTTAAAAGAAAATTTCCAATTTACTTTTATCATCAAATTTGCTTTGTTCTCGTGTTTTTCTTTGTTGAAAGCTAAATGTAGGTAGACCCATAGTCTAATGTCTAAGCCCTTGAAGGCTGCCTCTTTGAAAGTTTTTCGCAGCTAGACAGTACTAGTTCACATGTGCCATATTGATAACAACATTGTGCTTACTCCTGTGGAGTTATTAATAAGTCAACACTGATTGGCTAAAATGCAAGTCTGTTAAAAGAACTAAAATAATGGGGCATTCTGCAGAGGTTTAGATACAAGGTTATCACAGAGGTAAAAATTGTATAATAAACTTGCTGCTTATGCAAAACTTGGGAATCGGTAATAAAAGGAATAATCTATTTTTTAAAACAACAACAATTCTGAAGTAGACTGTCCCTTTACTCTTAAAGGGTTATTTAAAATCAACTTTTTTATCTCTGCATTTGGAAGTTTCAAAAGATATGCATGAAAAATAAATGTTTTAAAACTATTATTTTGTTAGCAAAGAATATGTATTGTTTTTCACGCTTAGGACACACCTTTTGAATGTTGTTTCTTCTTTTGCTGTGGCCTATTTGGGACAGATATAATCCAATGTCTACCCATGACATGACGTGACAATGACATTTTATGTTCAATGTCCTTTTAATTTGTTTGCTATTGGATAGCTGACTAGTGAAACTCTGAAAAAGCAAGTTGTCTATTTTATCTACTTGGACAACTTAGCTACATTTTTCTCAAACTCTGCTATTTCAGCTCAGGTCACATTTGGCGCACAGTTGCTCTGTTGTAAATAGACCCCTATGTCAGGAGTGTAAAACAAGGTTGCAGATGACATAAACTCACCATCTAGCTCCCACTTCACTTTACAGATTTAATAAGCAACAGCCATGCTGCTAACAGTAATACTCACTTTCTGATTCGAGCAGCCCCAGGTGATGCTAAAAGCTCTACATTTAAAATGTAAAAGAACTTTAAAATCAACATTTTTGTTTGTGGCATCTAAAAGAGGGTAATTTTTGCTCAGTTTTCTTCATAAATGTCGACAGCTGCATTCACTACTTTTGAGAAAACTAGAACCTGACCACCAGGAGGAGGCAAAGACACCCCAGCCAAAGACTTAAATACTCCTCCCACTTCCCTCATCCCCCAGTCATTCTTTGCCTTTCATCCCAGGAGGTTGGCAGAGAAGTGTCAGAAGTTTTCGATAGTCTCTTATAAAGGGTAGTACTCTTCGGCATGGGAGTTTTAAGTAGTCCTGTCAGCCTCTCAGTGAGAGCATGGGTGAAAGTTAGAGTCCGGAGATGCAGGGAGAGTCTTTCTGCGAAACCATACCGACTCATATTAACAGCTCCACAAGCAATCAGCATTGATGAGTTTCGCTGCTTGCTTTTTTCTCTCAAGTCCATGGCAGAGGCGACGCTACTATCTGTCACACTTGAAGGGCTGTGTTCCTGTTCCATGGCGTAGATTCTGGTAAGATCGTTTCATTTTACTTTCATCATGGATGTATTGTAATTTCAACTGTTTATCCGAGAGGGGCTACAACCTTTTCGGGGATAACTTTAACATAGGGTCTCAGTGAGGCTCCTTTTTGTATCTAGGAATCAAGGGTTAATATCTCCTGAGGGGGATTATTGAACAGGGGGGTTTATAATCATGTTTGTTATGTGATTCTGTCTGCTACTGTGTAGTGTTGCTTCGGCTCATGGTTATTTTGGAACATAACGGCCTATGTCTAGTGACGCTGCCTTTTCGGTCGGGCGCGCTTTTGCATTGACTGCACGGTTTACCTTGTAACCCCATTTCCATTTTCCTGACCGCGTGGCGATGGACAAATCCTGGTCCACTGGTGTTTGGTTCTCTGGAGGCAGCAGTGTCCCAGTTATGGAGGATTCTTGGAGATGGATGTCTCTGATTCAGACTCTACTTCTTGTAAAGAATATGAATTGGCCCGGGTGATACATGCCCATCAGTTATGTTCCGAATGCCGTTTTCGAGTGCTCTGTTCCTCGTGATTGGGGAATCGGGTGCCCACTGAGCCATCCGTCTCTGTGGATTCTATTTCTCATGAGACGAATTCCCTACCATCAGCTCTCACTACGCATGCAGGTAACCCAAATGCTACTTATCCTTATTAGGGAGTGGGGCCTGTTCCCACCAAAAGTTACGACACAGTTCTGCATGGCCATATCTTTGGCGCTGGCGCATCTGCATCTCCCGGGAGTGTGCTTACGATATTGTCCGTGTTTCGTTAACCGAAGCTCGTCAGGCGTGGGATCGCCTGGTCCAGTTCAGCCTTCTGGGGGAGCGACTGCCCCTGAGGCCTCAGGGGGTCAACCTTCAGGGCCGGTGTTTCCTTTTGTCCCGGCGGAGGTATGTTGCACCTTTCGTTATAGACTTGCGCGCCTTCGTGTCCTACTAAGGCACGTTTTTGTCGTTGCTGGAGGATCCCACTCTTAATGGGTCTGGGGATTCTCAGTCTTACTCTTCGACTGGCTTGCATACATAGACATAAGGGGATGAAGTAATCTTCTTATAGTCTTGGTTATTTGTGTATCCTTTTCCAGTTCTGAGCTTGGAAGTCTCGGACCCCTGTTGGGCTGGTCCTGCGGGTCTGTCCGTTCTTAATGGGCAATAACCTACGGGTTGCCTTATCTTTTATTTTCATCTAGTGAGGATGATTTTTATTTGGTTTAAAGCTCATGTTGTGGTGTGATGTTTCCTTCGGGAACTTTCCTCTCTGGAATTGATACTCACAATTTTGTTCGCTCTGGTTACAAAAGACTGTCTGACTGTTCTTTATCCCTCCATCATTGGGGGAGACTCTATGTGGTCTTGACAGTGCTGGGGCTCTTGGTTTCAGGCTGGTCCTGACTGGGTACAAATCCTTCTGTCTTTGAGGCCTAGTTCATACATGTGGCACCTTTTTATATGTCCGGTTGGTCTGGTGAGGGCGACTAGTGATCACAATATGATTGTGTGATTGTCTTGTTTTACAAACTTCAACTAGCATCCTGATAGGTTAAATTA
This sequence comes from Bombina bombina, assembly GCF_027579735.1. Classification (NCBI taxonomy): domain Eukaryota; kingdom Metazoa; phylum Chordata; class Amphibia; order Anura; family Bombinatoridae; genus Bombina; species Bombina bombina. The sequence continues at coordinate 178,597,709 of NC_069501.1, forward strand.
GGGAGTGTGTGCACTCTACAATTGATATAAATATAAAGACCAGGTGCCTGCAGTCATAAAGCAGTATATACAATGTAATAAATAAGAAAAGACATAGCCGTTATTATCTATGGCTATGCAAAAGATTGACAAGGCGGCACTCAAAGGTCAAAGAAAATAAGTGGTTTATTTTGCTTTAATCCCTGTTTAAAGGGACATTTATTCACCCCAAAACAAATACGTGCAATTAAAATGAGGAATTAAACATTACCAGGCCTGGTATACATAACAGTTCTAACACATAGTTACCAAACATATCCAGAAAGCACATAAGTGTAACAACACGCTTCCTTGATACTAATAAAACTATATGTTTAAATATTGCAACAATGTTACCATTAGATATTGAGAAACAAATGTCCCAGAATTGGAGCACTTAGTGTATATAACACGCTCCTTAATAATGGATAGATTGTCACAAGAAAGTTCCAGTGTTCCTGTGTAAACCAGCTGATAACATGTAAGCAGCCTCACCACAACTCGCGGTACATTCCTTTAGCCTGCTGGATGTATTTTCACCATATCCGTTCCAAGACAAGCTGGGTTTAAGCAGCACCGGATTCCGGTGTATCCACGGCACAATGGGCTCCTCTTTATCACTGCACCTTTCCGATTGCAAGAAAGAAGCTTAAAAGCACCAAGGTTGCTGTTGTATACGCTGGTAAAGCAAATTCACCTAGAACACGGACACTCCATTAACCGCTGCCAGGTAAGTTATTCCTCTACTTCAAAACGTCAGGCATGACGCGTTTCGCCTCTCCCCTTTGTGGGCTGACCTCAGGGCTTCATCGGATGCTTGATAGTGGCTGACACAGCCTTTATATACTGTTCAAATACTAATTAACATTTTCACAGAACATCACAATACAGCAACTATATCAAGAACATATTAAGACACAATTTGCGCACATATTTTCCAATTCTTATCACTGCACAAACAGAAAAACGGGGAAATGTGTTTTCGGAAATGGCAATCTAGCTCCCACTAGACATCCTGAGAGGACTTGAGGGTCCGTGGTTGCTTAGGGGCATGGGGAATTCATTCAGTCCTCATTCGCCTTTCAATCTAGTGGGCCAGGACTCCGTTGAGATCCACAGCAACATGCTCAGTCATTTCTGAATTTTTCGGGAACTAGAGTGTTCCTCCCCATTGTAGGTTGGAGGCTTGGAGGATTTAGGTCCTTCATACCACCGTTCTTATGGTTTTGCCTTTCATGGTCTCTTTGGAAGTGTCCTTTTAGGACTTATTCCTTTTAGAGGTTCTCTTCCTTTGGGTCTAGATTTTCTGGACTTCGTCCGTTTTTTGTGGTGGCCTTGGCCGCTTAATTAGGAAGTGAAGGCCGTGAGGCTCTGTCTTCCTTCAGGAGTTAGTCGTCTCCATATCAGGGGCAATAGGAGGTGTTGTCTCTTTTTCAAAGCTTTTTGCTTAGGGGATGTTTTTCTGCCTGGGTTCGCAATGCTTTGCATTCTTCTCCCTTGGGTGTGGTCCTCTGGAACTTTAATCTGAAAGGATTATGAGAGACTAGCCTTTCTACTCTCTTTCGGGTGACTTTGTCCTCGTTTTGATTTCCCTTAGTGCTGCCCTTGGGGCCTTTGGGCTCTAGAGAAATTGTGTGACTTTTTTGCAGCCTAGTACCTTGCTGGGGGGGTGTTGACCTCCGGCTTAGAGTATTTTCTTCCCTTTGGGCTGGGAATTATGAGTGAGTCCTGTTCTCATCCACTGTGAGGTCTGATTGCTTCAGATGGGGTATCTTGTGTTCCCTGAGGGTGTCGTTCATTCTAGGACTATTCTGGGTCCCAGGTCTGGAGTTCTTGTCTTGGATCCTTCTTGGTTGCCTGGAGACTTATGGACTGGTTCGGGACAACCCAGTTTTTTTTAGAGACCCTATGTTGAGACATAGGGCCTAGCTCATTGGACTTGCAAGCAGGTAGGCAAGAGTTCTCATCCACCTTCGGGTACTGGTTATAAACTTTAAGGCCTGACTTGTCCTTCGGACGGAGTGTGCTCCTCTATGGGGAGTTTTTTTCTCTGATTGGGTCAACAGTGGTGTCTGGATGATTTTTCATTTGGTCCGTGTTTTGATCATACTAGGGCTTCATATCTTGTGGACATGTACGCTGTTCTTATCTGTGCCCTTCCCTTTGGAGGGGATAGTTTATCTTCCTTATGAGTTGGGGTTTCCTCTCTCTGGAGGGTCCTTGTCCTGCCCTGTGTGTAGGAGGTGGGATCAGGTGGCTTATTTCTGTAAGGGGCAGCATCTGCTGTTCTGTGGGCTCTGTTCCACCTGTTGGTAATTGGTCTTTCTATGTAGAGACTGTCTAAGAGATCTATTGCACTTTTCTCTTTTCCAGGTCCTAGGGGGTTCTCCTTGGGAGTGCCTTATTTTGGATGAGTGGATTGGGTTGGCACCCGAGCTCTGTTGGGGTGGGTGAGTCTCCCCTTTTTTCTTCCATTCCCTAGGGGCTTGTGGTTTGGGTCCTCTGTCCCCCTGTCTATCAGACATGCCTGTCGCTTGGGCTGGTCTGGTGTTGGAGCAGGATCTGAGATCTGTTTCTCTGCTATTTCGTCCTCGGAGCATTCGAGGTACAGTAAGCCTTTTTGAGATTTCTCATTTCTCCACATTCAAGATTTGTGGGAAGGACTGGTGGCTCTTAGATAGCCTGTGACATTATCCGCTGGTTAGTGGATACTTAACAATCTTAAGGATCCTATCTTCAGCTGCTTTCAACTTGCCCTGCAAGTATTTAATTTTAGTGTCATTTTTAGATGACTGCAGCGTGCAGTGTTTTTGCTTCAAGTGTTGTTCGTTAGACCTATCTGAGCTTGCTGCACGAGGTTTCATTCTGAATATTTTGGTATTCTGAGATAACATTTTGCGACTTGGCGACCTTCGTCTTCAGTTGCTTTCTAGAGTTCGGTTGCACTGTATTAGGGGAAGATCCTCTCTCTGTTTCAGACTCCCGGCCTTATTCCGTGGTTTCTGTATTTCTGGGGTCTGGGCGTTGCCTCCCCTTCTTACTATGAGACTGGTTGGGTCTCTGTTAGCCTGACCCGGTTTCTCGGGTTTTTGCTCTGTGTTTTTATTTAGGACTAGTTGTGCCCTTTTTAGTTTTTTTTCCGGAGTTCCTTATGCTAGCTGGAAGCTAGCTCAGCATACTAATGCACTGTGCCTACTCTGCACTGTAGCAAACCGAGGGTTGCAAGTTCGATTCTCAGCGAGGTCTACTCAGCCTTTTCTCATTTCGAGGTTGATAAAATGAGCGGCGCCTTGAGTCCCTTAAGGGGGATTAGCCACGCTTTACAAGTACAATCATGTTTTCTCTGTGCCTTTTCTTCTTTGTGGAAGAATACGGTAGTTTGTTCCCTTTCTTTAGTAAGGGGTGTGTTGTTTGGAGACCGACTGCTGGGGACGGTGTCTCTTGGAGGCTGTTGACTCAGTCGAGTCTAGTTCCTGCGGTCTCTATCAAGGCTGTGGACTATCTGCGGGTCAGTGTCCTTGGGCCTTTTCCTTTTTTTCAAAGTTGTTCTCAGCTTCGGACGAAGCAGGCTTTTGTTCGGTAGGGGTTTTCAGGCCAGGTGCCCTCAGAATGGGCCGCCTCTTGTACCCTCCCGTTTTTGCATTCAGTGTCCTCTATAGCTTGGGTATTGCTGTGGACTCTTTCCATTTATGAAGAAAAACTTAAATTATGATCATTTTCTTTTCTTCAGATGGAAAGAGTCTACAGCTCCCCGCCCGTATTTTTTCTGTGGGGCGTCTGTTATTTTTGTTCTTCTGGCACCTTTTCACCCTGATGTTTCTTCTACTGTTCCTTGTTCCTCAGCAGAATGACTGGGGGATGAGGGAAGTAGGAGGAGTATTTAAGGCTTTGGCTGGGGTGTCTTTGCCTCTTCCTGGTGGCCAGGTTCTTAATTCCCAAAAGTAATGAATGCAGCTGTGGACTCTTTCCATCTAAAGAAAAGAAAATTATCAGGTAAGCATAATTTGTTTTTCTTAATTTTGAAGATGTGGTCTATGCCTTCTATCTATCTACCTATCTATCAGCTATCATCTATCTATCTATCTATTTATCTATCTATCTATCTCCCTCTCTCTCTCTCCCTCACTCACTCACTCTATCTATCTATCTATCTATCTATCTACTGTATCTATCTATCTATCTATCTATCTATCTATCTATATATCATCTATCTATTTATCTATCATCTATTTATCTATCTATCAATCATCTATCACCTATCTCTCTCTCTCTCTCTCTCTCTCCCACACACACACACACACTCTATCTATCTATCTATCTATCTATCTATCTATCTATCTATTTATCTATTTATTGTCTATCTATCTATCATCTAGCTATTTATCTCTACCTTGTTATCTATCTATCTATCTATCTATCTCTCTATCTACCTACCTACCTACCTATCTATATATCTATCTAAAACACGGAAATGGACTGCACACTTAAACCAGACTGGGTAAACATCCTATGGCTTAAAATTAGTAGTGAAAGACAGCACCTTTACTGATGTACTGGGGCACAGGAATGGGTTAGCCAAACCCCAATGTAGAGTCCAAAGAAGTAATTTTCCAGCCTCCAGTAAAATTTAAAAGACCTTTATTGTCTCCTTGCAGGGTCCATCATACAAACAATGTTTCAAACCACAACCTGGTTCTTAATCATGTTTGTGGTTTGAAACGTTGTTTGTATGATGGACCCTGCAAGGAGACAATAAAGGTCTTTTAAATTTTACTGGAGGCTGGAAAATTACTTCTTTGGACTAAACATCCTATGGCCCTACAAAACTCACAGTCTTGGGTGCTCATCAGCACTTACAGAAAAGTGCACAGCTTTCAGTGGCTCAGGCAGATAACCCCAGACAAGTCTGGGTACTAAGCCTATAGGGAAAATTAAAAAATTTAATTATTAACACAACACATAGAAAGTCTGGCACGCTCTTGCACCCACACAGCTAGATTAAAGCAAAATGGAAGAGTAAGTTACAGCATTTGGCCAACTGGTGATGGTGCCAGGACCACATCACAGGCTCTTCCTCCCTGTGTCTCTAACCTACAGGCACACAAAGCATGGCTTCAACCAAACACACTGAGATACAAACAAGAGTGACACAGGTCCTTTGTAATTTCCTTAGACACATACAATACACAGAAATGGACTGCACTCTCAAACCAGACTGGGTATACATCCCATGACCCTGCAAAACTGACAGCCCTGGGTGCTCGCCAGCACTCACAGAAGGAACACTCTTTGAAAAAAGAAAAATCTTAAAGGGACATTTAGAGAGAACATGCAATTATAATCAAATTTCCAATTCACTTCTTTTATCTAATTTGTTTTGTATCCTTTGTTAAAAAGCATACTTAGGTAGGCTCAGAAGCTGCTGATTGGTGGCTGCACATGTATGCCTTATGTTATTGGCTCACACTTGTGCATTGATGTTTATTCAACAAAGGATACCAAGAGAATAAGTATATTGGAAAGTTAAAAAAAAATCCATTCTCTATCTTAAAGGGACATAATACTCATTTGCTAAATAAGTTGAAACTGATGCAGTATAACTGTAAAAAGCTGACAGGAAAATATCCCCTGAGCATCTCTATGTAAAAAAAGGAAGATATTTTACCTCACAATTTCCTCAGCTCACCAGAGTAAGTTCTGTGTAAAAAGTTATACTTCACCTGCTCCCAGCTGCAGGTAAAAATAAAAATAAAATTAAGAAATGAACAGCAGCCAATCAGCATCAGCAGCGCTGAGGTCATGAACTCTTACTGTGATCTCATGAGATTTGACTTAACTCTCATGAGATTTCATAGTAAGCTTCCTTTACCTGATTGGTGAAATAATATGAGAGTTCACGAGGCTCATCCCCTAAGCTGTCCTAGGACAGACACACTAATATGCTGCTTAGAAATCCTTTACAATGGGAGGTGGCTACTGAGGAACTTTTGAGGTAAAATATCTTTCTTTTTTACATAGAGATGTTCAGGTGATATTTTCTAGTCAGCTTTTTACAGCTATGCTGCATCACTTTCAAGTGTTTAAACATTTGGGTATTATGGCCCTTTAATCATGCAAGAAAAATGTTGGGTTTCATATCACTTTAAGCCTAGAAATTGCAAAATGGGCTAAAAAATTATGGAAATATTTACTACATGGGCAGAAGGGTAATCCACCCAAAAAAAAAAATATTGAAAATAGCAGGACATGTATGTTGGTGCACTAGTATTAGGTGTACATAAACATATACCACATACTAATTTCAATATCAATTTAAAATTCTGGAACACGAACGTATATTTTAAGATAATGCTTAACACTGATTATGAAAACTATTTAGGAACATTGTATTTTAGTAAACTTAATATGTATAAGACATGGCACCAATTTTAGCAGTGATAAATACGACATGGAAAAGAGTTGACTATTCTTTTCTTAAAGGGACAGTCAAGTCCAAAAAAAACTTTCAAGATTCAAATAGGGCATGTAATTTTAAACAACTTTCCAATTTACTTGTATCACCAATTTTGCTTTGTTCTCTTGGTATTCTTAGTTGAAAGCTAAACCTAGGAGGTTCATATGCTAATTTCTTAGACCTTGAAGGCCACCTCTAATCTAAATGCATTTTGAAAGTTTTCAACACTAGACGACATTAGTTCATGTGTTTCATATAGATAACATTGAGCTCATGCTCGTGAATTTACTGAGGACTGAGTACTGATTGGCTAAACTGCAAGTCTGTCAAAAGAATTGAAATAAGGGGGCAGTCTGCAGAGGTTTAGATACAAGGTAATTACAGAGGTAAAATGTGTATTATTATAACTGTGTTAGTTATGCAAAACTGGGGAATGGGTAATTAAGGGATTATCTATATTTTAAAACAACAGCAATTCTGGTGTTGACTGTCCCTTTAACTCTCCTCTTATATTTATTTCTTTGGTCACTACTGCAAGTTTAGGCAGAGTGAAACCAATTGAAAAATATAATAGTTTCATATACATTAAATCACCAACATAGTAATGCATAATACTGCAAAATGTATTTTGACACTGTGGAAGGGCCCTTGAATATTTAATTTAAATTATTGATAAATACAAAACCAATATTTTACTAATGGATTAAGAGTTCATGCACAAATCCAAAGAGGTGCTGGAAAAAGTAATAAACAAATAAATTAATGTGCCTGACCTTATTTAGCTCACTTTTTACTCAGCCATAAAGATCATTAAATGTGTCCTGTGTGAGCCTTTTTTAGGTCTTATGGAGCTGAATATTTATTGTGTACTTTAGGTTAGAAGTTTAAATCAGAGTTTCTCTGACTTATGGGGAATAATGAAAATGACAGTTTTATCATTTCTAGGGAATAAGCAACTTATTATTATTATTATTATTATTATTATTATTATTATGATGATGATGATTATTATTAGGGAAGAACTTTATTGAACAAAATGTAGATGCAGCTGTAGTAATTAGTCATTTTAATTATTTATTAAACAGTGTTTTAGAACTTTATTCTTGCATATAACATTATTTAGTTCCTATTTTATTATACCGTATTTTTCTTTTGTTCTAATTGAATCTTTGCATACTTTGGCATACAGCTCATCAGGAGATACTGATGATTTTTTTTTCTCTCTCAATATCTTCAGGGAGCTGAATCTCATCTAAGTGAGCAAGAGACAAAATGACATGCTGAGCTCTTGATAGCATTTTTCAGGCTGTCTAATAAGATATATTTAAACCTAAATTGTGCCAAAATTATTAAAATAATTTCCACAGGACATTTACCTATGAGATTCTATATCTATGCCCATTTTTATTATAAAATATATATATTTTTTTATAATTACATGTGTATCATCATCATCATCATCTGCCAGTGGCTATCAATTTCACAGAAGTTTTAACAATTCCTTGCTGAGTTCCTCCTTCCAGTTATGTTTTGAGTTCATTATTTTGAATAAGGATTGGCTGTCAGATTTCACCCTGCTGTAAATTAATGAATATTCTATTGAAGGTGACAGCTAAAAGGAGCAGATTTATATCAATTAAAGCATATTTGAAAAATGCAGGAGCTCATTAGAATAGAATATGTTGGGGGGAGGAGCTAGTGACCGCACGCAAGAACATGGCACGTACAGGCTAGCGCTTCTTGCTTGAAGGCATCACTCGTTTGAATCCTTGGCATGGGTCTTAAACGCCCAGAACCTGTATCAAGCAGGATATAGACGGCAGGGAATCCACGCTCCTGCGCTCTGACCCCCAAACAGCGGAATCCATCTAAATTGCGTGCGGCTAATGTAATTCTCAGCGTTTGATGTCACATGTAATGTGCACTGAAAAGCCCTACATTTAAGCAACAGCGAGCTGTGAGCTGTGAATGCTTTACCTTTTAACCAACGGTTTGATGTGAGCTGTGATTGTTTTACGGACTCTGGAGTCCTTGGGAGACACTGTCGGGAGGTTGAGAGGCTGTATATTCTGTGGTAAGGAAGCTGCTTGCCCTGGTGTCTTGATTTATAATCTATGGAAGGAAAAGGTAAGCCCTAAAAGCTTATTAACAAGTCTGGGAGTGTGGGTTATGTATATTGGAACTCGCCCCCATATGACTTAAATTGGGGAAGCGTATATCGGACATTTCCTGCACCCACATTTGCTAAGTTAACAATTAAAGAGGAGAATAGTGGCTTAATCTCAGTGAAGACATCAGTTTGTTTTAGGTGAAGATCTCACTAACTGGTTTTGCTTGGTACAAATCTACTGGACATAATTTTTCTCCTATGAGAAAGTGTTGTAACCTGGTCCTTATATTTTCCCTTGGTTTTCCTTCAACATTTTTTGCATAAATGCAGATAATTAAGTCCTAAAACCTGGTTTACCAGTCTGGGGGTTTGTTATATGTGTCTGGGTAGGTTTCCCTACGTGTGCTGAACTTGGGGAAAATTTGCTTCTGGGATATTTCTGGGACACTTCTTTCCCTAAACTATAAATTGGTACAACGAGCCCCAGTGAAGACACCAGTTTTAGGTGAAGATTTTACACCTAGGAAGTAAATTTGCAATAATTCTCCGGCTATAACGCCTTAATCTAAAACATATCTGCTCATACTCCCCTCCAGCTCTTCCCCAACATAACCTTTTTACAAGGGGAAAGGGAAAGAAAAAGAAAGAGAATTAAGGAGAGTAAAGGGACTTTAAATCCTCTACTTATTACTATAGTGCTTGAGGAAATCCTATTATATGTTTATTTAAACCTTATCTTGTGTTTAGGATATCTGCTTTATAATTGCTAAAAGTTGATGTATTACAATCATATAATGTAAAGATGCAATGTGTATTTCATATGATCAACTTTTTCCTTATTTTTTCTTTTTTGGTTCCCCTCGCTTTACTATTCTGCATGGCAGGCAACACCTTAAGGTCACTGGTTATATAGCTGACACATATCTTACACATTATACACCCTTAGCTGGGAATTAGCACAGTTATAATAGTTTATGGGTTTAAAAACAGTTTAACATTCTTTATTATTAATTAATTACTATATATTGATCACTATACTGAAACATACTGTTTCCTTCTGGAATGAACATAACCTTGATATTAGATTTATGAGAATTCAAAAATTTGATCTCATTATTAGTCTGTTTTGTTAGTTTTATTCTAACTCACCTTAGACTTGCCTTAAATATTCACCTATACTCACACCCTTTTTTTATATAACTTCACACTTTTCTTTTTTTCACACTTTCTCACATCCTTGTCTACTTCTTTCACTGAAGGAAGAATATATATTTCACTTTATATTGGTAATATCTAATTTCTCTTATATTAAACTTGGTTTACTTTATGGAGAGATTTCTTTCACCCAATCTGCAGACTAAGGTGAAATCAATGATGAACATCAGACAGAGAGACAAAAAAAACAAAAACTCTACTGAAATTTTGGTAGAGGTTCATCTAGACAATAATCCTCCTTCATTGAATGAACCTATTGATAGATTACTGTTGGCAAAAACATTACTGACTCACTATCCCCACAATTTAATTCCCTTAAACAGGAGATCAATAAGGAAATTTCCTCTCTGAGGAATGAGGTCAGAGAGTACTCAAGCAGGGTACAGCAAGTAGAACAGAGAGTAGCTGAGTTAGAAGATATCTGTGATTCCTATAGAGTTCAAAATGAAAACAATGAGAAGGAAGTACACAAAATGCAGTTAAAATTTGAAGACCTTGAAAATAGAAGTAGAAGGAATAATATCAGAATCATTGGGGTTCCTGAAACTAAAAATTATAAAGACCTTGTTAAATTTGTTTAATCTACACTCCCATCTATATTAGGTTTGCCACTTTGCCATTCTTCAATTATTGTACAAAGGGCACATAGAATTGGTAAAAAATGTAATAATAAAGATATCAGACCTAGGCCAGTTATAGCTAGGTAATTGAATTTTCAAGACAAGGTACTTCTATTACAACAATATCGTAAGGTTCAAACAGTTTACATAGATGACAGTAAAATTATTACACTTGTGCGCGATTAAAAAATTTGGTTTGCTTCGATTCATTTTGTTTCGATTCGGGTCATAAAAAAATTTGTTTAGTTTCGAGACATTCGGAATAATTCGATATGTGTCGGTTATTTGGTTTCGGGATTTATTTGTGTTGTTCCGAATTTTGAAATTCGGATTAATTCGAAACCGTAACCAAATTATTATTAATGTCAGACCGAATCGTTATGACAAACCAAATCCTTACTTCAAACTAATGGTCCGGCGATTGCCGAAAAAAAAATGATGATGCCACCCACGCCGCCACTAAATAAAGCTATTAACCTCTAAATCGCCATCCCCCAACATCACTAACACTACCTAAACCTATTAACCCCTAAACCGCCGCCCCCCCACATCGCAGACACTAACTAAATCACAAAATAAACGTATTAACCCCTAAACCACATTTTACCAACATTGCGAACACGAACGAAACCTATTAACCCCTAAACCGCACTCCCCTAGATCGCTAACACTACCTAAACCTATTAACCCCTAAACTGCCATTCCCAAACATCACCAACACTAAATAAATCACTAAATAAAGTATTAACCCCTAAGCCACTGTTCCCAAACATTGCCAACACTAACTAAACCTAGTAACCCCTAAACCGCAGTTCCCCGACATCGCCAACACTAACTAAACCTATTAATCCCTAAACTGCACCCCCCCCCCACATTGCCAACACTAACTAAACCTATTAATTAACCCCTTAACCTCTGGCCCCCACTTCACAATAACCTAAATTAAACTATATTAACCCCTAAACCTAACCCTAACACCCTCTAACTTTAACATAATTTAAATAGACCTAAATTAAAGTTACAATTATTAACTAAATACCTATTTAAAACTAAAAACAAACTTACCTGTGAAATAAAAATAAAAGTGAAGCTAGCTACAATAAATAATAGCTAGCTTAGGTTTTATTTTTATTTGACAGGTAAGTTTGTATTTATTTTAACTAGGTAGACTATTTAGTAAATAGCTATTAACTATTTACTAACTACCTAGTTAAAATAAATACAAACTTACCTGTGAAATAAAAGTAAAACCTAAGCTGCCTTACACTAAAACCTAACATTACAAAATAAAAAAACTACCATTACAAAAAATAACAAACAAAATTATCCAAAACAATAAAAATTATTCATATTCTAATACCCCATTTTTTAAAAGGGCCTTTTGGCATTGCCCTAAAGAAATCGGCTATTTTTCTACAAAATAAATACAAACACCCCCTAATATTACAAACCCCCACCGCCCCAAAGCCACAAAATAAAAATAAAGTTAAACCTAATCCACCCATTGCCCTGAAAAGGAGATTTTTATGGGCATTGCCCTTAAAAGGGCATTCAGCTCCTTTGCTGCCCATTAAAAATAAAAAATGACTATTCTAAAAACAAAAAACCCACCCTAAAAAGAAAAAAAGTACACAAAATAACAAACAAATTATCAAAAATAATAACAATTATTCCTATTCTAATAAAACAACACCCCAAAATAAAAGATACTTAATCTATAATAAACTACCAATAGCCTTCAAAAGGGCCTTTTGTAGGGTATTGCCCTAAAGAAATCAGCTCTTTTTCGAAACAAAAATACAAAGACCCACTAACATTACAAACCCCCACCCCCCAAAACCACAACATAAAAAAAACTATAAAAAAAACATAATCTACCCATTGCCCTGAAAAGGGCATTTGTATGGGCATTGCCCTTAAAAGAGCATTCAGCTCTTTTAAAAGTGTCCATTACCCTAATCTAAAAAAAAACACCACAAAAAACCTAAAAAAAACCCTAACACTTTAGGTACTCACAGTTGCTGAAGTCCCGCTTGAACGATCTTCATCCTGGTGGCTCCATCTTCATCCAGGCGGCTACATCTTAATCCATTGAGGGACCGGCATCTTCTTCATTCCTGTGAAGGCGGAGGTCCATCGATCCGACGTGGAGGTCCTCTTTATGCGATCGTCCGCCGCACACTGAGGATTGAAATGCAAGGTACCCCTTTTATACTGGGGGTACCATTGCATTCCTATTGGCTGAAATTTTTGAATCAGCCAATAGGAATAAGAGCTGCTTAAATCCTATTGGCTGTTCAAATCAGCCAATAGGATTTAAGCAGCTCTCATTCCTATTGGCTGATTCGAACAGCTATTAGGAATGTGGGGGCTGCAGTTTAGGGTTTAATAGGTTTAGTTAGTGTTGGCGATGTAGGGGGGTACGGTTAAGGGGTTAATAGGTTTATTTCGTGTTGGCGATGTGGGGGGTGCGGTTTAGGGGTTAATATGTTTAGTTTGTGTTGGCGATGTGAGGGAGTACAGTTTAGGGGTTAATAGGTTTAGTTTGTGACAGCGATGTTTTGGAACGGCGGATTAGGGGTTAATAGGTTTATTTTGTGACAGCGATGTTTTGGAACGGCGGTTTAGGGGTTAATAGGTTTAGTTAGTGTCGGCAACGTCGGAGAACGGTGGTTTAGGGGTTAATAGCTTTATTATAGACTTAGAGTTAGTGTCGGGGAACTGCGGTTTAGGAACAATGAAAAATTACAAATATGAATAATGGATCCGAAAACTAATTTATTCATTTTCAGAATTTTTCAGAATTTTTGGGATGTGCCGATTCGGAAATTGGAATGCATCCAAATCTCTGAATTGGCCAAAATTCGTCCGAATTCCGAAATGGTCCGATACAAAATGCACATGTCTAAAAATTATGATCTTTCAAGATCTTTCCTACGAGACACTCAATAAAAGAAAAGAATTAAAGCCCATTTGTGGCAAGATGATAAAGTAAGGCCTTAGAGCCTTAGTGATTTACCCGGCCAAACTTAGGGTTATCGAGGATAATGCAACTCATGTCTTTGAGAGCATTAAGGAAGCAGAACAGTTCTTAATTTCTAAAAAAGGCAGTTAAATTATGAATTTTATTCAAAGTGTACATACATGCCCCATATGGGGTTTAATATAGAGGATGTTGTTTTTTCTTGTTAATGTAGTGTTTGTTTTTTTCTGTATCTCCCATCATGCCCCCTTCTATATACCTAATACATTTCTGATAACCTCCTGGAACGTGGGAGGCATTACTTCTCCCATCAAACATAAGGCCATTATTCACCATATTAAAAAAATTACATACAAACATCGCTTTTTTTACAAGAAACCCATTTATCCTTAGAGGAAACCTTAACGCTTAAAACCTCCTTGGTTATTGAAATATTTGCTTCTTCCTCTACTGCAAGAAAAAAAGGGGTATTGATTGCAAATATGAAGTATTTTACTCTCTTATTGACCCAGAAGGCAGATATGTTATTTTGAAAATAAAAACAACTAGTGGCATATACACTCTTTGTAATGTATACGCACCAAATAATTTTGATCCAATATTCTGGGATTCTATCCAGCTCAATTTGTTAAATACTACTGAAGGTTACCTCATTTTTGGAGGAGATTTATGACACCACAGTATTTGTTAGATAGGTTAAGACAAAAACCAAACCTAGTTAAGACAAATAGAGATACATTAGAAAATAAACAGTTTAAGAAAATGTTTCTCAATTTAGGAGTTCGAGATGTTTGGAGAGTGTAAAATCCTAATATCCAAGGTTTTACCTGTATGTCCAAAAGGCATAACTCTCCAGAATTTATCTTTTTCTGGTTAGTAATAGTTGAATAAACTCTGGAATTAAGGCTTCTATCTCTTCTTTCTCTCTCTCAGACCACACCCCTGTTATTTTAACAATCCCTTGTAAAAAATGTCATTCTTTTTTCCGCCGCTTCCACTTCTCTGCATACCTACTTAATGATTTGAAATTTAAGAATTTTCTTGTAAGTAAATGGGAAGATTATTATTATTATCATTTATTTGTATAGCGCCGCCAAATTCCGTAGTGCTGGGTACAATGATAGGGGTATACAATGACATTTTTGCTAAAAATACAAAACATAAAACTAAACAAATCTAGTACAGGAGGAAGAGGGCCCTGCTCCAGAGAGCTCACAGTCTACAGGTTTAGGGTGCAGAGACATAAAGTTGGGGTAGCTTGTTACATCAGTTGTAGTTGCAGTAGTGAGTCAGGCAGTTCATGTATTAGTTTGGTTCGGATGAGGAATGGAGGAGATATGGTATGCCTCTCTGAATAGGTGGGTTTTCAAGGAGTGTCTGAAGCTATACAAGGTTGGAGACAGTCTTATGGAGTGGTGTAGAGAGTTACAGAGGACAAGAGCAGCATGTGCGAAGTCTTGGAGGCGGGAGTGGGACGTAGAGATAACAGGAGTGGAGAGACGTAGGTCAGAGGTTGATCGAAGAGGACGGGATGGGGAATATTTCACGAAAAGAGAGGAAATATAGTAGGGAGTTAGACTGTTTAGTACATTGTAAGTTAGGATTAATACTTTTAACTGTATTCTGGAGTGTATGGGTAGCCAGTGTAGAGACTGGCAGAGCAGAGCCACTGATGTAGATCGGCGACTTAGGTGGATGAGTCTAGCAGAAGCATTCATAATAATAGATTGGAGGGAGGAGAGGTGGTGTTTTGGAAAGCTATTTAGGAGTAGGTTGCAATAATCAATGTGTGACAAAATGAGGGAATGAATAAGTATTTTTGTTGTTTTTTGAGTAAGGAAGGGACGAACTCTGGAAATGTTGCGTAGGTGTGAATGGCAGGATTTGGTAAGCGCTTGTATATGTGGGTTGAATGTGAGCTCTGAGTCTAGTGTGACCCCAAGACAGCGGACCTGGGGTGAGGTGTTGAGAATAGAGTCTCCAACTGTCAGAGAAATGTCAGGTGTTGGATGTCTCAAAGAGGGCGGAATAAGAAGCAGCTCAGTTTTGGACATATTGAGTTGGAGGTAGTGTGAAGACATCCAAGAGTAAATTGCAGAGAGGCAGTTGAAAATCTGGTTGAGTAAAGAGGGAGAGATATGAGAAGAGGAAAGATAGATTTGGGTATCATCAGCATATAAGTGGTACTGGAATCCAAAGGAGGCTATACGTTTTCCAAGGGAGGATGTATAGATTGAGAAAAGCAAGGGACCCAAGACAGAGCCTTGCAGTACTCCAACTGAGAGAGGCATAGGATCGCAAGATATGTTGTTAAAGGAAACTGAAAACGAGTGGTTTGAGAGATATGAGGCAAATCAGGAGAGGGCTGTGTCTCGGATGCCAAATGAATGTAGTATTTTTAGGAGGAGAGGATGGTCGACTGTGTCAAAAGCAGCTGATAGGTCAAGAAGAATTAGTAAGGAGTAGTGGCCTTTTGCTTTAGCTGATAACAGGTCATTCGTTACTTTAGCAAGAACAGTTTCTGTTGAGTGTTTAGGGTGGAAACTAGATTGTAGTGGATCAAGTAAGGAGTTAGTTGTGAGAAATTGAGTAAGCCGATTGTAGACCAGTCGTTCCAATAATTTTGAAGCAAAGGGAAGTAAGGAGACCGGTCGATAGTTAGAAGGGGTGGAGGGGTCAAGCGAGGGCTTTTTTAGAATTGGTATGATTGACGTATGCTTGAATGTATTTGGAAATGTGCCAGCGGTGAGAGATTGGTAAAAGAGATGAGATAGGGTAGGGGTTAGTGAAGCAAAGATAGAGGGAAGAAGTTGTGAAGGAATAGGGTCAAGTGGGAAGGTTGTGAGATGAGCAGAGGCTAGGAGTACAGAGACTTCTTCTTCTGTTACAGGGGGGACGTAGCATAGAATTTTGTTAATAGAAGGGGTGGGTAGGTGTAAGGACCAGCTGGTAAGCAAAGTATAGTGATCTAAGATTATGAATGTTACAAGTGAAAAAGGTTGCTTGCTAGTTAGGAAACAAACTCCAATTTCACTTGAGATGATATAGCCTTATGAATCAGACCAATATATATCAGTAGTAACAATGGTACTTGAACAAGGCACAAACAAGACACTGCTTACTTTGATTTTACCTTATGCTGGTTATATTTGAGCAGGGATTAGCAGAAAGTTATAGATACTGAAATAGGTTGTGAAACAATAGCGTACAATCGGTACATAGTACAATAACAGGAACTACTGAAGACACTTAAGAAACCTACTATATGCAAGGTACTCGCTTAGGGTTATCTTAACTACTGCTGATACAGAACCTGATCTCCTGTCCCAGGGTTAACAGCACAGTCTCACGGAAGCTGTGGGCTTGGGTTGCGTGATAGATGCTTCTGCTGAGAGGAGCTGCGTTCCAGTTCTGTTGCTTGGTTGAGAGCTGTTGTGGATGACCTGCGCTGCGTGTTGTGACTACGCAGCTAGACTTGGCAGTGGAAGGTGATGTCAGCTGACAGGATCTTTAGGCGGTAGCGGAGGTAGCAGAGCGAAGTCTGTTGCAAACAAGTTGGAGCTGCAGTTAGGGTAACAGATAAATCTTTAGTACTAGGTTAGAGCTGGAAAGGTGTATAGGTAACTCTTCAATAAACCAGCAATTGAGTACTCTGGCTTGAGAGATTTATAGCAGGACAGGAAGTTCAATTAACACTTAAGGTGGAATAGTCAGATGCTAAAGATAACTGGGTAAAGGTGGAAATGTGAGATTGTAGGAACATGACAGTAGGATTGCTGTGTTTGAAGGGTGTGAGGTACAAATCTCTTGTCTAATGGTGTCAATTTTATTTTTGAAGTGAGCAGCAATAATCTGAGTAGTGAGGTTGGTAGTGCGTGGGGGTGCAGGGGGACGTAGAAAGGAGTCAACGGTTGAGAATAGCTTTCTGGGGTTGGATGCATGAGATGACACAAGGGAGGAAAAATAGAGTTGTTTGGCCAGGCTGAGCGCAGAGTTGTAGGACTTAAGGATGAATTTATAATGCTGGAAATCAGCACAAGTGCGTGATTTCCTCCACTGCCATTCAGCAGCCCGTGAACATCACTGAAGATATCTGGTCTGTTTGATGTGCCATGGTTGCCGTTCAGTGATTGATGTACAACGAACAGTGGAGATTATCTTTCTTTTAATAAAGATTTTTTAGATAAACCTGAGATCTTTTGGCAAGAGGCCAAATCAGTTTTAACTGGGGAGGTAATCTCCTATATGACTAAATTAAAGAAAAAAAGCAGAATTGGGATATCTATGTAAAAGCTAAGAATGAGCGTGACACTTTTATGATATATTGTACTACTCAGAAGGAGCTTAACTTCCAGGCCAAATACTATAGACAATGCAATAAATCTGGTAAACTTTTAGCAAGACTTATCAAATATCATTCTAGCTCCCGTGGCATTGAAGCTATCCAGAAGGATAGTAAGTTATATAATAATCTACAGGACATTTTATCACTTTTTTCTTTATATCACACTGACTTATATTCACGCAAAGTAGTTAATGTAAATAACAGAGACAAATTCTGGGATAAAATCAAATCTCCAGTCAATCCAACACAATTATTACCTGATATTAATGTCCCAATTTCAGATAAGGAAATATCAGATGTCATAGATGCAACCTCTCTTAAGAAAACACCCAGCCCTGACATTTTGCCCAAATTTTGAAGCCAAATATTATCCCATATTTAAAAAACCTCTATAATAATTATTTAATTGACGAGAAAGACCCACAGGATATGGGATCTTATAGGCCAATCACACTCCTTAACCCAGATTACAAAATTGTAACTTAAATATTGGCCAATAAACTCCAAACTCCTTTAAACCAGGTTATAAACTTGGATCAAGTGGGATTCTTAAAAGGGAGAAATTCTTCAGCAAAAATTAGAGAATTATTCCTTATTATAGACTATCTCAACTCTAAAGATCAGAAAGAACTCTCCCCCCTGAAGGATCCCACTGTTATCTCCCTGGATGCAGAGAAGGCATTTGACTCGGTCCAACATGATCATATGCTTTATTCTATGGATAAATTTGGCTTTAAGGGATCTATCGTGCAATTTGTTTAAAATATCTATAATAGACCGAGTACTTTGTTATTGATTAATGGTCAACTAACACATAATATATGGCTTGATCAGGGCACTCGCCAAGGCTGCCCCCTTTTGCCACTTTTATTTATTATTGCCATAGAACCACTTGCTATTTCTATACGTCAACATATAGACGGCATTAATATAAATAAAAAAAGAAGTCAAAGTCGCATTATACGTGGATGATCATCTAGTTTATATATTTAACCCTGTCAAAAGAATTCCACTTCTTTTACAAATAATTGATATATTTAGTTCTTTTTCAGGCTACAGGATAAATACAACTAAATCTGAATTTATTTGGTTGAGTAAAGATCTCAATTTATCTGTTGCCTTTAAAGGGATACTGAACCCATTTTTTTTCTTTTGTGATTCAGATAGAGCATGCAATTTTAAGCACCTTTCTAATTTACTCCTATTATCAATTTTTATTCGTTCTCTTGCTATCTTTATTTGAAAAAGAAGGCATCTAAGCTAAGGAGCCAGCCAATTTTTGGTTCAGTCTCTGGACAGCACTTGTTTATTGGTGGGTGAATTTATCTACCAATCAGCAAGAACAACCCAGGTTGTTCACCAAAAATGTGCCGGCATCTAAACTTACATTCTTGCTTCCTAAATAATGATTCCAAGAGAATGAAGAAAATTTGATAATAGGAGTAAATTAGAAAGTTGCCTAAAATTGAATACTCTATCTGAATCACGAAAGAAAAAATTTGAGTTCAGTGTCCCTTTAAGTATCTTGGGATTTTTATTTCATTAGATCCAAATAATTGGTATAATCTTAATATTACTCCATTATTGTCTAAAATTAAAGAAGATCTGAAACGTTGGCATAATTTTCCACTATCTATTTGGGCCGAATGATTTATTTTCCAAGAATCCTCTACATATTACAAAATCTTCCTATCCGATTTAAAATGAAAGATCTTCTAAGCTTGCAGTCAGCTATATTACAATTTATATGGCAGGGGAAAAAAAACAGGATAGCTATAAAAAAACGTTTTTTACCCAAAAACTACGGTGGTTTTTCACTACCAGATCTCTATTTATATAATCTTATTTCATTGGGAAGAATTGTAATAGGATTGCTGGCAAACTCTGACTATTTTTCACCATTAAAATTGGAAACAAATATAATATATCCATATTCTTGTATCTCCCTTCTTCATTGTCACCCAAAATTTCTCCCAAGGAATTTAAAAAACTTAACCTCTATCCATAACCCTCTACTGGCCTGGCAAAATATTTGTTGTCTCTTAGGCCTTAAATACAATATCTCAAAACATCAAACCATAAAAGATAATCCAGAGTTTATTACAGGTGTACAATGCCAAATATTTGACAAATGGGCATCTCTTGGAATTAACTTATTAATACAATGCATTTGTACAGACACTGATAACTTTTTTAGCACTGAAAGAGGAATTCACCCTTGAAAACAAAGATTTTTCTGCTTACCTACAAATAAGGCATTATATTAATAATATTTTACTTCTGTATGGTTGGGATTGGAAATGAGATAAATTATATTCTTGGATTGATATGGCTAGGAAAGGTCTTTTTTCCCTATACCCATGGTATCAAGTTCTCTCCTCAATGGGAGGAGATGCCAATCTTAACTCCTTCTCTTCGAAATGGGAATTTGTTTCTGGTGATATAAATGCAAATACTATTAAAACCTCTATCAGGAAAGCATAATCTATTAAGTGTGACACAGCATTCACGCCCCCTCTATACGTCCAATCCCCAGATAGTACTTTTTTGAACCAATCAGGTTTTTCTTTAGACTATAACGTATACTTATGTTTAGCCAATATAAGCCCGGAGAGGAGGCGGCCACACCACCTTTGATAAAGCCGTAGAGCGAAACATGTCAGGGGGAGCAGAGACGTAGTAGTCTCTCTCATTCTATTTTTTAACTTGCAGTTGTAGCATATCCTGTGCACTAAGTAAAAATTATTTGTTGCTGTAATTTAATTTGTTTATTGGCAGACAAATGGTGTCACCGTATTCTTAATATCTCATCCTGGTTGTGGTAATTTTTTACTTTAAAGTATTGGCGAGTCACTAGTTACTCGTAGCTATGCCTAGCTAAACAGACCTACTTAGTGTAATATACGGTTGGCAGACAATTGGTGTTGCCGTACATTAGAGAATGTTAGCGTGTTCAGTTTTGCGTACTTAACTGATATTGGTAACCACAATTTGGAGTTCAATATTATACTGGCCACATTAATATTTTGCTAGTTATATACAATCACGTAGTTATGCCAAATTAATAACCATCATAGTATGGGAAATTGATACGCTAGTCCTACAAGTCCAACTGTTGTAATAGTTTGTACCACAAGCCTAACAGTGGTAATACTTTATGGTGAGCCTGCTCACAGATACAGTAGCGATATATTCGATATCGATATAAACATTTAGCTACTTCAATATGACCATTGAGGCTGCCTATGCACAACACTGAGGCTTATTTCCCTACTAATCATTACTACTAATACCATATATCTAGATAACTGTCATTATCACAGGAATAAAGGTTATTTAATCAGATAAAGACAACTAGTAATTCATTTTCCTGCACCAGTTGTGCATTTTTGCTGCTATGTTGAAATCTCCAATACCACTTACCATTTAGGCTTGGTATGCATTTTTCTTGCAACTAAGTATCCCACCTCACTTGTAGGATTCTATGCAGTTATATGAATATTACTTTCAGAAGCGCAGTTCCAAGTCTGATAATTTCTTGGAACTGGTTATGTATTAATAAACGTGATTATAATACAGTGGCACAAACCTCCCTATTTTGGGAAGATAATTTGCATAGTTTGAAACTCCATATGTGAGACATAAACATACTGGCTGTTTTCTAACTCCACAATATTAAACGTGATACATTTCAACAACTGGTGATACCGCAACTCTGTGATTATGTTCACAAGATAGTCCGACTCTGTGTTTTTATGTTCAATTTAGTTTTTTAGTTTTCTTGACAATAAAAGTTACGTTTTAACCCCTTCATCCGGAGAATTATAATAAATTTTCCTCCACTGTCCTCATTTTGTTTACCTTCATATAGTGTTGTCAAGTGCTATTCAAGTACATACTCTACCAGTGGTTCACTGGTCCCTGTGTCATACATCTCTACTCTATCTGCAACATTGAAATTGCTATATATGTCTTATTATGCACCTAAAAAGGGTTATAAATGGCATAATACTAGCTTTAATAAATGCCCTATGTGTCATTATTTAGGAGCTGACTTAGTACATATGATTTGGAATTGTCCTAAAATAAACCAACTTTGGTTAAAACTAGAATATTGGATTCAAAATAAAATGAAACTAGTAGAATTTAAATTCCATCTAGCTCAGATTATATTTCTTTCTACTAGTCAAAGAACAGCAGATGGAAATAAACTCATCTACTCCATGATTTTAGCAATAAGAAGCCTACTCTTTCATAAATGGAAGGAGAAGCATACACCTTAACTATCTGAAGTATTAGATTTTATTAAAAAAAAGAATGCATAATAGAACAAAGAGACACAAACACAAATATTGAATCACAATTGTTTTCCTTTTTTAGGAAGTGGTCTATTTTTATTAAACCTCTCACTAAACAAGAACAAGACACAATGATACTCCCTTTCAGAAATTCAGATTTGACACTCTTGGGAATATGGTGATTCATAATACCATGTAATGTAATGTGACAAAGGGGTCATGATGGGAAGTTTTAAACATTATAACCAATACATATTATTTTTTTTCGTGATGTTTGTTTTATTTAAGTTAAAATACCCCAACAGTGTATTGTGGTTCAAGGAATACAATTTTATATATATATATATATATATATATATATATATATATATATATATATATATATATATATATATATATATATATATATATATATATATATATACATATATACAATTCAGGGTTTACATATTTTTTCCCCTGTTTTCCTTTGTACTATAGACAATTAAGGATTGCCTTACTCACTTTGTATTTGTATTACGGTCCAAAAAAAACAGAAGAATTTATTTTGATTTTGTACATTGATATAAATATGTTTTATTTATTTTAGACATGTGCACAGCGGAAAAATTTGTTTCGGTTCGTTTCAGACTGATTCTGATTTTTTTAAATTTAGTTTCGGATCGATTTGAATTTGGATACATTTGAATGTATTTGTTTCAAATTCATTCGGATTCCAATAAATTCAGATGTATTCATTTCGGATTCGATTAGTAAATTCGTAAGTTCGGTATGTGTTATGTTGATTCAGATGGTTCCAAGTTACACATCCGGAATTATTTCACTAAATCTCACTAAATTTAAATTTTATACTGAATTGTGATTAGTCCATGGCCATTCAAATGTAATGAATAAATCCAAACTAATTCGGATTTATTCATTACAAATGCATTCGGATTAGTTTATTTGTGTTGCTAGGGTAATTCAGAAATTTAAATCGATTTGTATCTCTAAATTTGGCGAATTCGTCATAATTTCGATTCTGAACTAAATGAAACGCATATGTCTAATTTATTTGTTTTGAATTGTTTGACTTGTTTAAGACACCTTGTGAGGTGCATTGAAAACCCAAATGTGAGTTGTTCGATCTATTTACACTGTTGGTCTATAAATAAAAGATTAAAAAAAAAAAAAAGAATAGAATATGTTAACTAATTTTTTTATCAGCTTTGTGCAAGAATATTTTGTCTAGTTGATATAAAGAGAGCAGAATTCCAATGTGTACACCATGTGGGAAGTACATTGATCGGGCATTTGTGGGATGAATGTAGGTTTTCATTTTATATAATTTATTTTGTGAAAACGTTATAAGGGTTAAAAAATGGATACTATTACCTATGAATGTATTAAACTATAGAAAATGATATTAAGAATACTGGTTTAATCAAAGTCTATCTATCATTTATCTATCTATCTATCTATCTATCTATCTATCTATCTATCATCTATCTATCTGTCATCTATCTATCTATCATCTATATATAATCTATCTATCTATCTATCTATCTATCTATCTATCTATCTATCTATCCGGCATTATAGAAATTCCAACAGTTTAATATATGAACTTTTATTCCTATATAGACATGCAATATCAGCATTATACTGCTTCTTTCTATTCCAGTGATAAGCATTTTTATATTATCGCTTTCTAATAATAAATAAGAGCCAAAAAACAGTTCCAAAGACAGCCTGAGAAATAAGTAAAATGCATTTTTTGTCTCCTGTCCTTGCAGCCAACCACTCATTTTGCATGCTACATGCTGGGGGCATTTCCTGATATCAGGTGGGAAGAAAGACTCAATCTGTCATTCTGGCATAAATCTTTTGCATCAGAGCCAGACTTCCATTTGTGATTATTGTATAATGCTGTGCAGAGTCACAACAGGACATAGTGCAATGACATTTTTATCAACATAATATCGCGTCAGATTAAGTGTGTGTTAATAAATTAAATCTGTAATTAATAATGACAGCTCATTTTATGTATTTCATATTTTAAGGTACAATTGTTGATTGTAAAGTAATTATTTTATTATTGTAAGAAATTGTAATCTATGCTATGATTATGTAATAAGGTGCTCATTTGCTATTTAAATTAGTAAATCAGGCATGTCCAACATAGAGCACAGGTGCCACATTACTACTCTACCACACATATCATCCAGTTTTCCGGACTGGACATTGGAAACGTCTGATCCAGGAATACATTTGTATCAGCAGAGGTTTTTCATTGCAGGTCTGCAGCTCCAGAACAGGATATGATTGGGCAGCCAATTAGGAGTGGCAGTAGCACTGGTAATTGCCAATCAAGTTCTGCCCTGTAGTAGCAAAGGATATGGCTCCAGAATGAGACTTTACTTATGTGTTTAACTATGTTGCAGGGGGTTACACATAGTAAGAAGGTGAAGTCCCTAATCCAATAATCATATGCGCTAATGAATTAGAGCGAGTATTTCTGCATTCACATGTCTATATCGTGATACTTCTGTCTTTCTGTTTGTCTAGTCTGAAAATGTTTAAAATAGTACCCTAAATTATATAAACTAAAATCTGTTTAAAAATAAAATAATATTGTAACTTATAAAAATGAATTCCAGCTTAGCATTAAATCGTAATTTTGATCTAGTACTGATAATAGCATATGCACATGCTCACAAAATTCTATCTCAGCTTTTTAATTACTTCTTTATTTATGTACTTATTTATATAAATACTGCTCATGCAATAGCATCATCTAAAAACAGCACATTGAAAATGCATATGTCCACATCTTCAGCCTGCATTTAATCAAATAAGACAAAGAATCAGCCTGAAAGTCTGTTTCAACTGCCTTTGAATAGATGAAGTAATACAATATGTGAATGGTTTAAAATGTTTTCAGGTCTGTTGAAAGCAAGCAAATGCTTAACCAACATTATTGAGAGACACTGGGGCGAGCTCTTAGTTATATTTACCTGTGACTGCCAGTCTTTATCATCTGGATCTTTATGGACGGCTGCTATCCATAGAAGTGGCTTCTTGAAAATCAGGAACAGTTTAAGCGCTTGGACAATTATTATTAATACTTTTTTTTATATTATTATATTTAGTGTAGCACTTAGTATCCTCTTACATCTGGGTGGGTATTTTTTTTACAAGGTTTTATATAATAACATTTTTGCACCTTATGGTTTCCAGTGGTTTTGTGCTGTGGGATTATGGGTATTAGTGCTAGATGTGATTTTACTGTATTTTCTTTCTGTTTTGTTTATAGACCTCTATAATACACCAGATGTCTCCTCCTGCAGCACCTCTGATTAACAGACAGACAGAAAATGTACTTTCTGCTTTACAAAAAAGGCAGAGTATAACAACGTTCCTATTGTTACCCATAATAAGAAAGAGTGGTATATAGCAGCAAGGCCCACATAAGAGTCCAGCTCACCGGGCATTTGCCCTGTATGCCCTATGGCCAGTATGCGCCTGGCTACCTGAATACATCAGTATGCGAATGACTAGAAGTATATATGGCCAGCCACCAGTGAGCAGCTAGCTTCCAGATCCTGAGCCTACCTAGGTATTAGGCATGTGCATTTGTATCATTCATGATACAGAGAAAGAAGATGGCTGCCGTGGCAATCAGCTCTTTCCGGAGCCGTATTTCTTCTTGTGAAAATGCAACACACTAAGATCTGGATTTCCAAAGATCTTAGTGTGCTGCACTTTCTCAAGAAGGAATCTTGTTCCGAAAGGAGCCGAATACTGCAAGTGGCCTCCTTCTTCTGCATTCTGATCATCACGAATGCACATGCTTACTAGGTATGCTTTTAAACAAAGGATACCAAGAGAACTAAGGAAATAAGAAAATAGAAGTGAAATGGAAAGCTGTTTATAATTATATATCCTATCTTAATCATAAAGGAAATATTTTGGTTTTAATATCCCTTTAAGCTGGAGCACTTCCTAATTAGTCCAAATTATATTTATTTCTTTATTTATTGATTTATGTATTAATTTATTTTGTCATTTGTTTTAACCATGATCATCAAGGTAAAGTAGTCTCACTGGATAGAATTAGAAACATCTCAGAAACCTTGTCAGCTGGAGAGAGACTGAGGTAACAGAATAATGCTGACTAGTAAAAATAGTTATCCAGAATAAGGCCCAGGAAAAGGCCAAAAAGGTATCCAAAGGAGTAATCAGACAGGCCGAGGTAAAAATCTAGAGCTAGCAGAATAAATGCAGAATCAGTAGGCAGGAGGCAAAAACAGGTCACAAGCAAGGTTCAAAATCTAGTTCTGGCAAACAAAGTACAAAAACAGCAGGCAAGCGGATAATTAGTCAATCAAATATCGACTGGTGGCACCGGCCACCGCAGGTAGATAACAGTAACACACCTCTCTGATGTACCTAAAAAAAAAAAGTACAAATGATGGTGCAATAATGTCTGACACTGAGCCTGCTTCAAATGAATGTACTCACTGGAAGGCAGCATTCAAATGGAACGTACTCACTGGAAGGCAGCATTCAAATGGAACGTACTCACTGGAAGGCAGCATTCAAATGGAATGTACTCACTGGAAGGCAGCATTCAAATGGAACGTACTCACTGGAAGGCAGCATTCAAATGGAAAGTACTTACTGGAAGGCAGCATTGAGTTCTAAATGGTTTATTGAAGACACTCAGCGAATAATCTTCAAATCTGTTTAATAAAACAGCTCAGAGCTCCTTTGTACTTTACTTTTGGGGTACATCAGAGAAATGTGTTGCTGTTATTTACCTGCTGGGTCCAGTGCCACCAAACGATATTTGCTTAACATATTAGTGATTGGAAAAGCCAAAGCTGGAAGTGACCCAAAAGGGAAGTTTATTTATTGCTTTTATTACCTATTTGCTGCATCTGTATTTGTTTTAATATAAATGAATAATCAGGGAAACATTCAACAGGTCATACACAGGAATATCAACAAAATAAGCACACCCAGAAACTAACTTAATAAACAGGGAAAGAAAACAGGAAAGAGCTGGGTTTAACCCATTTGATGCGCATTATAACCCATTGTAATCATGCACATCCCCTCCCCAGTGCGGATAACAACTATGTTTCATTATCCTGGGGGTTACCCTTCCAATCTTGATCCTGGAGACCCCCTGCACTGGAGAGGGGCAAAGAGACTGCAGTCTCCCTTTCCATCGCTGCCTCTTCCTGGTAGGCAGTGTGATGTCAGTACGGGCACATATGGTGACGTCACAAGGGGGCAATAACTCCCTTGTACACACAAAGTTATAAAGGCTAAGCCAGGGAGCTGGGGAAAGAGCTTTGTTAGCCCGTATCTTAGCTTCTAGCTCACTTTCGTAGCCTGCTGTTTGAAATAAGTGTTTGAATGCCCCTGTAAGTTGCAGGTGATCACTGTAAAACACAAACAGGGGGGAGATATGGGTTCTCTTAAAGCCCACCTCGGGATAAACTACACTTTTAAGTGCTGTGCCTGCTTTTTTATGTTATTACCATTTTTGGGTTATCACCTGCATTTTACAGGCACATGAGAATCCTCATTTGAAAGAAGGATGGGGGGGGGGGCTCAAGCAGATTAACATCTCACCCCATTTTATGTTAGAGGAACAAGGGACCACTCATTTGAAAGATGAGAGTCCTCTAGCACAAAAAAGGGGGAGATAGGAGCTCTTTTATAGATGCCTTCCCCTCAGGGAAACAGTACTTTTAAGTGCATCTGCAGGTTATTGCCACTTTAAGGGCAATCACCTACATCTTACAGGGGAATGTGACCCCTCATTTGAAACAGGTCACATCCCCCTCTAAATTTTAGCTGATCACCATGTTGTTGCTGCAAGGACATACCTGGCAATCACCTACCTGTTGTATTTACTTTATGGTATGGCAATCACCTACCTGATGTATTTAATTTATGGGGCAGTGGCTCCAAAGAAGCCCATATCTCCTAAACACAGCATATAACACATAAGCACACAATACCCCTCACATGATAGAAGATATTACCCATTTTCAAAAAATGGTGATTGCCGTAGACATGTCAATCACCGGGTTTTTTAGGTGCCTTTATTATGCTCTTGGCTATTAAATGGCCCCTAGCGCCCAAAAATAAGCACTACAGTGGGATAAGTGACCCCTCTTTTGAAAAAGGAGAGGTCCCTCTTTAAAAAAAGGGTCACATGTACAGGTGACTATCAACTGATGACCATGGTATCAGTGATACCTGACAGAACTATAGGCATATTTAACTGCTTAAAGGGGGACGTATGCCATAATTTGCCCCCACAATACATAGACACACTTGAGAGCCTTTATTTAAAAACAAAAATCATGCTCTTTCAAATGAGTGATCCTATGTTTGTAACGCTGCCAGATGATTGGCATAACAATAACAAATACCTTGCAGCACTGGCTCTGTTTTGGAGTTTCTGGCAAATTTTAAAAGGCTTTTATTACCCTTTCACCATTGAAATATAGCATAAGACCACTCATTTGGAAGAGTAAAGACCCATGATTCAAATAAGGGGTTACATATCCTTATAGCTATGAAGTGATTATCATAGTAATAACTATAACCTGGCAGTGGCCACTAGACTCATTTTGTTGTGTTGTTTATGTTAGGGCTCTTAGATACATGTTTCTCTGAACCAATAAAAAAAACTATTAAGAAACTAAATAAATGTGAAAATTGAGAGAATGTAGAAATATGATATTTTTTTAAATTCTTTATTGGATGATTTTTATGTTTTTTTTTTAAATATAATATAATAATAAAACTGAGTGAGTTTGGACAAAAGGTTGGAGCATGCATAAATTGTCAAAATGGGTTAAGCCACCCCTCTGTGTAATCAAAATATTATGGAATTTTAAAATGTATCTAATATTTGTATGTTTAGATATGTTATACCTATTCATTTTCTGTACAAACGGCAAGATGGTTCATAGTGCCAAAACTATAAATGTTATTTTTTTTCTATTTTCAATTTTCAATTGTTATTGAAAAATATAAATATAAAATACAAAATAATGGTGTTTTGGTAAGGTGAATAGATGATAAATGTGGAACAACAAAGTTTGGGTTTGAAAATAACTAGATACTAATGACTTCCATGCTGCTATTTACTTTTTACACCATAGGAAATTACACAAAAATGTGATTTGTTTTGCATTTCACAGTGGCATTTTCCTATATTATTATGATACATGTTATTAAAAATGTTAATGAGATCCATTTTTAACCCCATAGCTGCAGGTGAACTGCAAATCTTTGTACCCACTCTGGCAGAGAAGTAGTTAAACTGGTAGAAGGCAGGAATTTGGAGAAGTGGAACTAATTTTATTATGCGCTGTTTCTGGAGGACTGTTATTGTATGTATATGTGTGGCATGTGATTTTTTTTCAGGGTTAGGTAGAAGTTGGTGGATTCTTATTAACCCCTAATTTCTCAGTACGTGCCATGGTCTCCTTTTATTAGGCAAGAGGTTAGTAAATTGTGTGCACAATTTACTGAAATCGTGCACATGATTTACTAAAATGTGAGCACCATTTAGTAAATTGATTAATAAACATACTGCGTGGCCACTCTTGATCTCCATAGGTACCTCACATAATTTTTTTTTACATTTTTGTGAAATTGCAATGAGGGCCAAACAATTAAAAACAGCTCCAGCATAGGGGTGTGAAAATGGCTCAACAGCTAAATGGTTAAATAGGCTACTGACATTGCAAATGACTCACAGGTGGAGCTAGAGAGAACAAAAACATAATTTATGCTTACCTGATAAATTTATTTCTCTTGTAGTGTATTCAGTCCACGGGTCATCCATTACTTATGGGATATATTCCCTTCCCAACAGGAAGTTGCAAGAGGATCACCCAAAGCAGAGCTGCTATATAGCTCCTCCCCTCACATGTCATATCCAGTCATTCGACCGAAACAAAACAATAAAGGAGAAACCATAGGGTGCAGTGGTGACTGGAGTTTTAATTAAAATTTAGATCTGCCTTAAAAAAGACAGGGCGGGCCGTGGACTGAATACACTACAAGAGAAATAAATTTATCAGGTAAGCATAAATTATGTTTTCTCTTGTTAAGTGTATTCAGTCCACGGGTCATCCATTACTTATGGGATACCAATACCAAAGCTAAAGTACACGGATGATGGGAGGGACAAGGCAGGAACTTAAATGGAAGGAACCACTGCCTGTAGAACCTTTCTCCCAAAAACAGCCTCCGAAGAAGCAAAAGTGTCAAATTTGTAACATTTTGAAAAAGTGTGAAGCGAAGACCAAGTCGCAGCCTTGCAAATCTGTTCAACAGAGGCCTCATTCTTAAAGGCCCAGGTGGAAGCCACAGCTCTGGTGGAATGAGCTGTAATTCTTTCAGGGGGCTGCTGTCCAGCAGTCTCATAGGCTAAACGTATTATGCTACGAAGCCAAAAGGAGAGAGAGGTTGCCGAAGCTTTTTGACCTCTCCTCTGTCCAGAGTAAACGACAAACAGGGAAGAAGTTTGACGAAAATCTTTAGTTGCCTGTAAATAGAACTTCAGGGCACGGACTACGTCCAGATTATGCAAAAGTCGTTCCTTCTTTGAAGAAGGATTAGGACACATCTCCTGATTGATATTCCTGTTAGAAACTACCTTAGGTAAAAACCCAGGTTTAGTACGCAGAACTACCTTGTCTGAATGGAAAATCAGATAAGGAGAATCACAATGTAAGGCAGATAACTCAGAGACTCTTCGAGCCGAGGAAATAGCCATCAAAAACAGAACTTTCCAAGATAAAAGCTTAATATCAATGGAATGAAGGGGTTCAAACGGAACCCCTTGAAGAACTTTAAGAACCAAGTTTAAGCTCCACGGAGGAGCAACAGTTTTAAACACAGGCTTAATCCTGGCCAAAGCCTGACAAAAAGCCTGGACATCTGGAACTTCTGCCAGACGTTTGTGTAAAAGAATAGACAGAGCAGAAATCTGTCCCTTTAACGAACTAGCAGATAAGCCCTTTTCTAAACCCTCTTGTAGAAAGGACAATATCCTAGGAATCCTAACCTTACTCCATGAGTAACTCTTGGATTCGCACCAATATAAATATTTACGCCATCTTTACCATCTTATGGTAAATTTTTCTGGTAACAGGCTTCCGTGCCTGTATTAAGGTATCAATAACTGACTCCGAGAAGCCACGCTTTGATAGGATCAAGCGTTCAATCTCCATGCAGTCAGCCTCAGAGAAATTAGATTTGGATGTTTGAAAGGACCTTGTATTAGAAGGTCCTGCCTCAGAGGCAGAGACCATGGTGGACAGGACGACATGTCCACTAGGTCTGCATACCAGGTCCTGCGTGGCCATGCAGGCGCTATCAGAATCACCGATGCTCTCTCCTGTTTGATCTTGGCAATCAGTCGAGGCAGCAGCGGAAATGGTGGAAACACATAAGCCATGTTGAAAACCCAAGGGGCTGCTAGAGCATCTATCAGCGCCGCTCCCGGGTCCCTGGACCTGGATCCGTAACGAGGAAGCTTGGCGTTCTGGCGAGACGCCATGAGATCCAGTTCTGGTTCGCCCCAACGATGAACCAGCTGAAGGAACACCTCCGGATGAAGTTCCCACTCCCCCGGATGAAAAGTCTGGCGACTTAAAAAGTCCGCCTCCCAGTTCTCCACGCCTGGGATGTAAATCGCTGACAGGTGGCAAGAGTGAGACTCTGCCCAGCGAATTATCCTTGAGACTTCTAACATCGCTAGGGAACTCCTGGTTCCCCCTTGATGATTGATGTAAGCCACAGTCGTGATGTTGTCCGACTGAAATCTGATGAACCTCAGTGTTGCTAACTGAGGCCAAGCTAGAAGAGCATTGAATATTGCTCTTAACTGCAGAATATTTATTGGGAGGAGTTTCTCCTCCTGAGTCCATGATCCTTGAGCCTTCAGGGAGTTCCAGACTGCGCCCCAACCTAGAAGGCTGGCATCTGTTGTTACAATCGTCCAATCTGGCCTGCGAAAGGTCATACACTTGGACAGATGGACCCGAGAAAGCCACCAGAGAAGAGAATCCCTGGTCTCTTGATCCAGATTTAGCAGAGGGGACAAATCTGAGTAATCCCCATTCCTCTGACTTAGCATGCATAATTGCAGCGGTCTGAGATGCAGGCGCGCAAATGGCACTATGTCCATTGCCGCTACCATTAAGCCGATTACTTCCATGCACTGAGCCACTGACGGGCGTGGAATGGAATGAAGGACACGGCAAGCATTTAGAAGTTTTGATAACCTGGACTCCGTCAGGTAAATCTTCATCTCTACAGAATCTATAAGAGTCCCTAGGAAGGAGACTCTTGTGAGTGGTAATAGAGAACTCTTTTCCACGTTCACCTTCCACCCATGCGACCTCAAAAATGCCAGAACTATCTCTGTATGGGACTTGGCAATTTGAAAACTTGACGCCTGTATCAGAATGTCGTCTAGATACGGAGCCACCGCTATGCCTCGCGGTCTTAGAACTGCCAGAAGTGAGCCCAGAACCTTTGTAAAAATTCTCGGGGCCGTAGCTAACCCGAAGGGAAGAGCTACAAACTGGTAATGCCTGTCTAGAAAGGCAAATCTTAGGTACCGATAATGATCCTTGTGAATCGGTATGTGAAGGTAGGCATCCTTTAAGTCCACTGTGGTCATGTACTGACCCTCTTGGATCATGGGTAGGATGGTTCGAATAGTTTCCATTTTGAATGATGGAACTCTTAGAAATTTGTTTAAGATCTTTAAGTCCAAGATTGGTCTGAAGGTTCCCTCTTTCTTGGGAACTACAAACAGATTTGAGTAAAATCCTTGCCTTTGTTCCGTCCGCGGAACTGGGTGGATCACTCCCATTACTAGGAGGTCTTGTACACAGTGTAGAAATGCCTCTTTCTTTATTTGGTTTGCTGATAACCTTGAAAGATGAAATCTCCCTTGTGGAGGAGAAGCTTTGAAGTCCAGAAGATATCCTTGAGATATGATCTCCAATGCCCAGGGATCCTGGACATCTCTTGCCCACGCCTGGGCGAAGAGAGAAAGTCTGCCCCCACTAGATCTGTTTCCGGATAGGGGGCCATCCCTTCATGCTGTCTTAGGGGCAGTAGTAGGTTTTCTGGCCTGCTTGCCCTTGTTCCAGGACTGGTTAGTTTTCCAGGCCTGTCTGTAACGAGCAACAGTACCTTCCTGTTTTGGAGCGGAGGGAGTTGATGCTGCTCCTGCCTTGAAGTTTTGAAAGGCACGAAAATTAGACTGTTTGGCCTTTGATTTGGCCCTGTCCTGAGGAAGAGTATGACCCTTACCTCCAGTAATGTCAGCGATAATTTCTTTCAAGCCGGGCCCGAATAAGGTTTGCCCCTTGAAAGGAATATTAAGCAATTTAGATTTAGAAGTCACGTCAGCTGACCAGGATTTAAGCCATAGCGATCTGCGCGCCTGGATGGCGAATCCGGAGTTCTTAGCCGTTAGTTTAGTTAAATGTACAATGACATCAGAAACAAAAGCATTAGCTAGCTTAAGTGCTTTAAGCTTGTCCATAATTTCATCCAATGGAGCTGTGTGAATGGCCTCTTCTAGAGACTCAAACCAGAATGCCGCAGCAGCAGTGACAGGCGCAATGCATGCAAGGGGCTGTAAGATAAAACCTTGTTGAACAAACATTTTCTTAAGGTAACCTTCTAATTTTTTTCTATGGGGCTCCACACTGGCCTTCAAACATAGTGAACAAACAGATTCATCTGTGTCAGACATGTTTAAACAGACTAGCAATGAGACTAGCAAGCTTGGAAAACACTTTAAAATAAATTTACAAGCAATATAGAAAACGCTACTGCGCCTTTAAGAAGCACAAAAAAACTGTCACAATTGAAATAACAATGAACCAAATCAGTTATAGCAACCAAATTTTCACAGTAAATGTATTAAGTTAGCAGAGCATTGCACCCACTTGCAAATGGATGATTAACCCCTTAATACCCAAACCGGATAATCAAATAGAGAAAAAAACGTTTTTAACACAGTCAACATACTGTCACAGGTCTGCTGTGACTGATTACCTCCCTCAAAAATGACTTTTGAAGTCCCTTGAGCTCTCTAGAGACGTCCTGGGTCATGCAGGAAGAAGCAGGAAGACTGAGACTGAATTTTTACTGCGCAAAAAAAGCGCTAAAATAGGCCCCTCCCACTCATTATTACAACAGTGGGAACCTCAGTTAACTGTTTCTATGCAGAAATACAAGTCAGCCATGTGGAAAATTCATGCCCCAATAAGTTTTATCACCAATGTACCTCACAAAAAATGATTAAACATGCCAGCAAACGTTTTAAACATCCTTTTTTAAAGAGTATGTATCTCTATTGATAAGCCTGATACCAGTCCTTCTACTGCATTTTAAGGCTTATTACATTACTTCAGTATTAGTAGCATTTTCTTAGTCAAATTCCATTCCTTAGAAAATTACTTACTGCATATACATTAATCAGCCTGATACCAGTCGCTTTCGCTGCATTCAAGGCTGTACTTACATTACATCGGTATCAGCAGTATTTTCTTAGTCAATTCCATTCCTTAGAAAAATATTTTACTGCACATACCTTATTTGCAGCAGACCCCGCACGCTATTCCCTTTCTGAAGTTACCCCACTCCTCAGAATGTGCGAGAACAGCCAGTGGATCTTAGTTACTTCTGCTAAGATCATAGAAAACGCAGGCAGATTCTTCTTCCAAATACTGCCTGAGAAAAAAACAGCACACTCCAGTGCCATTTAAAAATAACAAACTTTTGATTGAAGAAATAATTAAGTATAAAACACCACTCTCCTCTCACGACCTCCATCTATGTTGAGGGTTGCAAGAGAATGACTGGATATGACATGTGAGGGGAGGAGCTATATAGCAGCTCTGCTTTGGGTGATCCTCTTGCAACTTCCTGTTGGGAAGGGAATATATCCCATAAGTAATGGATGACCCGTGGACTGAATACACTTAACAAGAGAAAACAAGATACTGATAATAAAAACTGAGAAGCAGTACAAGTGGCACAACTGAAAATGAACTGTCCAGCAAGCTAAACCTTTTCCAAGCATGCAGCATTCATAACACTCTATTGCCCTTGCAAAGTATCTCAACTTGCAGTCCAGTCCTGCTATTTCAAAGCTGATGCTTTCAATTTGTAATTTTATTTCTTTTACAATTTACTAAAGTTTTCTTTAGGGCATATGAAATGTTTTATAGAGGTGTTTTATATGAATTTTATTTAAATTAGCTTGTTTAGTAATATCTAAAGTCATATCCTTGATAGAGGAACTAGTTCTATGCAGCTAGTCTAAGCTACTTATTAGAACGTTACATCACCAAATACCACAAAAAAGCAAACCCTATGGGTCCCATTTATGAAGCTGCATAAGCAGCTTCAGAGCCAA
Organism: Bombina bombina; assembly: GCF_027579735.1. NCBI lineage: Eukaryota > Metazoa > Chordata > Amphibia > Anura > Bombinatoridae > Bombina > Bombina bombina. The sequence continues at coordinate 178,633,223 of NC_069501.1, forward strand.
TTAGAGCCAGCAACAGTTGTACAACCGCTGCTTCGTATAAAATCGCACTGGATCACTTAAGTATGAATATGCCCATATCTGCACTGCTTAGTGAACACTTATGAATGATATTTATTTATGGAAATCAGCTATTTGCTTTGTGTTATTTCTTTTTTAACAATCACATACAATATCACCAATAGCAAATCATTCCACTAAAAGTATATAAATTAAACAACTAATATCTAATTAAAACATTTTGAGTTAATTAAATGGAATTTTATATACAGATATATAGATAGATATTATTGATCTATTTATGTATTCAATTTAGAGCATGTAATTTAAAGCAATGTCCCAATTTACTTCTATTATGTGATTTGCTTCATTTTCTTATCATCTATTGCTGAAAAGCATACCTAGGTAGGCTCAAGAGCATCATTTGGACTGCTGGAAGCAAGGAGCTGATTGGTGGCTGCTCATATATGCCTTTTGCCATTCATTAACCTGTTCAACTAGCTCCCAGTAGTGCATTGTGACTGCTTCAACAAAGGATACCAAGAGGTTTAAGCAAATTTGATAATAGAAGTAAACTGGAAAATTGATTAAATGTTCTGTCTGTATCATTAAATGGAAAATGTGCCATTTTAAGAAAATCCTTGTTTTTCTAACGTGAAACAATTTAAAGGGACACTCAAGTCAAAATTAAAGGGACAGTAAAGTCCCAAAAAAACTTTCATAAATCAAATAGGGCATGTAATTCTAAACAACTTTCCAATTTACTTTTATCACCCATTTTGATTTGTTCTCTTGGTATTCTTAGTTGAAAGCTAAACCTAGGAGGTTCATATGCTAATTTCTTAGACCTTGAAGGCTGCCTCTAATCTGAAAGCATTTTGACAGTTTTTCACCAGAGGGCATTAGTTCATGTGTTTCACATAGATAACATTGAGCTCACGCACGTGAATTTACCCAGGAGTGAACACTCATTGGCTAAAATGCAAGTCTTTCAAATGAATTGAAATAAGGGGGCAGTCTGCAGAGGCTTAGATACAAGGTAATTACAGAGGTAAAACTTGTATTATTATAACTGTGTTTGTTATGCAAAATTGGGGAATGGGTAATAAAGGGATTATCTATCTTTTATAACAACAAAAATTCTGGTGTTGACTGTACCTTTAAACTTTCATGAATCAGATAGAGTACACAATTGTAAACAACTTTCCAATTCACTTCCATTATCTAAATATACACAATCTTTATATATGCCCACATATTCACAGAATATACGTATATGCATTTTGTGATTGGCTGATGGCTGTCACATGATGCAGTGAGAGGGAAAAGAGAACAAACTTGAAAATGTGTCAGAAAGAAATCTACTTCTCATTTGAAATGCTATTGCATTGACTTTTTTATGCATTGACTGATTATATTAACAACCATACTAATTATCTTCTTTTATAAAGAGGTTACAGTTTACCATTACAGTTTGTTAGTGTATATCCCTATCAGTTGCCAAATACTTCACACTTTAATCCATCAGTTCATTGCTTTTTACTGTGATGAAAATTGCTTTTCTCAAAATTATAAAAACTCCATTAGGAGATTTCTGCATAGTGTATTTTGTTCTATGGCTTCTGCTGTCCTAAATTACAATAAATTGCAGACATCTACACGTCCCATGGAATGAACCAGTCATAAATACTGTACCACCTTTTCAAACTGAAATTGCTAATGTGTTAACTTTGATTTTTAATTCCAGCTGTGGCCATAATAGTGTCATCGGCAACAGGAAGGTGTTTCATTTTCAGTCTTGAGCTGTTGTGTAGAAAGGAAAATTAATAAAATAAAGAAGTAGAATCCTGAGAAAAGGGAGGGACACATGACAGATACAACCTCTTTAAGAAATTGCTCAAGTCTTAAAATGTCTTTAAAGGGATATTGTACTTTTTTTTTCTTTCTAAAAAGAGGCCATTTAAAAATGTATAACAGTTTCTTTTTACATAAAAAGGGTCAGGTGGAGGCTTGTCCTTTTTTTTCCAACAGGGTTAAGGGAGTTGTCTTTTTCAGCCAGAGATAATTAATACACAGGGTGAGGTCAAGGAATAGCACTAATAAAGTGCTGCTCGGGTCCAGGAATGATGCCCCCAACTCTCTTTCCACTATTATCGAAACCCAAATAATTGTACAGCATCTTAAAGGGACCTTAAACCCAATGGTTTTCTTTCATGATTCACAGAGTGCATGCAATTTTAAACAACTTTCTAATTTACTTCAGTTTTCAAATTTGCTTTGTTTTTTTTTGTTTCCTTTGCAGCACTGTACTACTGGGAGCTTGCTGAACACAACTGGTGAGCCAATGACAATAGGAATATATGTTCAGCCACCAATCAGCAGCTAGCTCCCAATAGAGCACTGCTGCTCCTTCACCTACTTAGATATGCTTTTCACCAAATGGTACCAAGGGAATAAAACAATTAAGAAAGTAGAAATAAATTGGAAAGAGGTTTAAAATTGCATGCTCTACCTGAATCATGAAAGAAGTATTTACTTTTGCATTACTTAAAGGGACAGTCAACACCAGAATGTTTGTTTTTTTAAAAGATAGATAATCCCTTAATTACCAATTCCCCAGTTTTGCATAACCAACACAGTTATAATTATAGACGTTTTATCTCTGTAATTACCTTGTATCTAAGCCTCAGCAGACTGTCCCATTATTTCAGTTCTTTTGACAGACGTGGATTTTAGCCAATCAGAGCTGTCTCCATGGTAAATTCACATGCATGATCTCAATGTTATTTATATGAAATACGTGAACTAATGCCCTCTAGTGGTGAAAAACTATCAAAATGCATTTAGATTAGAGGCGGCCTTCAAGGTCTAAGAAATTAGCATATGACCCTCCTATGTTTAGCTTTCAACTAAGAATACCAAGAGAACAAAGCAAAAATGGTGATAAAAGTAAATTGGAAAGTTGTTTAAAATTACATGCCCTATTTGAATCATGAAAGTTTTTTTGAGACTTGACTGTCCCTTTAAGGCAACCATATTCCCCTTCATGTGCTGCCTCCTGTTAAGTTCTGCCTAAGGCCCATGGTTCCACCAGGACCCATTATAGAGCCGGCCCTGTTAATACAGCATTTTTAATTGACATCAGTTTAAAACATTTTAATTGATTACATCATAACTACAAACTGCACTGTAGTGCATCAAGGTAACTGCAAAAATAACAAGAATTATTAGATTGTATGA